>NC_092861.1:14296606-14504505 GCF_032062135.1 Pyxicephalus adspersus
ATATATATTTATTTATTTATCAGGGTTCACTTTAAGAGAATATTATACTTTCAATATACATATTATACATTCAATATTATATATTGAGAGATACATTGTGAGTGCTGGTTGGTGCACCTGGCTAAAAGGAGCTGGTAAGAACGCTGTAAATACATTTCCAATGAATATGGCTTCACCCACTCTCTGAAGCGGCTCTGTGGCTTGACGTTCAGGTAATGCAACAATGTAAGGATATCACAATGCAGTGCAGTTCCCTTTCTGCTCCTTCTCTCTATTTGTGTGCTCTTGATTTAGAAAATAGATTGAATTTGCAAGCCTTACAACCCTGATACCACCATTGTTTATTTTACCAAATTGTGACCTATTATCGTTTCTATTACTGTACTCAATCCTTGACCTTAATCCATGATCCTGAAGGAGTCTGCAGTCATTCCTACACACATATACACTTGTTTTATGGTCCATTCTACATGAAATGCAGTGTAAGTTTTTGTAAAGGTTTTGTTTGTGGGAGAAAACCACAATACCCAAACAAGTCTTTCAGACCAAAAAGGGAACTGTGCATACTCTGTGCAGCTACTGTCCTTACAAAGACCTGAACTGTGAAAGCTGCATTTAGAATGGCAAGCTAAGAACAAGCATTAGTTGTTAGCATTACTTGTTGACTTTCTGATGTTTTCCCATTACTGACATCTTCTCTTGTCTTACTGTGTAACCTGTATAGCAGAGGGCATTATGATTAAGGCAGGACCTTGCATCTTCATGTCAGAGCTCCTCACCTTTAGCGACCTTTAGGAAGCACAGGTCCATAGAAGCAGGTGAACACTTAAAGCGGTAGTAGTGACCTCTCCAAATGTCATCCTATGAAACCAGCTATATGAGACAGCAGTGCTTTAGATGAGCTTACACTGCATATTTAGAGCTATGAGTTTACATTACAGGAGTGCCTAACTGTTTCATATCAGAAAGTTTCTTTAGGGTTTGAAGACTATTGGTGACTTTTTTTCTAAATGTACCTTGTAAGCACTGCAGGACCACAGTGCAAAACAAATAACCATTGATATGTTGAAATGGCCGAAACATTTCAGCCTTGAGCTGGAGATTACTATCCATTTGTAGGTTTCACACATTACTTCTTTTTTATCCTCACAGGGCGCTGTCAGACCTCAACAAAGATGGCAAGATGGACCAGTTGGAGTTCTCCATAGCTATGAAACTCATCAAACTCAAGCTGCAAGGCCAGAATTTGCCAATGATCCTCCCAGCTGTTATGAAGCAGCCACCTGTCTTTTCGCCACTAATGTCCTCCCGCTATGGTAAGTCTTTCTAATTGTGTTCTGTAAACTGCCCTTCAGCCCATCTAGGTATAAAGTATTACTGTTAAATGAAAACACCAGATTCAGTAATATTAATAACTTTATAATTGCTACACAAGGAATTTTGTAGTTAAATTGAACTTTGCAATTTGCAGCCACTAATAATATGTACAATTGGCAGAAAATGCTAATGTTCTGAACACATTATGCAGAAACGCACTTTCTTATGCCTCCTTTACATTCACTAAAGCATAACATAAACTTGATGTCAAACTGCAATTGTATTTGCATTTAGAGTGCTTTTCCTTCTGAAACTCTTGCACATGCAAAGGGATTCACATGATTCTTTATTTTAAGACTTAAGCTGGTACTTAAGGTCAACACTCTATTTAAAATAGATTTTCATTATTTATTACCAAAACAGGTAGCAGAACATCTGCTGGTCCACTATACAACACAGTTGTGCGTGTCACAATGAATTTTAGGGATGATTGTGTGCCTTTCCATCTTCCAACCCGCCATCTCCCGTCCTTGGACAGCTTTTGACTTGTTGGTGGTTTACCTATTAGTGAAATCTTTGTGATTTGTATGGCTTGGTGTATGGTCAGAAGGACGTGTCAGCAAAAGCTGGGTGACTCACTTAACTTCCTAGAGGAACTTCTGTGTAAATAAATGTTACCAGTGAAGTGTTATGAAATTGATGTCCTTGTGTTTTTTTTTTTTTTTACTATCTCATATTTTTAACCTTATTTTGGCAGGGCTCTGTCATGGACCTTCAAACCTTTTTGGTATTATAAATAAAATAGTTTGCACCCTGCAGGATTTTGTGTCCCCACTGCACCATGTGGGTAGGCAGACGGCCTAAAGCACAGCAGCATTTTGTTTTACGGATTTAAAGTCCAATCACCATAGCAAAAAAAAAAAACTCAAAACAAACCTATCCAATTATATCACGAAGTAGTTCAACTCGTGGATGAACATAGTAAATATATTATTCCAGCTAAAAGAAAATGACAGCACTGCTAATGTGTTTCACTCTTCCTAGGGGCCCTGACCATAGCTGCGGTGAAAGTGTCCTGGGAGGTTAAAACACATTAATGGTGCCATCAAGGTTTTTGCATGCTGAAATAAAGTTAAATTTGGGACTATTACCAAATTGTGCCAGATTATATGCTCCATCCTGGGGTATTAAAGTTAATAGTCTATATGTTCCTTTCTGTGTATGTTTGTATTAACACAAAACATTGTGGCTGTAGATGGCACAAGTGTAGGTAGCATTCATAATGCATAAAAATTCATAGGAAAAATACAAGCCATTGTTTTACGTTTTGTGTTTAGGAATGGGGAGTATGCCAAACTTGTCCATGCCACCGTCTATGCCCACGTTGTTACCCCTTGCACCCACCAGTTTGCTGACCTCAATGAGCTCTCTGCCACCATTGCCTATGTCTAGTCCCTTGGTGCCTTCTGTCAGCTCATCTTCAACATTGCCAAATGGAACATCCAGTCTCTTGTCCTCTTTCCCTGTGCCTTTGTCCTCAAGTAAGTGTTTCTTCTTCATGTATTTCTGTTGTAATTGACAATGCTCCAGGTTTTTACACTCATTTTACATCGGATTATTTAGAAAGTCATTAATCGGCATCCGGTTGCTGTTATGGTATAAATGCCAAACCCGCAAGATACATTGTGAAAGTGTGGGGTGTACCTTTTATTGATGGTGACACATGTCCATGCTAGAGGCAGTAGTTACAATGTGTATATGTATGTCTCAGGGTATATATAACAACTTTGGGGGTGAATAGGTTTGCTGTAGAATTCTCATTTCAGCCTGCACCAGCTTCAGTGTACCCAAGATCAACACAATTGTACATTACTATATAAATGTGTGGCGTTTTTGTATATTTAAGGAGGGCCATGGCCACGGTGCATGACTACTGGTGCTTTTTAAATTAACTATGGTAAGAAAGAAAAAAGGCAAAGCCTGCAGAAGTTCACTGTAAGCATCAATACACATGGAGGAAATGGATTTCCAGTTTTTCAGAGTAGAAACTTTTTAATTTTGCCAAGAATTAGTTTGATTAGTTATGGGTAAAGTTGGCCTTTTTCATCCCAACTTCCTTAACCATGATATAGTAGTCACCTTTACTGCAGGTTGGCTGTATGCCCATATCACAAAATCAGCTGCAATGCCAGTACGTAAATATTAACTTTGGGCTTGTTAGTGGCAGACCTGTTCTTTTACTGACATATGAGTATCCCAAGCTTACATAGCAGTCGTGTAATTAGCTGTAGTATAAAAGAGGGTTTTTAGCAGTGAACAACTTGCTGTAAAAATATTCTATGATATAGTTTACACACGGAGCCATGTATGTGAATGTCTCATTGTTAATGTATGAATGTATTTCAGCACTGCCCCATAACAGCTCCCTCTCTCTAATGACCGGAGGATTCGGCAGTGTTAGCATGCAGAAGACTCAATCTCTTATTGACCTGGGCTCCAGCAGGTATGATTAACTGTCTGTCCTCATTCTAAAACAGTCACACTGAAACAAGAAAGATCAGTGATTATAAAGCACATTTTGGGTTTCCCCCCCAAAAATCTAAAACATTGCTCCTGCAATAAAATAATTTTCCAGAAAGCAGCAAATCTAACCTCCAATATCTTTAGGTTCTAAAACCTGCAGGAAAGCTTATAGCATTCATCAACTTCGGGAAAGTCAGATGTCTGTGTCCCCCTGCTAAGTGCTGTGGTTTCTTCTGGACCCTACACACTACAGGCCAGTTGAAGGGACCATTGAGTGTAGCGGGGGGACCAGGCATCTGACACAGGGATGTGAAGAATTTTACACCTGTTGGAGATTTAAGTATCCAGTGTTTTCTATTACAATAAGTGACATTCTCTTTTAAGTTGGTCATTAGGAATGTGTAAACATGTTGGGTATTGTAAATGCAATTTAGCTACATTTATTTTTAATCACAATTGCTAAAAATAATTTACCTGCTTTTATATCTGAATTTTAAAATTCTTATGCTGTAGTAAAGGGAATGACCAATTTAGTCCGGCTCTATTTCATTGCACAGTGCTGTCAGTGTAATGCTGTAAACATGCTTGGAGCAAAGGAGAATGCAAGGATTACCTAATCAGGGTGTTTCCATTCATTCAAAGCCAGGCTGGAAGAACAAGTTGACATTATGTTGTTCCTTCATAATACAGATGAATACACAACATGATAGTTACCCCAGACAAACCGTCTTGATCGTCTCAGGCGAAAATTAAGCCTGCGTACAACTGTCCCCTGACATCAAGTATCCGGATTTGTTAATGAAAGTGGGGACGACCACTGTACTTTTCTATGGTGGAGGATACAACATGAGGCCTCACTGTTGTCATGCCCTCCTCTCCATAGAACTGATCAGCACTGTGCTCACAAAGGATCATTTCCAGCAACATTATTCTAATGTGTGTACATGGCCTTAATCATATTTAATGAGACTTGTTCCTGTAATATTGAGGACAATTCGTAGACTGTCCATGTCACCTTTTCAGCTGCAAACCTGGCTGGTAAAGCTAAGAAATATCCTCAACATTACAAGAAGTCCAAATAAATGTGACTAACTACTGCTAGATATAACATGACCTGGATGAATAAGAACTTTCACACACACAATTGAGATAGTTGTAGAATGCTGAAGAATATGTGTAAATCACAGAAGTAGCTGTAAATTATCAGTTCTAATATTAATATTATTATTAATATTAATAAGCAGGATTTATATAGCACCAACATGTTATGCAGTGCTGTACAATAAATATATTCAATTGGCATTGAATATAGCTTTGAAGAACCAGTTGTCATTTATCTTTAGTTTCACTCACTCTGACTACATTTAAATAATAAGACGTTAATTTGTAGGCTGGCAAAGCTTCATGAAGTTCTTGTTGCTCTTCAGTGATTGCATGAGACCTGTCCTTTCATAAGCCTTTTGCTTCTGAGATTATATTGTGTTCAACCCAGAAATTTTTTTAAGCTGGGTGAAAAGAAATTGTAAGTAGGTGGTAACCCGTGTACTGTTACCTACCAAAAAGAGCCAAGTGGTTACTGAAAAGTGCTGAGTGGTGCGCCCGGCTAAAGGGGGCTGGGGAGAACACGAATATAATAAATGTATTCTCTCTATCCCTATTCACCCCAGAATTTTTTGAAAGCTGGGTGGGAGGAAGCTGTACGGGTGGCAGCCCCGGTATTGTGAGACAACTTTTATTGTTTTTTTTTTTTTTGTTTTTTGTTTTGTTTGTTTTTTTTTTTTATTGTTCTGTATGTCAGTATTGATCAAGGCTTTCCCGCAGTGCTGTACATTAAATAATGTGCTATGCTTTTCCTTTGGTTTTAGTTCTAATTCCTCATCTACCACTTCACTGACTGGTAACTCTCCCAAGTCCGGTAGCCTGGACTGGGCTGTTCCTCAGGCTGCCAGACTGAAGTACAGGCAGAAGTTTAACAGTCTTGATAAAGCCATGTCTGGCTATTTAACTGGTGAGTCCAACTATTTGTACTAAGACTGGTATTTTGTTTTTAATTACTGTACTTGTAATCCACCATCCTGAGTCATGGTAGCTTTACCACCGTATAACACTCTATGCAACAATACAGGCATAGATTTAGAAATGCATGTTCTTTAGTTCATGGTCCTTTTCTTCAGTTCATGCCAATGTAACAACCCTTGTGGCACCAGTGTGCCATCTGAAGTATTAGAATGTACAGACCCAAGGTATACCCAAGATATACTTAACCAAGATTCACCCAACGTTTACCAAAAAATATGTGTAGACACCACATAGGCTGACTTTGTCATGTCTGGAGGATGTTCCATATTATCCCAGCTAAACAGGTCTTTTATTAGGTTTCAATCATAAAGGCATCATGTGGGTGATATCTACAGTGGTCAATATTTTTAAAAAAGCTTAATTAGCATTGACCACTCCTTCTCCCTTAAAGGCCTTTTAGGATTTGCATAACCCCTCTAAAAAGTCAACCCGCTGCTTACATTAGGGCAAAGGGCACTTGAGGGCCTCTGGTATGTTTCTGGAAGCTTGCCGAGCCCTCCCGCTAGCCACAATCTGCCTGCATTGCTTAAAAATATTAGAAAACCCAGTGGTTACATCACTGTGTAAAAATAAGGAATATAATAAGAAAAAAAAGCCTTGGCTGTCAGACAAAGAGGTATGATTGCTGTTTTGTACTATGATACAGCTTGTAAGTTGCACAGAGCTGCATTGTGATTGAAGGGCAGGCATACTGCACTTGTATTTAAGGCTGCTTCATGTCTGCATAATCCTTACTACATTATACAAGCCGCCATCTGTTTCTCCTGTGAAATACAATTTGCAAAGAGTGTTATGCTTTATTTCATCTGTGAAGATTTGAGTTTATTTTGTAAATGGAATGTTTTTTTTATAATCATATTACCATAGCAGCACCATGGGGGTTAACTCAAAGGGGAGTCAATTAACACATTGACATTCTTAAAACAATAAGATATCTTTTCTTAACAGTGTTAGATCATTTGATATTGCACTTAATATTACACTATGCAGTCTCTATTGGATTGAAACAAACACATAGCCCCTGGTAGTCCTGCACCATGTGATCATTGCCTAGGCTTTGTGTCACATGATGGGTGTACAGGAATAATGTCTAAGTACTGCATGTATTGAAAATGATGATGTAAGCTGGTAACATGGATGGGAGGGCCAGATGTAGTTCATTTTCGGAATTCTTTGGAGGGCCAAAAAGAAAAAAAAGGCCTTGAGGGCCAGATTTGGCCCATTGGTCAGAGTTTGGCACCCCTGCTTTAGTGGTTCTCTGAGCTGGCATTTAAAGGAAATTTGTGAAATCGCATGTAAATTTCTGTGTGTACAGCCAATACCTGTCATACAGTGAGGGAAAGAAGTATTTGATCCCCTGCTGATTTTGTACATTTGCCCTCTGACAAAGAAATGACCAGTCTATAATTGTAAAGGTAGGTTTATTGTAGGTGTTAGAGACAATACCCATCAGTGTACCTGTGTGGCAACTTTTCTGGTTAGTTAAGTTCTTTGAACTTTGTTTTTACATGACTAAAGCAGCTTTCCTCCAATTTTATACAATACTTTAATCAGTTAAACATTTAGTTTTATGTACTGTTACAAAATAATAAAACTATTTTGCATTTGTTTTTCAGGTTCTCAAGTAAAGAATGCCCTGGTACAATCTAACCTTTCCCAGACCCAGCTGGCAACTATATGGTAAGGAAGGAACACATGTTTGTACCGAGAAGTGGGATCATGTACCAGCAAGAACTGTCTTTATTTTCCATCATGGAGAATATGGCAGGGATATTTTTGTTGTTGATGTGACGAAAATTCAAAAATCTCATTCATAGTCTCTAGGAGATACAAGAAGCTAGGAAATCAGTATTGCCAAAAGTAGGTGTCACTGCAGAATTACAGGGGTGCCACTTCTACTTCCCTAAATGTAGATTAGCCTATGCTTAGGCTGGGTACACACGTGCGATAATTGTCATTGTAAAGAACCTTTCACGATCCTTTCCAACAACAAAAGCCTGCACAATGAATAACGATACATACAGCCCCATCCTGCTTTATAGAAAGGGGAGGGAGAGAACGACAGAGTGGCTCCCCTCTGCACTCTCTCCCCCCTTCACTTTCATTACAATTGTTTTTCATTTGTCTGTGGGTCTGCCAGGACAATCATTGGGACAACGAGCGCTGTACACACAGATTCTCGTCCGATATCGGCCCTGAGGCAATTATCGGATGAGAATCATCTGACGTGTGTACGTAGCCTTCGGGAGCGTGCTAGGTAAGTGTGCCTGTCCTGTTCCTAATTGCAGTCTTTCTGCACTCACTCCGAGTCCCAGTGACCTAATGTTTATGTGACTATCATCACTTGTGCCCATGCCATGCAGTCTCGGGTAGATCCCTTTTGCCAAGGTTTTTCTCTTCCAGTTCCTAAGAGAACCCCATCTCTAGAAAGCAAAAGAGAAATGTCTACGTCATGCAGCCAGAAAGAAAAACTCCAAATTGACGTCTCAGAGCTTACACAGGACTGAGCATTCTCACTTCTTTTGTAACTAATCTAGGCTAATAACTAGATATCTGGGCTGTCATTCGGAAAAATAGGAGCAAGTCACATGTTCAGCGTGACTTATTCATTTTTTTGTATTTCTCTGTGTCCCAAAAGCTGAACAGAGCACTAGGGGAGTGGCGAGGCGCAAAAGTGTGTATGTGCTGCGGCCATGGAAAGTTACCATTACTTTGCCCCGCATGGACAACTTAATATGTCGCTTTAAAAGCATGTGAAGCAAAATAATGAATGCTTTATTAGAACTTGTTTGGCATTCAACAGTAGGTTTAATAGGTCATAGAGCATATCAGTACTGCTGTCCCCACCAGTGACCTCCACTAAACAAACTTCTCCCAGCATCACATAAAAGTCTTTCTGCACAAAGTCCTGTGTTTGTTCAAGTAAGCATCAATAAATGGCAAGTCTCAGTCATGAGACCGGATGTGAGCAGGCATAGTCACATACCCTGCAAGACATGATTAGAAACAAAGGAAGGAAGGCACGCTGTGTTTAGGGAAATCCTTCCCTGTTTTCTGCACAGCCATGTACAAATAACAAAACTTTTATCTGTGCATAGAGGAGATGCTCAGGGACAAAACACATCCAGCTAATCAGGAATATTTCTTGTAACATATTAATAATAAAAAATAGGGAGAAAACAGGAAAGCTGACAATTATACATATACAGAGGGTCTTTCTGATACCTGAAGATTCCTAAAATATTCTTTTGCACCTTGTATAATTTAATATAGAAAAGGTCCACCTTCAGCTTAATGTATTCATCCAAATACATATGTTGTATGTTTAAAAATCTTGTTCTTTTGTAGAATTTATTGTTATAAATGCACAAAGGAGCAGCCATGTTTGCTCATAGCATCTAAAGACTTCTACTTTGTAGCACTTGCACGGTGGTTGTGCTTGACTGCTACTTTTCACTTTGCAATGTGTGGCCTGTTTTTTAAATGAGCTAAGAGCAGTGGGACTATTAACCTCCATTATTCAGTTAGGTAGCAAATAACTATTCACTTATTTAATCTGCATATTTATAAAGTGTTCAAAATGAACAGGAATTTACGTTTATTTTATTGGGATGGTTGGAATATTTACACCAGTGTCTTTTTAACATGGGGGTACCCTTGAAATAACTTTCAGGTCTTCAAGGAACCCTGGCTATAATTTCTATAATCACAGCTCACAGTATATTCACTTGGTTGTCAGTGGGAAGAATGACACTATTAAAGATAGCCAAAAA
Organism: Pyxicephalus adspersus; assembly: GCF_032062135.1. Classification (NCBI taxonomy): domain Eukaryota; kingdom Metazoa; phylum Chordata; class Amphibia; order Anura; family Pyxicephalidae; genus Pyxicephalus; species Pyxicephalus adspersus. The sequence goes on from NC_092861.1 coordinate 14,306,299, forward strand.
GATCATTGGTATTGGGGAGGAACCCTAGGGTTCCATGAACCCTGGTTGAGAAACTGATCTACAGTATTTAAAAGGTACAATTTACTTGCACAGGGAAATAATGTTTTGTTTTTTGTTTTTTTATTACTGGGATTTTGGAATGTTATGAAATTGGTTATATCTGCCTTTTTCTTTTCTCATAGGTCTCTTGCAGATATTGATCGGGATGGAAAGCTGAAAGCAGATGAGTTTGTGCTAGCCATGCATTTAACGGACATGGCAAAAGCTGGCCAGCCTCTTCCGCTGACTCTGCCTCCAGACTTTGTTCCCCCTTCATTTCGGTATGTCCTTTTTCCTTTTGTGCTACTGTGAGAAGGGGTCAGTTTCCTCTAAAAACTGCTTCTCGCCCTTTCATAATCATGTAAGATCTTCAAATCTAGTTCCTACCCCAGTTGTTATGCAAATATTACAAGATTTAAAAAAGTTACCAATGTTGTGGTGATTGGTTATTGTGTGATGTATAGTTAGGTCTGCAGTATCACTAGGCAGCAAGTTGTCTTTCCTGCAGTTTATCTGTAGTGTTCAGACTTTGGTAACGGAACTTTAGCATAGCGCAGAGTCCTGATAAGACGGCAACCAGGCCTCTGCTACTTCCTTTTATGTGATGCCAACTACTTCTTAGAGATACTGTAGTGTTAGGGCATACAGTGTAGGCAGACATTGCACAGCTGTAGCTTCATGGGCTGCACCGGGTGTATGAGAAGGGCAAGGTAAGTACACCAGCAGCTAATACACAGCTGTAACTACATGGGCTGTATCGGGAGCATGGGCAGGACAAGGTAAGTACACTAACAGCAAATACACAAATGTAACTGTATTGGTTTTATGATTGGAGCAAGGTTGTTGCAGGTTGTACACTAGCATCTAATACACAGCTGTAACTTCATGGAGTGTTCTGTGTGTGAGGGGAGCAAGGTAAGTATACTATTATTATTATTATTATTATTATTAATAAACAGGATTTACATAACACCAACATATTACACAGCGCTGTACATTAAATAGGGGTTGCAAATGACAGACAGATACAGACAGTGACACAGAAGGAGGAGAAGATCCTGCCCCGAAGAGCTTACAATCTTAGGAGTAGCTTTTGCACAGCTAACCGCTAATAAAAAGCTGTGGAAAAGTGAACACTTCGGCCTTGCACCACTAGGGTCTTGGATTTAAATATCAGCCATGACACTACCTGCTTGCTCCCCCCTTGTTTGCATTGGATTTCTCTAGGTCTTGGTTTCTTCCCACATCCCAAAAACATACCGGGAGGATAATAGTCCACGTTATGAACTTGTTATATTTTTTTACTTAGGTTCTATATTGCCATTTGTATGTTTGGCATTGTAGGTAAAATACTTATAGTTTATTATCCTGATAGATCCAGTACTTGGGGGGCTGTACAGTTTGCTGCATATTGTGACTATATGTGCTACCATTTTTATAATGATTATTCTAATTGGCCATTTTTTTCCTGCCCAGCCTACATTTCTTTGTGAATAACCTGTGGCCAATATTTAAGTTTTTTTTTGTTTTGTCGTTTTAGTGGTTCTGATCCCATTAATGGAACACTACCCACCTACCATAGAATGCAGGAAGAGGAACCCCCTCAGAAGAAGTCAGCAGGTAACATCTGGGCTGGATTACCTTGTAACTTCTAAGATTCTTCATGAATTCACATCTAACCACTTTATAATTATAATAGAAAGAGTCCCATGAGACTTAATACTAATATGCTACTTAATGCTGAAGCCCTGTAATGGCATTCAACAAAAGGAAAAAAAAGAGATGAGGGGTTTCTTTGGCAAATAAACCTGGAAGTTTACTTATAGGTTTTTTTTTTTAGTTAATCACTACGAAACTTCATTGTTTGCCAAAGAAACCCTCTTTTTATCTCTTTTTTTTTTCTTCTCCTTTTTGTTAAGTAGCACCCTAATTTTACTTTTATCCACACCATCTTTTCATTTGTTACACAGGAGGAAATATGTAATATATATGTATATGTTTTAAAATAATGCACAGATTGTCTCCTTGTAGGCGAGGCTCTGTGATGTAGCTGGTGTTCATAAACTAAGCTTTTTGCAGAATCCTTGCCGACAGGCCTTTGATGTTATCTGTGCTTTGGCTATTAACACCAGTAAACAAGCTTGTCCATGTTTTGATTTTAAAGTGACATTTGAAGAAAAGAGAAAGGAGAACATGGAGAGGGGTAACCAGGAACTTGAGAAGAGACGTCAGGTCCTGCTTGAGCAGCAGCAGAGGGAAGCTGAACGAAAGGCTCAGAAAGAAAGGGAAGAACAGGAGCGCAGAGAGCGAGAATGGCAAGAGCAGGAGCGCAAGAAGCAGCTGGAGATGGAGAGGCGTCTGGAAAAGCAGCGTGAGCTGGAGAGACTGAGGGAAGAGGAGAAGAGGAAAGAGATTGAAAGACGAGAGGTCAGTTCCCTGTTTTGTAATGAGATGTTTGGACCCTTAGGATATCAGATCCTTCTTTTTATGTGCTAAGGCATGTAAAAGGAAGAATATGATTGGCGCTGATGACAAAATACATTTTTTATTTAAACCAAGGGTTCTTAACCTAATTGTAGACCTGTAGACCAATTCCATACCTGTATTACGTGGTTCCCATTTCTTCATGGACTACCAATACCTTCAGATAAGAACCCTGGGATTAGATTTCTTCAGACAAGAGACCCCTAATTTGCTTTCCCTGCAATTATTCAATTAGATCACATTACTTGATGACTCCACACATACCATGATTTATAACCTTAATTGGTGCCCACAGAGGATAGGGAGCTACCATATAATAATTGACTAGAAAATGTTTGTATCTTCCTGCAGGCTGCAAAGCAAGAGCTGGAACGTCAACGGAAGCAAGAGTTGGAAAGGATTCGCCGCCAAGAGCTTTTCAACCAGAGGAACAGAGAGCAAGAGGAAATCATCAGACTGAAGTCTAAGAAAAAGAGCTTGCAGTTAGAGCTGGAAGCACTGGTGAGGAATGCTTAAAGACCTGCTTTTTGGGAGTACTTTCTGCTTGTTTGGCCCTGTTTTTGGCAGTGCCTTTCCCCCACCTGGAAGTAAACTTGGCCTGCAGTGATGTAAAATTCTCAAAGGCTTGTAGACACTAGGAAAGGACACGGGGATACAGGTTATATGGTATTAGACTGATTTCTGCTCTATTTGTAGGAACCCTTGATAAAACAGCACTTAAAATGGCTCTTATCTATGGTTAATGACACGCTTGCAGTCCCTCTAGCTGTTGACAGTAATGAAATAACTAAAAAATGGGGAAAAAAAACCCACTCACCTGCTTCTATGCTACCACTCCTACAGAGGACAGATTAGGGAGGCATCGCTACATTCTATGTCCTGCGTTTCGGTCAATGAGGGAGCAATGCAGCAATGGAAACAGACAAGTGACTTTTTAATCATTGCTGTTGCAAGTTTCAAATGTCATATTTTTTCATGTCAAGATAGCTCTGTCTTGACCACTACAGTTATCCCTTTTCTAAACACATTGTTTTATTTTTATCCTAATTTAGGAGGAAAAGCATCAGCAAATCACACTCAGAGTCCAAGATGTCAGATGTAGAAAGCAAACAAGGAAAAATGAGCTGGATAACATAGATAAAAAATGTGACCTGGGAATTATGGAGATCAAGCAACTCCAGCAACAGCTTCAGGTAACCACTCTATACTATAATCTGTCCATTTGATATAATAATGTTTATTCACAGTGTTCAACCCTGAATTTTTTTTTTTTTTTTTTTTTACTGAATGTGAAGAAAATGTAGGTGGGTGGCAGCCCCTGTATTGTGGCCTAACTCTTCAGTCGTCACTCAAAAACAGCCGGGCAATTACTGAAAAGTGCCGGGTGGTGCTCCCAGCTAAAAGTGGCTGCAGAGAACACCGATTCATATATTGGCAACACATCCATACATCACTTTTACAATGTCCAAAATCATGTCACTAATGGTTCCTCTGAGGAGCTCGCGATTTAATGTCTATACTATAGTTATGTCCTTAATGTAGTCTAAGGCCAGTTTTTGGGGGAAGTCAATTAACCTAACTGCATGTTTTTTGGCTGTTGGGAGAACATCGGCGTGCCCAGGGGGCACAATGCAAGCATGAGGTATAATGTTCTTTCAAAATTACTTCAATTAATATTAATAATTTCATGTAAATTATATTCATGCAGATATATTCATATAGCCATTATTCTGATTTATAAACACAGATGTAAGTGTGTGTTGCTTTTGGTAAACATCTTTACTAATGTGTACTGTGGGAAGCGGTTGGGTTATTATGTTATTGTTACACTTGAATGTGCAAAAACAAGAAGTCATTCTTTAAACATTTTGTCAGATATTCATTTTGAAACATTGGACTATATAGTCTACAAAGTGTGGTTTTCTTGCCCTTAGTTCTTAGGAATGGGTGTCAAGGTTTAGTATTCATGTTTGACACTTGTCCCCTCAGTTCCTGGCTTATGTTAGAAGGAATGCCTGTTGAGGTAGCATTTCTAGTCTGTAGCATTGTTCCACAGAGGCAATACTTATGTGAAAGCATTATCATTTTAAACTTTAGCCTACCAAGCATTTCAGTAATTGCCATCTAAAATTTGACACTATATGACAAAAAGTTTGTGAATACCTGACCATCACACCTTACTGGATATCCTATTCCAAAACCATTGACCATAATATGGCTATAACAGTTCTGGCGTGTGTCTCTTAGAATTGTGGTCTTTTATCCTTTTTTATCTTTTATATCTCTTTTATCCTGATCTTTTATCAGGTCGATGTCTGATGTATGAAAGGCCCTGTCTTACATTCAGCATCCCAATTCATCCATAAAGTATTCAGTAAGGTTGTGGTCCGAGCTTTAGCATTCCTCCACAACAAACTCTTCAGACCATTCATTTATACATATGGATTTGTGCACAGGGTCATACTAGAACAAAAATGGTCTTCTACAAACAGCTGGAGGAACACAATCGCCTTTATTGTCATTGTCTGCTGAAAGATAACTAGTACCCTTCACTGAAAACACCTGAACTCAATAATTTTGGAAGGGTGGTCACATCTTTAGCCTTTTTGGCAGGTATGGTGATTAGGTATATTTGCTTTACATGAGTTCCAGTAAATTTGGTAAGCCATCTGTACATTGGAGACAATTCATAGCTGTTTACAGTTTTCTGGAATGTTGATGTAATCCCTGTAATTTTTTTATTCCAGGAATATCAGAATAAATTAATCAGTCTTGCTCCAGAGAAACAAGCACTAAATGAGAAGATCAAACAGCTGCAGTTGGGCAATTCAACAGGTAAGTTGTTTTCCGCTTCCTCATTTAAATTAGAATACCCAGTTTTATCAAAGCAAGATAATCCCCTCTTGTTAACCTACTTTACAAGAATTTGGCAGTATATAAACTATATCTGTGCTCTTCCTGAAATAGGTTAATAATCCCTGTGAAGTAAATACATTTCACCAGCTCAGCGTCTCAAAAGTGTCTCTGCAAAGACCAAACTTGCAGTGCAATGTGGATGTCTGTAATCTGTGCAAACTTCTGGGAAAGCAGTGAGGCAATTGTATGAGCAGGGGGGGTTCTAGGAATTTTTTTCAGTATACTAGTTGCAAGGTAGATGTGAATACTATTTAGTTTTTTAGCATATGATGGCTGTTGTAGTTTATATCAGTATTTCAGCTTTAATGGGTTGTAGATATTTGCTGTGTGTGCAATACATTTAGTTACAATAAACAGGCTTGGATGCAGTTTTCTTTATTTGTGGTAAGAAAAAGACACTTATTTAATGTGCCTTAATGTGCAATTGATTCATTATTAACACCTCTGGTAAGGCAAATACTTTCTTCCAATCCTTCAAAGCCCCAGCACTTTTAATAGATTAGGCCTGATTACCTTTACCAATTCATCAGCTTTAAAGGAGCTATAAATCCCTGTATGCATTTACCAGCACTGGTGGGCAACTAACAATTGCTGAAAAATACTTGAAATGTTTCCATTGATTCTTGTGTTTGATCCACAATTAGATAATTCAAATTCGGGTTTGTTTGGTATTCATAAGAAGATGGCAGAGAAGGATGGCATATGCCAGAGACTACGGGAGCAGCTGGATGCTCTGGAGAAAGAGACTTCCTCCAAACTCAAAGAGATGGACTCCTTTAACAACCAACTAAAGGTATGGAACCATGAAATAGGGCTCAAAATATTTAGGCCCCAATTAGCATTGTCCATATTGGCTCACAGTCACATTTAGCTAAACTACTAAAAAAATAAAAAGCTGATACTGGATTTTTGTTACGGTCCATCTCTCTTGGTAAGCTCTGCCCACAGTCGAAGAGAACTTGAAATTTTTGTTTGCCTTAAGTAAAACTGGGACTGGGGAGTGAAATGACCTCTATGATTCGATAGTGAAGCAATGTTCTCTCCAAAACTGTTATTTTCTCCCATCAGCATGTTACCTATTTGCACTTGGCCATGACAGTACAACTGACTGGCTCCTTGTGCTGCGTCTCATTTCTGCTGTGCAGGACTGCAAAAGGCTTAGGACTTTTTAAGTCCATTAAAAAATGGATTTGATGGTGGGCACATAAATCATATTTTTTTGGTAGGGTAATGAAGAGATAACATTTATTTCAAGATTTTTACTGTCTCTTTCTTTTTGGGAGGTTTCCCTTTACTTCCCGTACCAGTAACCAAAATACAGTTAGGTCCATAAATATTTGGACAGACAACTTTTTTTCTAATTTGGGTTCTGTACATTACCCCAATTAATTTTAAATGCAGTTGAACTGCAGACTTTCAACTTTCATTCAGTGGGTTGAACAAAAAGATAGCAGAAAAATATGAGGAACTAAAGCCTTTTTTTTTACACAGGGGCTTAAATGTAATTGGACAGATTGACTCAAAGGCTATTTATTGGGTTGGTGTGGGCAATTCCTTTGTTATGTAAATATCAATTAAGCAGATAAAAGGCCTTGAGTTGTTTGGGGGGGGTTGCTTGTTTGTGGAAGATTTTGCTGTGAACAGACAACATGCGGTCAGAGGAGCTCTCCATGCAGGTGAAACAAGCCATCCTTAAGCTACAAAAACAGAAAAAACCCATCCGAGAAATTGCTACAATATTAGGAGTGGCAAAATCTACAGTTTGGTACATCATGAGAAAGAAACAAAGCGCTGGTGGGCTCAGCAAAGCCAAAAGACCTGGAAATCCACGGAAGACAACAGTGGTGGATGATCGCAGAATCATTTCCATGGTGAAGAGAAACCCCTTCACAACAGCCAACCAAGTGAACAACACTCTCCAGGAAGTAGGCCTATCGATATCCAAGTCTACCATAAAGAGAAGATGGTGGCAAGAAAAAAGTATGGGGAAGGCGTGGCCGCCAGTGGCACTGGGACACTAGTGTTTATCCATGATGTGACACAGGAAAGAAGCAGCCGAATGAATTCTGAGGTGTTCAGAGACATACTGTCTGCTCAAATCCAGCTAAATGCAGTCACATTGATTGGGAGGCGTTTCATAATACAGATGGACAATGACCCAAAACATACAGCCAAAGCAACCCAGAAGTTTATAAAAGCAAAGAAGTGGAATATTCTTGAATGGCCAAGTCAGTCACCTGATCTGAACCCAATTGAGCATGCATTTCACTTATTGAAGACTAAACTTCAGACAGAAAGGCCCACAAACAAACAGCAACTGAAAGCGGCTGCAGTAAAGGCCTGGCAGAACATTAAAAAGGTGGAAACCCAGCATCTGGTGATGTCCATGAGTTCAAGACTACAGGCTGTCCATTACCAGCAAAGGGTTTTCAACCAAGTATTAGAAATGAACATTTTATTTTCAGCTTTTTAATTTGTCTAATTACTTTTGAGCCCCTCTGAATTGTTTCATTTAAAATTAATTGTGGGAATGTACAGAACCAAAATTGGAAAAAAGTTGTCTCTGTCCAAATATAAATATTTATGGACCTAACTGTAAATCAAAGTAAAATGGTTTTAACTGGTGATGGATGAAAGATGGAAATGGACCTTTGTTTAATTTAGGGACGATTATATCCGAATGCACGCTAAAGGCCAGAGCCAATATACATATCACCAGCAACAGCAAAACCACTGTATGCCCTACGTAAGCAAGGGCATCACTCCCAAACAAGCCAGAGAGTAGTACAATGTAGTAAGCCAAATAGTTCTACAATGTATGTTCCGGTTCAAGTGAACCGGCAATGGTCAAAGGTTAAAAGCTATCATTGCTAACCTGTTTTTGAGGAGACATTAACCATGCCTCATTACACCCCCCACAGTAAAGTATACTCATGCATTCTACTACACCCTGAGCAAGCTTTGATGTTTGTTCTCAGGCTTTGGCCCTGTCATAGTACAAAGTTATTCAATTTGTAGGAGCAACAGAGGCTCTGTTGGAGCAGGGAGTTGGTGAGGAAATACGGATAAGTGACTGTATCCCTGGGGCTATTAGGAGGATATTAGGAGGCATGATCACTTCTTCTGTATAGAGAAAGCGATTGTGACTCTTTTTTGGTTTGGTTGTCTTCCAGATCCTTGCTTCACTAATCAGTCATTTACTTTTGATAAATATGCAAAATGGGTATTCTGATTTTATAAACTTTTACTGCCTGCATACTTGCTCCAGGTTAGTAACTGGTGGAATACAGAACCTAGGATAAAGGAGATCAGTCAGTAGTTACAAACTTAATTTAAAAATCAGATCCTTTTTTTCTTATCTTTTAAAAAGAGAATTCTCAGCTTTTCCTACACAAAGCCCAATGCACAGTTCATGTGGTCCCTGACTGCATCTTTTGGTACTAGGAGGTATTACATTTAATGGCTTCTCTGTCTGCCTTATCTTCCAGTGTGACAATATGGATGACTCTGTTCTGCAGTGCCTTTTGTCTCTTCTCAGCTGTCTCAACAATCTCTTCCTCTTACTTAAGGTTAATTCAATTTCTATGTCCTCCTCACCTGTCTAACCCTTCACTTTCTTGTATATCATTTCTTGCTTTCCATTTCCTGTGTGAATGTGAGTTACTGAATGTGGGTACTGTGTGGTCTTTGAGGTATTAAACATTCAAGTCTCATATACCTTTTTTTTTTATACCTAACAACCTTTTAAAATTTTTGACTTGCTAATCTTTTTTGGCAATGGATACAAGGATAAGTAGCACTAACCATAAAATACATTTTAATGGTGTATTATGTTCTGGGTGCCTTAAGGGATAATTCCTAAAGCATACCCATCATAAGACTGGGCAACCTATCATGAGCATATGAAGAAAAATTACTTAAAGGTTCAATCTGAGCCAACATAATGTCAAACTCATCTGTACATCTGGAGATATATTCCAGAGAATTGAAGCTTGGGCTTGGTTTTGGCTTTTTCATATTGTGGGATATCTTATTGACCAATGGGTACCCTCAGTAGATAGGCCTTTGGCTGGGTGAAGCTTAATTTTTACATGAAATGTTACAGAACTTCACTTTTAACATAAACATCTCAGATCTACCTTTTCTGAATGTAGGTGTTGCCTGTACATCAGCTGTTAAAACAAAAACAAACAATATCTTTATCTTAACTATGATCATATCAAAAAAAGTGAAACAAAATCAAAAGTCACGAGCTGGCATAATTTTAATTGCAGAAGGGACAAGCATTGTCTCTTACCTGCCCGTTTGCAAACCTTTTCTGAGTGTGCCCGATGCAGGGATATGCCAGGTACCCCACATCCCCTGGGGCTGCCAGCACTGAATGAACACGCGGGAGGTTTATTATCCTGGCCAGTCAGGGTGGTGAACGATCCAACACCCAGAACAAGAGTAGAAGATGACTGGACCTGTGATAGAGCGAGGACTGGTGAGTGTAAATTAAAAAAAAAATTGCAATCGATTAGGTATGTTTATATTGTTGTAGAAGGGACATCGCTTGTCCCCTTTTCAATAAAGGACCTAGTTGGTTGCAGTTTTTTTCTGTAGGTTTTGCTTTAAACATGGACTAAACTTTTTTGGCAAACATGTTGAATGAAAGTTGACTGATATTTGTATTTGTTTTACTGGGATTGTATTGAAAGACCTTGTCTGTTCATTGCATAGACATGGTTGTCTGCTTGCTGCAAAACTGTTCCTGTGTCCAGCCTTTATTCAGTCAAGTACATCATTTTATTTTTCATCATACAGCGTATGTTGGGTCACCTGCCACTATACAGACATGTCAGTGCATGTTGTAAGACACAGCCTCCGTTTTGGTAAGATCCTTCCTATCATTCAATCTTCCATTAGGGGTTTAACAGCTTATTTCCCTTTTATTAGGATTTGAGAGAAAGCTACAACAAGCAGCAGAATGCACTCCACCAGTTGCAAAAAATTAAGCAAGACAAACTGCGGGATCTAGAGCACAAAAAGGTTGAGATAGCGCAAAAGAAAAAAGAGGAGGAAGAAGCGTCAAGGTAATGCAAGCGTATTGGTACTGTAAACTACCAGCTTTGTTTTAGTGTCCAAAAACAATCAGAGATTAAAATTAGTTATGTTTATTGATTCAGATTTCTGTTCTAGTTTTAGGTTGCTAGTCTGTAAATATGCACTAATCAAAAGCAACAAAATGCTATTTTTCCTTACATATACAGCTTTCCCTTAGGACAGGTTATGGCCTTTATGGCCTGTTGATATTACTTTTAGGACAAAGGCAGTTTGGATACTTATATAAGTATTGATTTGGGGGACATAGTTTTTATTGTATGTTATTCCAGACTTTATTTCCACCCAAACATCTGTGCAATCTGCAATCTGCAGAATGCTCTTCTCTGGTTTTCTTCTTCCCCCTATTTGACATGTACAGGTTTACACTGTACGTGGATACTAGCTATCGGAACGAACTGTCACTGCCAACTCAAGGTATTCATTAACAACTGGAGCAAATCAAAGTCATCCCATGCATATGATGTTAGATAATAACTAGTGATGAATTGCAGCATTCGGACATTCCAGCTCATCCCCAAGTGTCCAGTAGGGTTAAGGTTTCAAGTTATCTGCAGGCCTCGAGAGTTCCTCAATACTGAACTCCCCAAACAATGTCTTTATGGAGCTGGCTTTTTGTCCCGGGGCAAATTTTTGCTGCAACAGAAGGGGCTTTTTCTAAAATGTTGCCACATGTTTGAAGGCTCTCATAAATAGTGTACTATCAACTGTACCCTTCACTTGAAACACCTAAATTTAATCATTTGGAGGGGTGTCAACATGCTTTGGGCATGCAATGCAGGTGTGATGGTCAGATGTCCCCGGATTTTTTAATAGTGTACTTTTAACGCCTCAATTCATACAATCATATTACATTTGCTGTACTCTTTATTATCTCTTAGGAGAGCCAAGCAGGAAAAGGAGAATATGTGGAAGGATCGGGTAAAAAGAGAGGAGGAGGAAAAGCAAAAACGTCTAGAGGAAGAGCGCAGAAAGGAACAGATGCTTCTAGACAAGCAGCGTGCTGAGGAGGAGGCAGCCAGAATTAAGGAACGGGAAGCCCAGCAACAGAAGTTGGCAGAGGAGAGGCAGAGAGAGGAGGAAGAGAAGAGAAAGCGTGCTGAGATTCAAAGGGAAGCTGAGCAGAGGAGGAAACTAGAGGAGGAGAAACGCAAACAGGCAGATCTGAAAAGAGAAGCAGAGGAAAAGAGTAAAGCGGAAGAGGAAGAAAGGAGGCGCAAGGAGAGCAGTGCCAACAAAGAGCCAGAGAAGCGATTCTCCAAACTCAGCATAGATGAGAAGTTTGCTGACAAGCTGAAATCTATTGGTGGCAGACAAGGAAGTATCGACAAAGGTAGATTACTTGTCAATCCCATAGATTTTGTATTTCTCTGCAGGTAAAATTGAGTTGGGAAGTTGGAGTCACAAGTAGATGTCTTCTGTTTTATCATGTGGGTCTGGAATAAAAAGGTTGTGACTCTCTATATGTTTCTTTTGTTTTTCCAGGCCATGCCTCCGCAGGAACCATAGACAGCAGAAAATCCTCAGTGTTTGTGAACTACAAAGCTTTGTACCCATTTGAGGCCAGAAATGCAGATGAACTCAGTTTCAATGCAGGGGATACACTTCAGGTATAGAAAAGAGACATATTACATTTTTACATATTTTAGAAGGGGTCAAAGGAAATGTGTTGTATGCAGGGGCTGTCATAATATTTATTTCATGAGAGGCACACTGTATTTTTTTTTACATCATTTAAAGCTTAACTTTAGCCTGGTAATATAAAATACACCTCTAGGGCAGAATGGGCTCGGCCTGTGTTTAGCCACAGCTTCCAATTAAATTCTCTCATAATGCAAAAGAATCTGATTGGTGGCTACTATGTAATACAAACTACGAAAGTTGTACAAAGAGCAGGGGGAAATTAATATGATGATTTGTTTGTATTCTGGAACCGTCTTTAAGTAACAGCACTTTTTCTCTGTTTTATAGGTGGATGAGAATACCGCTGGGGAACCGGGCTGGTTGTATGGTTGCTTGGGTGGAAACGTAGGCTGGTTTCCATCCAATTACGCGGAAAGAATGCCAGAGACTGATAAATCATTATCCCCTAAGAAGGCCTTATTGCCTCCGACCATCTCTGTGTCATCTACCTCACCACCAGCCAAGTAAGATATGTTCGCTCCAGTTTGTTGTGTGTTTTGAAACGTTCACATCCTATCTACATCCAAATTCACTTCTGACTTGATACTCTGTTGCAGTTGCTACATTTATCAATGAACGTTAAAATGATTTTGAACTTTACTAAAGCAGAAGGTGGTGGGAGGTTACAGTGTGTGCCACCTTTTCCCCTTTGCTTTGCTATTGTTTAGGCAATATAGGGCCTTGAGAAAAAAAAAACAGAGATTGTGTGAGCAAAAAAAAAAACCTCATCATTTGTTTCATTATCTACAATGGTACCCTCCAGCATTGGTGTGTCAGGTCCTGCAGTAACTACCCTGACAGCGGCCACAAGTAGCCAGCGGCCACTTTTTCTCCTCAATTGTCCTCTCTCGTCTTTGCGAACTTGCCTCTCCTGGACCTTAGTGGGATAGAGGTTCTTTTGCCTGACCACACTTTTTCTGCTCTCTTGTATCCCTGGCCAAACTCTCCTCCATCATGAAGATTGGACTTTGTCCCTTAGCACTGTTGCTGCTAATCTGTTATACTTTCTTGTGGAGCGCTGCGGCTGCAGAGATGATAATCCAGCCGAGCAGCTTCAGACCTTTTAAAGGGGCTTTTGGCATCGCTGAGAGCTAGAGGTGCCAGGCTGGGTGATCCATAATACCTCCCCTCTTACCCAGGAACTAAGTGGGGATTCTCCAAAAAGTGAAGAGAAATTCCTTCTTTGTTTTCTAAACACAGGAGACCCAATTGGAGGATTTGTTCTCCCCTCATGTACTGGTACAAACCCTAAAATTTAGCATTCCTTTTTAAGGCCAGTCAGTAATGGTCACCTGTTTTTTAGTCACACCTAGACTTTATATTATGGGAAACCTAATAAGAATCTTTAATCTTCTTTAAATCTTCAGGTCGCTCTCACCACCTAAGCCCTCGGAAGTGGATATGGAGTATCAGAATCTGCCTTTCTCCAGCCTTAACGTCAACTCAACTTGGCAGAAGACGTCTGCATTTACTCGCACTATTTCTCCAGGCTCGGTCTCTCCTATTCACGGTCAAGTAAGTGTAAGGAAGATGCCTGCACTGGTTTCAGCTTTACTAAATACCTAGCGAGTTGTTTAAGATTTTACCATACAGCAGGATGGTGACATGGCTAACATCTGTGCATTTAAAGAAAGCTGCACAAAACAGAAATGTAATGCAGCTTACCAGTTCTTGGGCGTGAAATATACAGTTTCTCCATTCTGCCGAGTATTTCATGACATTCTGTGTTTTTAAAGCATATTTGGTGGGCATTTGAACTAGAGCAACATTTGTTCTGCTTTTATTTCTGATTGTTTAACAGCAGAAATAAATAATAAATCATTCCATCATTGCTCAAATGCAAAAAGAAAACCTTGGGCCCTGAATGACACTGAGAATTTTTTTTGCTAGGGAACAACCATGGATGGCTTCAAGGCTATTTAAAAAATGCGAAAAGTTCCCTGGATTTTTTTTATTCTGTTATTATAAACTGCACATATCTGTATTGTTGGTAATTAAGGTACTTTTTGAGTTTTTTAAAAGCAACAGAGAATAAACTGTTTTTATGTGCCTTGATTATTCATGTGAATTAAAAAATTGTTCCGCTATTAACATGAGCCAATGAATTTTGGTTCCGAATAAGCCAATTTTTCAGTCCTCCGTTTTGGTATTAGGTTTTTGCTCAGCTTCTAAAGATGACTAATCTCCTTTACCTTGTATGTATGTAAATACTTTGTGTTTATTAACTAATCTGTTTTGGTGTGCTTATCTGTGTTAGATTTTTAAACATCAATAATGGTAATTGCTGATATGATAACGTAGATGCTCTAAGCAAATTATTTGTTGAACCTTATGAACCCCTTTCCTTGCTTTTACTGTGCAGGGCCAGCCAGTGGAGGAAGTTAAGGCTCAAGCACTGTGCTCGTGGACTGCGAAAAAAGACAACCACTTGAATTTTACCAAAAATGACATCATCACCGTGTTGGAGCAGCAGGAGAACTGGTGGTTTGGGGAGGTTCGGGGACAGAAGGGATGGTTTCCTAAATCCTATGTGAAGATATTACCGGGGGCCGAAAATAAGAGCCCTGAGTAAGTAACCATATGTATTGTAATTTAATGTACAGCACTGCATAATTTGTTGGCGCTATATAAATATTGTTTAATAATGGTAAAAAGCAGAAGCTGTATGATGCCTTACCAGGTCAGAAGAGAGGGGAATGGAGGTGTACATTAATAAATGGCTCTAAATGCCAGGTCTTTCAATATTCCTTTTTTTTCTTGAAAAATTAGGTAATTTTTTGCTTCCAACAAAATGTACTGATATAAAAAAATGTAAATATTGCCTTTTTATGCAAAATCTTACTGGAGAAAAAGCGGGCAGTGGTTGTACCCTAAGTGAATAGTTTGGATCACTTGAGGAGCCCCTGTCGCAGGCCTGAGGGGTCACATCCTGCTAGATTTGACTTCTGTTCCAAATTAGAGACCCATCCCTGCAGCATCACTGTTCCAGCTATTTATTGTTCAAGTTCCACAACTTCTGTTGGCTGCTAAGGCTATGTTTAATTTTTTATAGGGGGTGTAACATAGGTTTGCATAGATGGGGTTAGGTCCCCAATCAGCTAAACCTTTTCAGATTCTATTTGACTACCTATCATGCTGACCTGGAAACGTTATAGGCTATAAATTTATTAACTAGTCAGAATTCCTGAATTCTATACCTTTTCCAATTCAGTAATTCAAAGCTAATGGACTGTTGGCGTTAGGCAGTCGGCACTTTTAAAAGGTAAGCCCAGCAATACCACACTTGGGGTGTTATGAAATTCTTTTTATTAAGTGATAGGTTCTCTAAAAAAAAAAAAAAAAAAAAAAAAAAACCCTGTTAAATCAAGAACATGTTCCTTCTATTAACTAAGTCATTCTGTCACAGACCAGAACCTTTGTATGCGGCTGTTAAGAAGAAACCAGCAACCCCTTCATACACCCCTGCAGAAGGTAAGGCTGCCCAGTGGTGTGTGTTAATAGATATTTGTTTCTGTCTACTGTACTGGTCCGACCACATCAGTCCGTCTATAGAGCTCACAGTAATACTTTATGCATATTTAAAGGAGCAGGTCATGGAACAGGAAATATTTCGGTACATATTTATTTGCATTCATTAAAATTGCACAGCTGTGAATGGGGGACTAAAATAAACTTTGAATTTATCACCAGGCAATGGACATTGATCATGTCACGGATACCTGTAGCATGTGTCCAAGCTTTGTCTAGTGCGTGTTATCAAAGTTTTACTAACCATCCTTCCTTTCTGATGGGTGCTAGGGTCAGAATCCTAAAACTTCTTTCTTGCATCACTGCTCTTCACCAATCTCCTTTTTTCCTTACAGTTCTGCATTCCCCAACATCCAATAATTCCACCCCAGAAAATCTGTTTTTACCCAGTGATCTTACCTTCAAATTTCCCCTTGACCAAAAACAAAGATTGTTTGTCATATTCTATAGGATTATTATGAAAGAAACATAGCACTAGGGATGGTCTGGTTAGAGGAGAATTGGTGTCAGACTCATGTCTTTCTCATTTGAATGCAGCACTAATAAATGTAATACAAAACCGTGCAGACCAAACGCAGCCTCCAAACGACACTACACCGACACTACATACTACATATCTAAAGCTTAGGCAGTTTATTGCTATTAAAAGGGTTAGTCCACCCAAAATTTGCATGACAGCTGTTGCTTGTTATCCGAGAGTTAAATCCCCTCACTTTCTAACGATGATGGTAGTGGTATATTGGTGTGTTTTTTCAGATCTACTCGTCTGCCATTGCTATATTAAGCCCACACACCTTATTTTAAGTGTAAAATTGTATTGTGATTGTGACATAGCAAATGGTAATAACCAAAGGTGCTTGAGAACACCCAGCCCTTTAACAGGGTAAAAATAGGGCCAGGAAATGGAACAAAGAGCCAAACTTATTACACATAGCGCCAATATATCACACAGCGCTTTACAAAGTCCATAGTCATGTCACTAGCTGTCCCACAAAGGGGCTCACAGTTTAATGTCCCTACCTCAATCATATGTCATTAGTACAGTCTAAGGTCAATTTTGGTTGAAGTCAAATAACCTAACTGCATGTTTTTGGAATGTGGGAGGAGAACCTTGCAAACTCCAAGCAGATAGTGACCCGGCCGAGATTTGAACCTTTTTTTTCTGTTTTTAGATTATGTGGCGCTGTACCCATATTCCAGCACAGAACCTGGCGACTTGACATTTAATGAGGGGGACATAATCCAGGTGAGCCAAAAAGATGGCGAGTGGTGGACAGGATCCATTGGAGACAGAAGTGGGATATTTCCATCAAACTATGTACGTCCGCGCGACCAGGAGGTGAGTAAAGTTTTCTGGATTTCCTATTGCCATATGTTTCTATGCCCTGGGCATTGTTACACCAAAGTTCACCTTGACCCAGCCTCCAATATAACAGTCCATAAGAAAAGGTAAAGTATATTCATAGATGTTCCTCATAGTATTTAGTGACTATCTGTCTGACTGTAAGAATATTTAGCTTAATGGTTTCCAACTTTTTCTTTTTGCCTTTGACCACTTTCTATTTTGTATTTGTATAGTGGGGAGGAACATTTATTAACCATGGTGCAGTGTTCTTCCTGGCCTCTTTTAGCCGGGCACACCACCCAACACTTTTCAGTAACCACCTGGCTGTTTTTGGATGGTTACTGAAAAGTTGGGGAACAATATAAGAGCTGCCACCTACCTACAGCTTCTTCCCAGCCAGCTTAAAAAACTTCTGGGGAGAATACTGATGCTGTAGGAGAGACTATAAAACACAGAAATTAAATGATTCTTATCTTATGTTTTCAAAATTAGTGCTAGAACCCCATATATCAAACAAGTCCAGCTAGGCAGGAATGAAGTATATGCCGCGTCGGCTAAAGCTGAAATCCAAACCAAATATATTTTAATTACAAAAGACGTGTATTCTTTCTGCTATCTTGGTGTCCTTTATATATTAAAATTTCTTCCTGATCAAGGCAGTACTCCAGTATTCAACTACCAGGTGTAAATACAGACCAGTCGGTGCTGCTCTCTTGCTTTGTGCAGAACTACTGGTTTTGTGTCTACTCACTGTAGTTTCTGAGTCTGTAGGGGAAGGACCTGCTGGGGCCCTCAAACAGCTCTGCTGTCTGCAGAAGCTATATGTTGCAAAAATGATTATGCAACTGCTACTTTTGAGTAGTATTTGGGTTTCCAAAGGCCTCTGGCTCATGCAAAGTGGAATTTAATCATTTGGTCCATTGAATATTTGATGCCTAAAGTTTTTGTGCCTTAGCTTCAAACTGATGTGTTAGACAGACATTACTTACAGGCAATCCACGCATTGTTTTTCTTCCCTTGAAATAACAGTTTCCTTTATTTTGTGTAGGGATCAAGCAGTGTTGGCAAAGCTGGAACATTAACCAAAAAACCTGGTAAGTAAATATGAAATATTTTCCATCATCAGTGAACATGCCTTTGGCACACAAAATGCTCATAGAACATTTTCTTTATAATCATGTTTTATTCACTCTGCAACACATTTGAAAGTTTTAATTTTCTATTGTCCTCATTGCAGAGATTGCTCAAGTCACCACTGCATACACAGCAACAGGAACAGAGCAGCTTAGTCTGGCTCCAGGGCAGCTGATACTTATATTAAAGAAGAATGCATCAGGATGGTGGCAAGGAGAATTGCAGGTTTGTAATATACAGAGGATGTACCTTCCTTTTCTTAAATCATGTGAGGTAGCAGCTTGGATGCAGTGCACCAGATAAAACTATTTCAGAAGCTGGGGAAATATTAATGTTCAGAATTCCAGTGGAGTCAGTGTAAAAAGCTTTAGAGCTCACTAGGCTGCTTGCACTTTAAAAATTCCAATCGGGTTTAATGGTTTGTAACGGTCCCACATTATTGCTACATGACGTTTTATTAGGTAGACTTCACTAGCAGATTGTACAGGTATCTATGTGGTTTTGCAGTGGTACTAAGAAATAACTACAAATGGGCTTCTAATATTTTGCTCCTCTTTTAAAGGTAGCAAAAAGTTGTTCTCACCAGTAAAAGCCTTTATTACACCTCGCATATATAATGTATACTACAATAAATGAAATTTGTTTTTAGGCACGAGGGAAGAAGAGGCAAAAGGGCTGGTTCCCAGCTACTCACGTCAAGCTATTAGGACCAAGTAATGACAAGGCAGCTCCTGCTTTCAATCCAGGTAGGCATTTACTTGCTGAATAAAATATACAGCTAACAAATCTACTCGCGTATTAATGTGGGAGATAACTGCACCAGAATAACTGAAAATATTTGAGGCTTTTGTAGATCTGGTTAGGTACCAACATAGTTTGTTGATCTGCAGAAAAAAGGCTTCTCTCAATACCTCTGCCAGTAATTGGCTTAGTGTTCTTCTTTCAAAAAACAAGCAGACTTCTGCTTTCAGTTTTGAAGAGTCTGGGAAAAGACGCAAGTTCTTGGGAGCCACACTGCTAAATGAATTCGTCCGTTGTCTCAGGACCCAGACTCCCATACCTGCCTAACTTTAGGCATTGTCGGACCTTGGTTTCTGGACCTAACAAAGGAAGTTTTTTGCCACATGCTCATTGCTTTAAGACTTTGGAAGTTGTTGGATAGAGATGTTTGGTCCAAATAACAGTAGTGACTGTATGTCTGTGTGCAATTTTCTGTCCTTCTTTGGAAGTTGTTGGATTTAAATTTTTAACCCTGACAACAGAACTGTCAGTGTGCTCTTTGAGTAAAGGGTTTGCTGTTTGGCGTAGTGAACTATCCTGGAGCAAGGCATACCAAAAAGCTTAGAATGGAAGTGAAAAAGTGGCAAACCAAATTTTTTTTTTTTTTTTTTTTTAGGTTTTTTTCTTCTAATAATACAAAAAAAGTGCTAGGATTCCTATGTGTGTGGTAACTGTCTGAAATGCATTATTTCAAATTTTGATTCATGCAGGAGATTCTCATTTGCAGTAAATATTCCTCATTTGTACTAAATCCTGGCATAGTCCGAAGCTTAGTTTTGAGTGCATAGTAATGTCATCTACCTCATTGGGGACATATGTTCATGGAGCCTGGAAGTTAGCATTGCACCCCTACAATTAATAGAAGTATGGAGACTTTTGCCTGGTTAGAACTGGGTTGGTGATGGTGTCTTTTGACATCACATTGGCGATATCTAATATTGCAATTGTTAATGCATGAATGCATTGTTAAATTATGATATCAGATACATTACCCAAACACACTGAGTTTTTGGCATGACACTGTATTTACCTGTTCTGAATGACTTGTGTCTCTCTTTCCTCTCTAGTGTGTCAAGTCATAGCGATGTACGACTATGTTGCCAATAATGAGGATGAACTGAACTTCGGTAAAGGCCAGCTCATCAATGTCCTCAACAAAGATGATTCAGATTGGTGGCAAGGAGAAATCAGTGGGGTGACTGGGCTGTTTCCATCCAACTATGTCAAGATGACAACAGAATGTGACCCAAGCCAGCAGTGTGAGTACATCATTTCATTCTGTATGGTTTACTGTTAAGTGTCATTTTTTACTACTGTTTGCTGAATTGTCCTACTGTACTGTTATGTTCCTGTATATATGGTATTACTGTCATATACTAAACAGTTATTTAAAACCATCCTCTACACCATACATAATGTAGTTAATCCAGCCCTAGAAATAACAGTACATTCAAAGCTGCTTTATATGAACATTCATACATCAGTATTAGATGCAACTTCTTATTTTTTACTTAATATTCAGTGTTTCCAAGTGCCAAGGCCTTAGGTGAATCATGCTTGACATGCTTTGTGGCCAAATACTTGGCTTACCATTGGCATGGGTAATGGAAGATCAACCAACACATAATCTTTCAATTAGGTGTAACTAAGGTCTTCAAACCTCCAATCATGTGACACAAACATTTTCTGTTGCCAGCACCAACGTTTTCGCCTTGATTTCTTCACAGCATCCTTGCCCATCATAAGCTTCTGCTCAGATGCATTGAAGTTCATTCATTAGGACATTCCAAGAATCTACATTGTGTTCAGTGTAAATTCTATAGAAAATAAACGTGATGCAGAGTTGGGGTTCAATTTTTTTTTTTTGCCCCATATCTGTCCATTATTCAACACAATTGAAAAACATTTCTGAATGGTTGGCTCACACCAGTTACTGGCAAACTGCCCCTTGCCTGGCTGCTAAAACTGCAATGTCAGTTTCCTCATGAATGGAAACACTCTGCTTTAAGTCTGTATGTCCCCTCTATGTTTTAGTAGGTTGGTTCCCACATCTCAAAAACATACTGCCAGGTGTATTGGCTTGTACCCAAAAATTAGTCTACTACATTACTGTTGTAGTGTGTGAGCTCCTCCTATGTGGACACCATATGAATACATGACGATAATAAAAGATGTGTATATGTAATGTAACAAATATACATATAAAGAGGAAGTTTTCCTTGTAATCATTTACCTTGAATATGATCAATTATATACTCAACACATTCTGCAATCAGCATCCTCTTTTGGACTAGTAAATGAGTTATTCCTTGGTAAATAATGGATCAGGATAATTTAATTGTAATATATACCTATGAACTTTCTTTGCCCCAAAAGATACCACTTTGAGCCCCAAACATTTAGTACTCTAATGTCTAGAGAGGAGTGGAATGCAATTTAGGATTTTAGGAACAAAAAGACAAAAAATAAGGTAAACATTTACAATAAGGTGGTGCATATGTGGTGTAATTATCACTGAAACTTTAAGAATTGGAAATGGGAGGGGGGGTCCAATTCTCAAAGACTCAAAAGACATCTAGGGTGATCAGTGGATGTCATAGTGGCATTTTGCTTGATGTATTTGCTATTTCTTTGCTTTGCATTGACAATCTTCCCCTCTTGTGCATGTGATGGAAATGAAATTCTAGTGCAACATATGCTTTAAACCGCTATTTTTCCATGCCTTTGTGTTATCTGCATGGTAAACTTTTCTATATTTGTATTCCAATGCTTAGATACGTCATTGTTGAAATCCGTTTCCTAAAATTTGAGCAATGAACGTACTTTTGGTAAACTTTAAAAGGTGGTGTAACCGTTACCCCGTACGCAGCGGAGGCAGCCATGAACTAATAATTCCAGCTACCTATTTGCTAGGAAATATTAACATCACTGTGTCATGTATATATTAGATTCATTCACAGCATGACTTCTCTCTCATTGCTTAACCTTACACGTCGAGGGAAGCCATATTGTAGGAAGAGCTAGTTGGTAATTGAGCTCCCGTCATGGCTGACTCCGCTGTGGCCCTCGTTAGATGTGTAATTACTTTGGAGTTATGAGGGGACGGCACTGTGGTTTCATTCTCGGTGTGTTCTCTCTTTTTGTTTTTAGGACTCAGTCTTGTCTGCCTGTATGAAAGCACCACAGAGACCCACTATCCCAGTATGACTATAGCGAGGAGGGAGCCGGCGCCATAGGCTTCGCTTGAACTCTAAACCCTCACCAACCTCTGACAAGATCGCCTCTCACGTCAAATGACCATGTTGCCTTTACGTTTCATTTTGTGTTATGAAAGGATAGTGGGTTTTTGTGGGTCTTCCATAGCTTTCAGCTTGGCTAAGTGCGGTTTGTTGTCGTTGCATGCTAGCCAATGTCTCTGCGAGCAAGCCGTGTGCCAGAAGCTTCTGCTGCTGAATGACTCTGTGATGCATTGCTTAGCACTGCTTCTCACACCTCACTCGCTGCCTTGTTTCCGCTTACACTATGGGGTCTGGACACACAAAGACCCACTACAACACCATGATCTGTGAATACTGATAAATATTTGTCACTAAAGACCGGTAACCCTAACAAACAAGCTAAACAATCCAGAAATGTACTGTTCTATCTATTGAACCTTTTCTTATAGTGGAATCAAATGTTTCCTCATGTCTCCTGCACAGCCATTATTATTATCGGCCATAATCGGCTAGAAAAGGGGTCACCTCTGGCTGCTTTGTAGAGGGATAACCAGAGACTGTGGAGACTTTCTAATAATATTGGATATCTTTTCAGTGCTTTCAGTTGTTTTTTTGATTTTGGCTTACCAGTCTTTGGAAAACAATATTTCTGGCAGTCTTATTCCTACAAATGCCTTGATTACTGATAAAGGTTGGCCATGGCACTGGTTTTCCATTGCTGAGGAACTGAAAGTCTCTCCTGCTTGCTGACGACTTGGTTCCCAGCAATGGGAAAACTTCATGGGCCTGATTTTGTGCAGAACAACTTTTAGTATTTAGGGGTAGTTTTCTGTTCCGGACGACTCTTTTCACCATGTTACAGTGCAATATATTCGTAGGCATTAAGCCGATTTATTTGGGCCTGCGTGACGCAGGCAGAATGTATAAGAACCTGGAAGTATTAATTGATTTGGTGGGTTCAAGTTCTGAACATCTGTTTTTAATATAATTACAAAGACCATAGGGTATAGCTTTGTAATGGAGTTTTCCCCTTTTGAACATTAAAAGGGTTTTTTTTTTTGCAGCCCGGTGATAGTTGCACATTTTCACCAAATCGGATATTGTAAGGCAGGACTTCAAATGCCATAATAAAACATAACTAAATTTATTGATAATATTATGTACTGGTAAGTACTGGTATTTATGTCTTATAAAAAGACGTTCTCACCAGTAGGGTAGAAATTTTACACTGTCCTTAGCACTTTAATAGCCCTTTTGGTGTAGAGATCTGAATAGGCCCCAAAAGGAGAACAGTGGATCCAACGCCAGAAAATAACCTATGGGGAGAAATGTCTACCATAGGGGTCTTTATTATTTAAAATATTTTAGAGGTGCAAACAACTTTTTCCCGGGATTGACATTTATTCCCAACTGTATCCAATTAGAATGATGTGTGAATGTAGGGTAAAACATTTATAAATAGACCCTAACGGGGTATCAGCAACCTCCCTATGGAGGTGGCGGACAGGCAGGGGCTGATGGGTTCGCTCACTTTCCCCGAATGTGAAAATAGGGAGGTGGAACACAGCTGATCCTTTCCATACCAAAATATTCTATTGGATGTTATGGAAATACCAACCCACTTCTATGGGTAAATGATAATTCTCACGTAGCATTGGGTTGGGTTTTGGTATTGTGTTTATTGTCCTGGACTTGTGATAATATTCTGTATACAATTTTGGATAATATTGGTGTCTACAGTGATTTAATAGCAGCAAACAGATTGGCAGCCATAAAAGCTTACAGCTCCCGTATATGTGTAGGTGACAACTGAATGTACTATTGATATTTGCTGTCCTGCCTTACACATATTAGTTATAAAGGGGAAGTTCCATTTTCATACTTTGTATTGAGATATGAGCTGACTTTTGCGGTAAACTGCTATTTGTATTTCTAGAATTTTTGCTATGTTCATGCTGCAGGGTCGGCATTGTTGGATGTCTGTGCTTTTTTCAGTATAAGAGCTGTCCGTGTATATGAGCTCACAAAACTGGTGTAAATTTCATATGTGATCTCTCATTTGGGTAGATTAGTTTTCACTCTGTATATTAATCACACCAAAGAGAGCACGCTTTCCATTTATATAGGAGGCAACAGACATTATCCAGCAGGGGCTTTTCTGTTCTCTGTAATCTGTGCTGTCTCCATGATGTACTGGAAAGGACACAAATACAAATGTTAAGGGTGCCAGGACACCATATTGCTATTACAAGGGAAGAAGTAAAAGTAGTAATTGGTTGAATTTAGCAATGCTAACAGCTGCTCTCTATTGAGTTAAAAAGAACCCAGCTTTTCAAATTAAAACAAAGTTTCTTAGTAGTTAACTTTCAACTCAAACCTCGATGATGCAGTAGGTAGACAAGATATGACCAGACTGTGAACCTAGGTAGCTTTTTTGTAGAAGAACTTATAATTTAGGCTGATAGGACTGCGTTTACCTCTGGGCAGGGCAGGTTTAGGAGAAGCAAACTAAGCCTTAGCCCAGGATACCATCTTCTTCCAGAGTCCCATTGATGAAATGGCAGGAGGAGCAGAGAGCAGAACCGAGTGCATCCGAGGTCCCTACTTCCATGGGCTGCACCTCGTTTTGTCTGAAACCTTTCTGCTTCTGTCTACCATTTGCAGTCAACATGCTCAGAAATCAAAGGGAAGGTCTACGTCCTGGGTTCTATATTTCATACTGCCCCCCCCTGTCCCCTATGTGGTATCTCTTATTGGCATATGCGGTACACTCCTGCTGGCTGCATTCTATAGGCTAGAGGATGTCAAAAATTAAACCACACGTCCTTTTGGCTGCCCCTATGTGAATGCAATTCAAAATTTGGTCTGTCCATTCCAACATTGAAATTTATGCTGCAAGTTCACCTTTTGATAAAGTCGCATGTTCACTGCAGCAAAGCAAAAATTGCTTTGTCCATGGCTTTAGGTTTCCATGGACCCTATTTTGGGTTTGCATAAGTTTTGTTTCCACTAAAAATAAGTCTCCATCTCCTGAAACTGCTGCATCTTCCTAAACTACAACCCACACATGAATGATCGATGAAAGTGTGCTCATTGAACACATGCAGTCACTTGCTGTTTCCTGGTGACTTGCTTTGACCTCACCAATAGAAATTCTAATTCAGCAGTATAAGCTTCCCTACAGCTTTGTTATTGTGCCCATCAGCGAGCTGTTACACTCTGTTTAGAATAAACTATTTTATTTCTTTGAAATGTATTATAACTGTAGAAAATATTTGCCAAGGATCAAACATTGCTGTCTGTTCTGGTACCGTATGAACTCCGTAGCTCAGTATTCATTTGTGAGCTTTAGATGTGATTGCTGATGTTCTATACATTCCTCCATTTAGGTACCAATAATAATTCTTAGTGTTTGCTTTTTATATATAAGCATTAAACTCTCTGCCTATTGTCTGAAAGATCTTTATGTATGTTTGCCAAAGGACTGAAGGCTGTACATGTACCATAGACCAGCAATAGGGAAGGGATTGTCAGTACTGTTGGGTAATGAGCTACAATTTAATGCTTACAATTCCACCCAGGCTAGATTCTTTTTTTATTGAAACTTGGAAATCCAGTGTTTTTTAATAATCTGAATGTAACCATCCATGTATGTAAAAGGTACTCAGAATCACATTTTGAATGTATTAAAACAAGAATGCCTTCAACACCAGATCTCTGGAAAGAATCAACTTGAAAAATGTGCTTTACACTTTTATCCGGGCCTCTAACCTCTTCTTATTTATGAAATTTGGGTCCCAGTACCCCGCAGCTCTCTGCTGTGCAGGTGTCAAAGGCTGCGTACACACATGTAATTGTCATTAGAAAGGATCTTTCACAATCCCATGAACGAGAGGGGAGGACGACAGGGCAGCACCCCACTGTGCTCTCTCCCCCTTCACTTTCATTATGATTGATCCTCGTTCGTTATCCGAGGATCCGCCGGGACAGTCGTCGGAACAAAGAACGGCAAGTGCTGTACACACGCCAGATTCTCATGTGATATCAGCCCTGAGGCAGTTATCGGGACGAGAATCATCTGATGTGCATATGTAGCCTAACAACTCCCCATTGGTATCTGCAGGGCAATAAACTAATTCCAGCTATCCACAGAGCAGCTTGGGGGGAACCAAACCTTGCAATTGAAGATCCCTGGATCCGTGGGTAATGATGCGGAAGTTTTTTACCCTCAATTTTTGAGGGGGGAAACCTGTAAAAGACATAATACCTATCTGTCCCACCACTCATGTTCTGCATTTTGACATATTAAGAAGAGCAAAGGTCCTGGTAGAGGGACATTTAGGTATTTGGCTCTCTTTTTTTTCAGAGCTAATATATTTTATTTCGGATTTATGACTGCACTTGGAAATGGTACTGCTGCCTTTAATAAATGAAAACTTTGTCATTTATTGTTAATTGAGTTATTATTGATTAAAGAATCTTAAAACCTATGGGCACTTAATTCTGAATGTACTTTCTCATTTATTGATTACGGGATTGGATCTAGTAAAGTAAATTCTGTACTTTGTCCATGTGGGGCAGACTAATAGATTCAGTAGAAAACCCATCCAATGGAGAAGTACTGGTTTACTTTATGTATTAGATTTGTGCTAGGCATGTAATCCCTTTGGGGAATTTTATATGCTGTATTTTCTTTATGGTGGCTGCTTAACGCAATAGGACTGACTAGAATGATGGAAGGGGAAGTGTTTTTGCCAGCAGAAATCCATTCTTTATAGACCGTGAAAGCTGATTTGTTGGCAATGCATTCACTTTCCTTTCCCCTATTCTATTTATATGCTCCAATGGAAAAAAGAAACATAGCTATAATAAATTATTATTATTCAGTGCTTCAAATCAGAGGGGTTTAGGTGTAATGTTATATTTGCCTTGGAGAACAACAGTCCTTTGTTTGCTTTGCTGAATAGGAACATGAGTAGAATTTGTATCCATTCACCTGAATGCTTGTAACATTAGGTACTCTACTGCACTTTAAATGAAAAAATAAATAATGATTTGGCTTAAATTTATATTTATATATTTTTCTGGTTATTTTTGCACATCCCAGCTGTGTGTTTGGCTTTCTGGGCTGGTAGGGGGTACAAAGTATTGTAGGTAAAGGACACTACAATGGTAAATGGGCCATGAGGTATTAAAATTCATCAATGAGATTGGTTAAACCGAGTAATATTTTCTGTATAATGACATTTCAGAAAAAAAGAAAGATTATAACAGGAGAAAAATGCATCGAACCTAAAGAAGGCACGTTTGGAGAACATGCATGCCGTATAGGTGTTTTTTTTTTTTTTTTTTTTTTTTTTTTTCCTACAGCCCAAATTGGAAAAATTATAAAGCTTTTTATGGGCCTATAGGCCTTGACGGTTTGACCATTTTAGGAAAAGTGCCTAGGTTCCAGCACAGCATTCTAATACTGGGACATACAATATCACCGCTGACCAACTAATTGACCAATAAACCAACTAACCTCCCTGGCGGTATGAATATTACGTATTTTTAATTGTTTAAAATGGTATATTTAAAAATACTTGGTATTTTATATTTTCACCTGGTCCTGCCCCCCAGCCGCACACTTGCACGCAGATGCCTAGCCGGCATCTGCTTCCCCTGGCCTTGCGTGCCCAATGTTCACACACCAGGGACGCATATGCTGGCAGGGCATCGCCAGGTTACACAGATGCCCAGCCAGCATCACCAGGGGAAGAAGATGCTGGGGAACACCGTGGGTACCGCTTACCAGGTAAGCTTTTTAAACTCCCTGGCAATTCCACAGGGTTACCTTTTGGTACTAAAAATTAACCTCGAGCCACACTCTGGGTTTACGGCCAGAGAGGTCAACATATACCATTTCAGCACTGGTAATTACTAGTAGTAAGTTACCAACACATTATGTTTCAATCAGTCCTTATATTGGAATAACTTTTTTTATTTATTTAATACAATATTCTCCCCAAAATTTTTTACAGCTGGGTGTGAAGAAGCTGTAGGTGGGTGGCAGCCCCTGTATTGTGTCCCAACTCTTCGGTAACCACCCAAAAAAAGCCAGGTGCTTACACAAAAGTGCTGGGGGATGCACCAGCTAAAGGGGGCTGGGGAAACTCCATTCCTAATAAATAAAAATAAAATCTTTAGGAAGAGACTTTAGTGACTCCCATCTTGGCTTTCTTGAAAGGCTACATCAGCCAAGGAATCTTTAGCATACAACATTTCTGGAGGTAGATGAAGCCTACAATACCCGCTGCACCCTGTGGACTTGATTACGAGTGCTGTACAAATGCCAGATTCTCGTCCGATATCTGCCTTGAGGCAATTATCATATGAGAATCATCTGACGTGTGTATGTAGCCTTATTGTTGGATGCTGAAGATCCTTCACCCGATGTAGCTGTGCCAGAAAAATCAGTCAGCGGTGGCTGCTTCTATTCTTTTTTTACAGATTGGATGTTGATTTATTTTTTTACTAAAAGTGACAATGTAAGGTACAGCCAGCTTTTCAACTTTCCAGCTTATTTAATCATTGGCTGTCTGGATCTCACCCCTAATTCAGAAGATATTGGACATTATGTGAGCCTACCTAAAAAATAAATTTCATATACAAATCCAAGTGTAATGGATTGTGTGATCATTCTTATATATGGCCAGCTTGATTAGAAATCAATACATGGTGATCTGCTGCCTGGGGCTCATCATTTATAATCTGATTCTTGTTTTTTTTTTTCCCCCTCTAGAAATAAGTACTAAATTTCCAACCATTTCCAAATTTTAGATCTAGTGAGAAGGGTCAACTCCTGGCAGGTTATTTATTGCTGTCTCTTAAACCTTTAAGGACCTTTCGCCCTTAATGTTATAGCAATCTGACAAGTTTTGGCTTAAGTTCCTCCATCAGAAAATAAATGCTTGCACTATATCTACGGGGACTTTGTGAATGTAAGTTTTAGGACATTTTGCCTCGGCTTCTGTTATTATGGTATAAAATGTAAATAGAGTCCACGTATTGTCATACTGGCAGGGTAATTGTGTCCGGCTCATGATGACGCTTCTTTTGTGGCCTTAAATGTGACTTCATTTTGTTATTGAAGAACTGTTTGTGGTGAAAAACGCACAATTTGCAAATTGTTCTTGGTCTGGGTTAATGTGCTTTCTGCTGTTCTGGGGAATCTGTTACTATGCAAAATGTGTTTATTAAAAGATTGATTGTGCATGTCTGTGGGTCATTATTCTCTATCCTATGCATTACACTGAATACAAACACCGGGGACACAAAACATCTCTGATATACTTGTTAGTGTGCTCAGAGTTTGCATCTCCCCAAAGTATCCTAGAGGAGAGAAAATATTGTGCAACACAAGCAAGAAGCAGAGCCTGCAGAGGTAATGAGAACTATGTACATATAGAAAGAATATCCAGGAGTCTGATGGTAAATCAACAAATTTGACATTCACTGAAAGGGCTGCATGTGATTTAATGGCAGCGATTCTCCACCAGGGAATCTTCCAGTGTATGTCACATTGCTTTATAAATATGTAAAATATTAAATATGTAAAATATTGGTTCAACACACAAGCATTTTCATTTCATTTCACTTTTTATTGGTCAAGTAATTACATTCTAATAAACATCTGCAGTGCACGGCAATGTAACATTTTTATGGTGCGTATGCTCTATGCATATAAAATCATTCAGGACCTATATGCATTGACAATCTAATAAATTGTTTCTTGACTGTTTTAGCATGGGAGAACCTTAAACTAATTATCAGGTCTTGGGGATCCTCTGCTATAATTACTTTGACCACAGGTCACAGTACATTAGTGTGGTTGGTGGTCAGTGGTAAGACCCTTACAGACATTATCATCCCAGACTGCTCATTGCTTAAGGAACCTCTGGAGGAACCGTGGCAGTGAAACGCTAATTTAATGTAAATTAATAGTTTGGTTAACACTTCTCAAAATCTTGGCTCTGTTCCTCTTAATTTGTGTGTTGTCTGTATTGTTATCTATGATGAAAAAAATAGGAAGATCTAGAAAATTTCATAACCCCAGACCCAAAACTTTGTGCAATGACCCCATCTGTATCGTTCCCAGGAGGGATCAGCAGCTGACCATTTGAAAGTTGGAAATCATGTAGAACAGGGTCCCCAACCCACTAGAGGGCCGCAGCTGTTTGACAGGTGGGCTGCGGCTCTGACTGGTACACCCCCCAGCGGGGTCAGAAGAAGGCGCACCAGCCAGAGCGGACCATGTTCCTCATACGCATCGCAGGCTCAGTGCGGTGGGCGAGTTGTCTGGACACAACCCATCCACTCTTCCATCGCAGGTCTGAGCCTGCGATGGAAGCTCCCCGCACATGCACAGCTCCCCGCACATGCACATGCTCCCCGCACATACACAGCTCCCCGCACATGCGGTCCGGAGTCAGTGCTTTTAGTGGTCCGTGAGCAAAAAAAAAGTTTGGGGACCACTGTTGGTTCCTTTGCCTACAGCCTCCTGGTTGTGTAAGATCTAAGGCACTGCTGTCTCTAAACTTGGATCTCAGGAGATTTGGAGTGTGATTTGGTGATATCACCCTATACAGATCAATGTTCTGCTTGCAGGCGATGATGCAGCAGTGCAAGAATCTCCCTGCTTCTTCTTTATTCATTCCCTGCTCCTTCTACCTCTCCTGCTGCCTTTTGTATTCCCCTTCAAGCCATCAGAATATTAGCCATTGAAAAAGAGGAAGTAGCTCTGGTGTAAGAAAGCAAAGCCTACTAAGATGGTTGCCTCCACACAGTGCAAAACAAGACATGATTAGTCAGTGTTCGGTATAAGGTTAGATGCAGGCAGCCCAGAGGATTTGACTTCTGTTCCCTTCAATTTTGGGTACAGCTTCTATAGAACAGGGCCTCTTCAACTCCTCAACCAAACCATGACAAATAGTTTTCAGTGGACTGACCCAGAGACAGACATAGGGGGATGCCAAGTGTGCAGCTACAGAGGGTGTTGTACCCTCCTCACCCACAGGGGGGCCTCCTTCTAAGAAGTCAGTTCTGCACATGGTCTCACTGTTGGCTATGTCCACCACCAAAATGAACTATATTCCTTATTAGTAAGTTTGTCTTTTAAATGCTACAGGCCATGTACTGCAGAGATTTACATCTACCGATCTTGTCTTTCAGAGTAAACTTATTATAATGACTCAGAATAATTAGTGAGCAAACAGATGAATATTATTTTTGTGTACTCTTTACGTTTGAGTGTTATTATAGTATTAGCAAAGTATGTTAATCTTCTTGTTTGGAGGATAGGTTTCTGTATTAGGTCTGTATGTCTGACATATATTGTTTTTCCTTATATTGAACTACTCAGAAGGATCCAACACAGTGACCTTTATATGACTAAATGATCAGAATTGAACGCAAGGCCTCCCATTATTAAAAAAAAAAAATGTGTGCTACATCATTTTAATCCATCTGCAAAGTCCAGCAAATGCCATTTAATCCAATCAATGAAGTCCACCCAATTCAGCTTCCTGTGATATGGCAACAATACTGCACTGCTCCTGAATGCTGAATGATATAGCAACAAGAATGGTAAAGTGTGTAGTTCTGTACACAAATTGTGCATCATCATGGAGATGTGGTCTTCTGCCTAATAAAGGACTTTAATTCCCCCGAACATTTAGGGTGCAAAGCTCCTGACAAGAATAAGGAACTCTAGTCCACCTGGCCAAAACTACATGAAATCTAGTCCACGGGAGCCAGACAAAGCAGAGCCGCCAAATAGATGAAGGCTGTCCCTAAGAGAGACCCCCTGAAAACCACAGATATCCCCCCTTCCTAATCCAGGCTCTAAAGAACCTGTACCCCACTCTATTGATTTAAAAATGCCAAAACTGTAGGAAATGCAAACATTTTGACTTGTTACCAGAGCAAGAGGGTGAGGGTTATCCTGCAATGGGAACACCAGTCCTTGTGCGTTGAGAGTTTCTTTACTTTAGAGAAATTTCATATTTTCTTGTTGTGGGATAAAAAATATAATGCCACATAAAGATCCCCTCTGAGTGTCCTATGTACATTGCAAGGGTTTTAAACAATGAAATTGCAGATTTCTACTATGAAGAAATGGCTTTTTTGTGTTATAATTACCTTCCCAGGCTGACTGATGCCGATTCTATTCCAACAGCCCGAGAAAATCTCTGTGCTTAATTAGGGAACGTTTGCATTCATTTAATAGACAATCTATAGAAAGTATCTTACCAAAAAATAAATATATATATATATATATATTGCAGGGAATTCCTTGTTTTGCTGTAGTGCAGACTGCAAGTTGCTATATTGCTTTGACGTTTTAACAGTTTTAGGCAAATACAATAATTGCAAATTGAAGTAGAAGGGTAACCTTTTAATAGAATCAATTTATAAAATGGCTTTTGTAGCAATTTTACATAATCTATTTATTGTTTTTACAAAATTGGGATTTTTCTGGGGAAGATAACTCTTCCTTTATCCATTATAAAAAAGGCTTTGATTTACATTCACGAGTAAGCGGCATGAATTTGCTTCCTTCTAATAATTTTAAAAATTTCTTACTTTCACTTGAAGAATGGGGAATGGTTGGCATTGGTGAGTTTCGGCTTTTTACCTGGTAAACATTACTTCAATACATAATTATGAATGATCATTATTCTTAGTAACACACAAGCATTCCAGGAATGAATGTGAGCCGTCACGTTGTAAATGCCATGGGAACATTACATTGTCCCATCCTGCAGGACAGGTGAATGTGATTCATAGCACAGAGAACATCAATGTTCAGACAATCTACCATGTGCTGGTGATGCAGCATGAAGAGGAGAAGGTCAGACAACACCATGAAGCAAATGTTCTGTATGATAGTGGAGAAAGATCGGGATGAAATGTATCGTAAGGCCCTGAGGTCTCTTTCCAATCCCCTTATTCAGAAGGAGAGGGAGGCTCTGCGCTTGTTGTGTCTGGGAGTTGGCGGTGATGTTAGAAGATTGGGAATCTCAACAACAAGTCTGGACAGCTGTGAGTACCTGTCTGCTAAATGGTGATATAGGGATTTGTTTTGTCCCGAGGCTACCATAGAGTATTTGGTTCGGTTTCTTCCATTTCCAGTGTTACAAGCTGTCTAAACATTAATTGGAAAGTATGCATCAAATTAGAAATAACTATGTTCTGTTTACTTTCTTTCTTGTGTCCTATTAGAAATGTTTGGATTTTTGATTTTACCCCAGTGGGCCATATGTCTGGTTTGGAATATTCACTTTCTCTGTGTTCACCATTTTTGTAATTAGGATATAAATGAGAATGGATCAGTTTAGGAATGTTTTCAGCATGTTGGGTGGTATTCCTTGTATCTTCAGTACGAGTTGTCCTTAGGGTGTGCTGCCCATCTGCTCCAAGAACTGCCCCATTCTCGCACAGCTCCTGTTTGGTCTTTTTCATTTGGCATATGCTCACCATGGCCTCATACTGTACAGGACTCCTGACCGCACGGAATCTTTGTTATTTCCTTTATTTATGGATATTGCAGGACATTAAATCTGCCACCAATCTTACACATTCCCTGGCCCTAAACAGATATTCATTGTGGCTAAAGCTGGCATAACAATTGACACGGCTACCTAAGATCATCGTCAGATTATTCGCCCTTTTGTTTGTACGAACACAAAACTACTTTGATTCTGTAGCTGATTCTAAAGCACCCTTGTAACAAACCTTATGCAGCAAAGCATTTTATAAATGTATTCATTCAACAAACGATTAGCAGCCACTGCCTGACCCACAAATGCTATACAATGAGCTGGTATGTGATGAAACATAAGGCATTCCATTGGTGTCTGGAGTCTCAGTATGTGGCCTTGCCTCAAATTTATTTTTAATATTTATAATTGGATTCTCTGAAAAATAATAAATTGTAATTCTATTTGCTAAAGGCTGCCTGATACTGTGACATTTGTTGTGATGCCATCAATTTACCTGTGCACTCCAAATGCACTGGGTTCAAAAAAAAAAGTTTTGTTCTATTGATGTTACCAGCCCATTGGCAATGCTGTACCCTATTACAAATGTACAAAATAGTGCATTATAACAGAACAGCACATGGCGATGGCTGCCTAACCATTATCATTGCAATGTTACTTGGTCAAAATCGAGACTACTATTTTTACACAACACATTTTCAATCTGCATAGCTATAGATGGGTGTAAAAAAAGTGGGGCTTTGAACAATGTATTTTTCCTAGTCTTTGCTCCTTTCTCTTAAGAATAGAGGAAACGTTTGCACATATCTCATTGGTTCTTAATGCCCAAGGCTTCCTAGCCATCAGTGATAAATACAGGGATGGAGGCAATGGAACACGTTTTACATTTTTGCCTCAACACCTATTACTGAATGGCAGCCACAGCAAGGGAAATTGCGTTACTGCATAGAAACAAACAGTTACATTTCTAAAGGGAGCTTCAGAAGCATTTAATTTCCATGCACATTTGATTTATACTACATTTCTTTCTACATGCTTTTATTTTCATAGGACCTTGCTCACAGTAGATTAGTTGGTGCAAAGTGAAATCAGATGATTGCCAAGTGGTTAAGGGTTTGTTCCTACTATGGCATTGTTCTGAACATGCAGCACATTTCCGTTCGGCTTGGTATGCATTGCAATGGTATTGCTGCCCAGCACATTGCACAGAAGAGTTGTGCCAGCCGACCTGCACAATGGTATTTTATAGATTTGACCCTTTAACATGGGGAACCCTTGAAATAACTTTCAGATTTTCAGGGAACCCCTGATTTAATTATTATATTCACATATTATATTCACAGCTCACAGTACATTAGTGTGGTGGTCAGTGAGAAAAATGCCTCTTACATTGCTGGCCAGTGGGAAGAATGTCACCCATACAGATAGCCATAAAGATCATTGATGTCCGGTAAACTGACCCAAGAGACACAAGTTGTTCATTGCTCAAGGAACCCCCAGCAACCTCTGGAAGAACCCTGGTTAAGAAACACGTAGTCATTCAGATCACCGCTTACCATAAATCTGCACCCTAAGACATTTATTGGCTACTACTGCTGACACGATGGACATGGATATTCCACTATAGTTGGTAGTAGCCTGGCTGTTTCTTACTCCAGATCTTTCTAAATATTTGAGTCACAGACTTGGATATTAACTAGTTTCAGGAATGCCTGCTTATCACACTGAGGTGAACTTTAACACCGACCTTTTCACTTTAATGTGAACAGTTATTGAATTTTTGTAGCAGTTACACTGCACGAATGCACATTAGAGGGGTCTCAAAATTAACTAATTTTATACAGTTTGATGCTGCTGGCCAATGCTGACCAGTAACCTAAGGAGCCTCTGTCATCATGTGTTACATTGTCTAAACATTTGGGAGTTACCCATTGCCTGGAAAGGATGGCCCCAAATCTGTTTTAATGTTGAACCTTAGATTTAACAAATTTGTTTTATCAGTCCTTATGCTTATTAGCTGCTTATTGTAACCCTATAATGAAAAGAATATATTGGCCACCATGCTATCTAAAATTAGTTGTCAATGCAAAATGGGACGTTAAATGTCCTAAGAGAAATGTAAGGTGGGTGAAAATGAGCTGAGCTGTTTCATCCTTTTCCTAGTGAAGATAGTAATGTTTCGTGAATCTGAGGTGTTGTGGCTGAAGCTAGGAAGGCCCTGCATTAATAAGGCATCAATGTTGCAAATATCTTAGCTGGAGGATTACAATGTGACACCAAAGACTTATGTATTGAATACTTTAAAAAAGTGCCATCGGAATCTGCTCGGTTGGTTTGAACAGCTCATTCACCTCGTGTGCCTGGCACTCTGCAGACTCCTGAGGACACACCTTGGCACGTGTACATACCGGAGTGATGTAATTGTTCAGGAAATGCTAATTGTTATGATAATTAAAATCATTTGTAAAGCGCTGCATGTGAAATAATACTACAGAGATGTTTCTTAACCTGTAAATTCCTGGCAAACATATTTAGCATATTTGTTATATAAAAGACTGAACACATCTTGGGTTATGTTTGTCAAATTTGCCCCAAGAAATTTTTGGATGTGATATACATTCCATTTTTTTTGTTAGGACATTTTACCAGTTTTATTCCATATAGAGTTGTGCTCATTTGTATGTGCATGTGGCACCCTTTTTGAGTGACTGGTATACATCCGCCATGTTTTATCCATTTAAACACGCTATAAGTACCACAACTTTCTGCCTATGTTCTGGACATACAGGCTGCTCTTTAACACGCCAACACAGCTCTGCATTCCTTAACATGCCGACTCCATTGTTATGGATTGCAACAAACACCGACCCCACCTCATCTCCATTTAGAAGTAAAGACAGAGATTTGAGCAGGATCAGATCCCTGATTTGAGTATAAGGGTTCCAGCTTGCATATCACAAGACTGCTTACACTGTATAGAAGAACTTACCTGTATTTGACTGTTAGCAAATTGTTGTATACAAATACAAAACCTAGGACATCATCCTACACAACTACCTTGTTTCCCCTATAATAAGGCACTGTCTTATATTTTTTGAAATGCCAAAATATGCCCTAGGTCTTATTTTCAGGGGGATGTCTTATTTTTCCACGAAGAAGACTACAGTACACATTTATTGTTGAAAATCACTCATGTGCCATTGATTGTCCCCTTCTGATCACTCATGTGCCATTGATTGTCCCCTTCTGATCACTCATGTGCCATTGATTGTCCCCTTCTGATCACTCTGTGCCATTGATTGTCCCCTTTCTGATCACTCATGTGCCATTGATTGTCCCCTTTCTGATCACTCATGTGCCATTGATTGTCCCCTTTCTGATCACTCATGTGCCATTCATTGTCCCCTTCTGATCACTGACTCGCCGGGTAACAGACTCTGTTAGGACCGGGATCAGCAGCTTGTTTGTCCTTTGAAGTTACTTTCAGTTTCACTCTGCACTGCAGCCAGCATCGAGGATGTCTTATTTGCGGGGGGTGCTTTATTTTAATTGCTTCCGCAAAAATCGGGGGGTGGCTTATTTGATGGGGATGCCTTATCATCGGGGAAACACGGTATATACAACTTACGCAAGCAACCAACGCATGTTGTCAAAAACACCCCTGAAGAAGCCACACTTGGCGAAACGCGTTGGGTATAATAAATAACATGTTTTGATGGTTAAATACTCTGGATGGTTAACAGTTTATAAGCTGACTAGTTTTTGTATGTCTAGTGCCTATTATTGGCCTATGATGAACTCCAAGAAAATATTGTGGTTCAATTTAATCATTGATTACTATCTACTGTATTGAGCAATGTTAATGCTCTAATCACTTTTTCTGACCACTAGTTTGTTCAGTGGCCCCTTTTTATTTGTATGTTGATATACTTTATGATATATATTGTGTGTTTGTTTATGAATATATTGTTTGTGTCTTTACTTCTAAATGGTCTATGTAACTATAAGGGTAGGCACTTTACTGTTTTTTAAACACAAATTGTGATTTATTACCACCATAAACACACCTTAACCCTCCTCATCTCCACCTTAGGAGAGGAGCACATAAATGGTTTGACCCCCTGCCAGGGTTTAACTACTATCTGGGAGTCTGTTAGAGAGATTTATACTCACTTCCTGACAATGTTTTACCAGGCAGGAAGTGAGGGGAACCGTCTATCGGAAACACACACACAAGTAAAACTGCTTTCTAGCAGACTAAGGGAAGGCTATGGCACCACCACAAAATGCTGCCTACCAATTTTTTTCTGCTTTCAGTACTCAGTGGCAGTCATTGGTCTACATGGCCACCCAGCTCTGTAGCAGCCCGTCGGTCACTTGCCTGCTGCTGCTCCCCTGGATGGGTCTCTTTATCCATCCTTTATATGATGGCAATTATATCTGCTAATTAGAACTGAAGCCTAATTACTTCTTTACCTACCAAGGATTTTGTCCTTCTACTCAGCCAATACCCTGATTTAACATTTTCCACAGTTTAGGCAGGTATACCTAACAAGTAGCTCTCCCTATCTGCCGGCCAGTTCCACTGGCGCCCTCACTTCCCAGAATAAAGGAACACGTGACCTTTTCCCTCGTGTGATGGTGCTTGGATCTGATCAGCCAATCACTAGGCCTAAACGCGGTCACAAAGTGATGACATCATCCCAGGTAAGCTCTGACACCAATCAGAGATTACTTAAGGAATTCTGCACCAGGGAAGCATTGAGGGAGTGAAAATTAGAGTATACCTTGCTGGGGGTGGTGGGATATCCGCAGATATTGTCAATTTTCCTGAATACGCCCGTGATCAAATTCTCAATCAGCAATATTTTTCATTGAGTGATCAAATCTCTTAATATTGAATGTATAGCTTAGCTGTAATAGAGCTCAGTAGCTCAACCACAAATTGCACTTGGACATGAGAACATGTATGTAGAGAATGACAGTCTGAAAGCAAAGCTTCTGCTTTACTTGTACAATAACCCTAATGCTTTGCCAATTCTGTACCATAGATGCACTCTGCCCTTTCTGCAGTATTGATTTTATATAAAGAAAGTATTAAAACTTCCATTTAAACAAAAAAGAAAGATAACTTCAAAGGTGTAAGTGTACTGTATGTGATCCCTTACAGACCACTAATTA
Organism: Pyxicephalus adspersus; assembly: GCF_032062135.1. Taxonomy (NCBI): domain Eukaryota; kingdom Metazoa; phylum Chordata; class Amphibia; order Anura; family Pyxicephalidae; genus Pyxicephalus; species Pyxicephalus adspersus. Next base: position 14,345,253 of record NC_092861.1, read on the forward strand.
TTGTGCTGAATGAATGTGTTCATTATTGGAGTTCCCAGGGTGGAGGAGGAGGTTACTCAAGACTTGGCATATGAGTCCAGAGAAGGGAGCCAACATTACAGATAATAATTAATGGACCTTGACAGTGTCAGTAATAGTGCTCATTAAAGTAAAATATATTTAATTACTGTATTTTTTTTCGTTTGGATTGTGTTAAGTTAAAACTGTCTGTTCCCCCATAAGAAAGATTCAGCCTTTCCATGCCCTGACGACCAATGTCACCGAGACTGAAAGCAACTAGAAATCCAAAGTTTTGAGTTGTCAATACTATAGAAATAAAGGGTGGGGATTGTGCGATGTTTAGTTTATTTACAAGACACAAAGAGAAGACAAAATCCCTGAGTTTTGTAATGTCGCCTCTAACTTCCGGTTATTTCTTAAAGAAGAACACCAGGGAAGTGTCAAAACCACCTTTGAAATGATTCTCCCTCCAGGGATATACTTTTTTTTTTAGGGTTCTTCTGAAATAAACTTTTATTAAACTTATCCCTTAATCTTGCTGGTGCCCTTCCCTCCTGTGCTCCATGTTGTGAATGGGCCTTTGGCATCCTCACCCTCAGTACAGGACTCTCAGTCCTGCATTGTATGTAATGACTTCATAGTGCTAGTGATTGGCAGACCACAGAAGGAAAAGACCCCATTACATGGAAAGAAACAAGGTAAGTAGAACATTTTTTGCACACTTTGCAATGTGTGTGTGTTGACACCACAGCAAGCAAGGTGGTTTTGCCATTTCTTCATAGTTCAGCTTTAAACATCTTATTTAGCTCCTTTTTTTTTCTTAATAATTTTTTCAACTCATTTGCTGTTTTCTAGGTCTGAAAGCACTGACAGAATAATTGTCCCTCTTCAGTCTAAAAATAAGTCATTAATAAGCAGGCAGCCACTAACGAGCATTCCTGCCTGTCATTTGTGGCATTGCTTCCAGCCACTCCGGGAACATTCATGGCTGTAATATTCCTACTAATTACCCTGTTGTGTTCTGTACAGAGGAGCACCCGATAGCCTGACATTATGTAAAACTGATGATTAACGTGTGCTATCTCTGAGTGAATGTGTGCTGATATCTTATTATCCGAGATGGTGATGAGGAAATACTCTGTACATGGCACTTTAAATAATGTTTTATATCCATTTTCAGGGTTTTACCAGTAAGTTCTGCCCATGTTATTACACCACTGGTTGCCTCATATGATCTTCAATGACCAGAAAAGTCTCTTCTATGTGCCCCTTGATCACAGTCTCCCTTTTCTAAGGACCTTGGGGGCTAAGCTTTACCCACTTTCCATCCCCAACACATTGAGAGACCAAATAAGATTTCCTTCAGGGATGGGCTGACATTTTTTTGCACAATTCTATGTAGTTTGCCAAAAGTGCATCATTCCTATCTACCACAGTGTAACTACCATTAGCTGGTTTACTACTGAACCAGGGTTTTTCAGTAAAGCCTGGATGTGTAGCCTGAACATTACTCCTGCCCTTGTTCATGGTCAACAAAATGATATTTCTCCAGGTTCATGTATTGTACTGAAAGCTTTTTCTTTTTCTGTAGGGTGCGCTGACCTCCAGTTGTTGGACACCATGCAGCCCATGGAAAGGAAGAGGCAAGGCTACATCCACGAGTTGATCCAGACTGAAGAGAGATATATGGATGACCTCCAGCTTGTGATTGAGGTGAGTTCGGAGGTTCAACAAACAACCCCAACATCTGGGAACATCCCCCAAGGAAGCATAGAAATTCTGCCTTCTAGTTCCTTCCAACATGTCCAACCCCTTAATGGTCTTGGTCATTCCTGCCACCATATACATTTGTATTGTTTCTTAGTTTTATTAGCAGCAGGATGCACCTGAATGTATTTAGGGTGACTTTACCTTATGACCTCTCTGGTGACCACCAATTGAGAATAAATTCTCATTTTGACCCTAGGTCTGACTGGTGAGCCAGGCATTTCTATGAAAGACTTAAGGCTTAACTCAAGAATGTTTGCAAAACCTGCAGAATGTCTATACGTATTGTAAGAAAGACCTCTTGGGGGGGAGGATAATATGCCAGCTGTCCGGCTGATTTTTAAATTACAATGTGAGGGGGGAGTCAATAATTACAATTCAGAAACAAGAATTTAGGGTGAAAGTGAGACCACTTAGTGGCTAATTAGGAAATTAACAAATGTCTGTTTTATAATGAAGCAGAGGGCACCTTTATATTGTATAGTGATCTGCAGGAGCCCTGACCCTGGGACAGGTGCAATAAAGAATACATTGAAATCATATATGGTATCCTATCATCATATAACAAGAGGGCGCCTCATGTGTATAGAAAGACGGTATTACCCACCTAAAGCTCATACAATATTGTTTGTTTTCTAGGTGTTCCAGAAACCAATGGCAGAGTCAGGCCATCTCGGTGAAGCTGAACTGGGCTTAATATTTGTCAACTGGAAAGAGCTGATAATGTCCAACACAAAACTGCTGAAGTTAGTGGGATTTTATCAAACACTGACAGAACTCAAATTTTATGTAAAACCTGCCCAATGCAGTTGTACCACTAGGAAGATATAAAGAACTGACATTACCAGAGTATTGTGTTGTATTGTTTAACCAATAACATTAACGTGTAAATGTTTTCACAGATTATTAATATGCAAAGTAAAAATTTCAGTCACTCAACAGAGCTTCCATGGCCTATTTAAGTGTAAAGCTGCATACACACGTGCAATATTAGTCGTTGGAAAGGATCTCTCACGATCCTTTCCAACTACTATTATTGCACGATGCATGAATGAGTGCTGTACATACAACACCATTCTGCTTTATGCAGAGGGGAGGGATGAGCGACGGAGCGACGCCCTGCTGCGCGCTCTCTCCCTTCCCTTGCATCAGGATGGTTAGTCGTCCATCGTCCGTGGACCTGCCAGGATGGTCGTTCGGATGATGGACGACTGGCGCTGTACACACATCAGATTCTTGCCCGATATCGACCCCGAGATGATTATCGGACAAGAACCGTTGGACGTGTGTACGTAGCCTAAATGTGCAGGAACACATAGAAGCCCAGTACAGCTCTGCTGGCAGCTGATAACCTCTGATGACAATTTGCAGAAATAAAGGCTAAATAACAATGGTATCATCTAGGTACCTAGTAAAAGTAAGGTGACCAGTTTACAGGTCAACAATACAAAAAAAATGTCCATGCATACTTGCCTACAGCCGTGTTCTCCTTTTAGCTGGGTGTACCTTCCAGCACTTTTTAGTAACCACCCAAAAACAGCTAGGTTGGGTCACACTACAGGGGCCACCACCTGCCTACAGCTTCTTCCCACTCAGCCTAAATAAATTGTAGGGAAAATGCCATACAAGTTATCAGAACAAAAATGTCTGTATATGTTATTGGGTACTATGGTGCGCTGCAATCAATGCATGTCGGAGTGTAGGGGTGCCATATGAAATGAAATTTCCATAGCTTATATTTGATTTCTATTTAAACAGAAATACCAATCTGTCAATAATTACAATTGCAATATTCAAAATGATTGGCACCATGACTAATGTGTGTTGTGGTAATGAAAGTATTACTGCAACTGAATTGCAAAAGTGTTTCAACCCTAAAAATGTATGCCGGTCTAAAACATTTTCTAGTTTAGATAATGTTTGCTTTACTTCCTGTCTGGCAAAATGTCAGGAGGACATATTATAAAGAAATAGAAGTAACAGGGCTCCAGATGGCAGTAAAAACATGACATGTTTCAACCCTTCCTCGCTCTATTTATAACTAGGAAACAAGTTTTGTCTGGACTTGTCTGTCTCGACTTATACCTGTCCATCTGATCCTATTTACAGGGCACTGCGGGTTCGTAAGAAGACCGGGGGTGAAAAGATGCCGGTCCAGATGATTGGGGACATTTTAGCAACAGAGCTGTCACACATGCAGGCCTATATCCGATTCTGCAGCTGCCAGCTGAATGGAGCCACACTCCTACAATCCAAAACTGATGATGAAGTAGAATTTAAAGATTTCCTAAAGGTTAGTCCTCGGTGGAATAAAAAAAAAAAATCAGATTTATTGTGGCCATGCAAATCATACTACAGGAAAAGTTACATTTGTAATCATGAGGGGGGGGGGGGGGGGCGGCGCAAGGCGATCGATAGCTTCTTTTACAGCAACTAGTGTAAATTCCTAAAACTGACTTTGCCAACTAACTCTGTTCAGCTCTGATACACAATGATCTTTTCCATGTAAGTATTTTGTTTGATATAATTGTTTCTGTGCTCTGCAGAGACTGGCCACTGACCCTCGCTGTAAAGGAATGCCTTTATCCAGCTTCCTGCTGAAACCTATGCAGAGGATAACGCGATATCCACTTATCATAAAAAATGTGAGTAGTTATCTGGATCTACAAACCTTGTCTTGTTCCAGGATGGTTTAGGTGGTCTCACAGTTTTGGTGATCTCTGTGTTTATGGCAGATCTTGGAGAACACTCCGGAGTCTCACCCAGATCATGCCAATCTAAAGTTTGCCTTGGAGCGAGCGGAGGAGCTGTGTTCTCAGGTGAATGAGGGAGTGAGGGAGAAAGAGAACTCTGACAAGCTGGAGTGGATACAGACCCATGTTCAGTGTGAAGGAATAACTGAGGTGAGCACATATCTATATGGCAAACATCTGCGGTCATGTCTGGCCTTAGCTAGACTGAAATAAAACTTCACTTTTGTGTTGATTGCTGTCTGTGTCCCCATTAGAATGATTTCCTCGTCTCTCCTGCCTGGTGACAATTTGTGCCTAATCACAGGATGGCTGGCAGGCAGTTTAAGCAGCTCTGCAACGCCCTGCCTTTAACCTTCCTAGCGGTAATCCTGACTGTGACACAGGGTAGAAAAAAGATGCTGAAAGCGGTAACCCTGAGTCACACTCGGGGTAGGTAAACCTAAGGGAAGGTTAGTAAATACAGCCTTACCTGATCTGCCGGCATCCCGTGTTGTCTATTGGCGCCATCCCCGTCTTTTTTCTTCTTCCTCTGGTGTCTTCTGCACAGGATGAGTTACCGGGGAATTCCCGGTGACGTCGGTGCATGTGTACATTGCCAGCAGGGTGGAAAATTGTAAATCCATTTGTATTGCATTCAATACAAAATAACTGTATTGAATGCAGTACATTGGATTTATATGTGTAAAAGCAGTACATTGTTTTCATGAACATTTATTTTACAGTATAATATAATAGTAGAAGTATAATATTTATTTTTTTTAAATTAAATAAATAAAAAAATATATATATTATTTTTTTTATTTTATTTTTACAAGATTTTGTGTTTCAAACTTTATTTTACTCATACTAACATATTATACTGTAAAATAAATTTTCATGAAAAACAATGTACTGCTTTTAGACATATAAATTCAGACAAAAATGTACCATTAGGAAGGTTAAACGGTGAGGTGACGCTACTGGCAAACACCCAACCCTAGCTTACCCTGGAGGTAATAATTTACCCCCTGAATAATTAAGATCTCTCATTTGGAAGGTAAGCACCCAAGGATAGGCAAGCTAGTGTTAAATCAGCTGGGGCATCTCCCGTTAAAAGGGACAAAACCCCAAACCAATGCCAACAGATTCAGTCCTTCCAGAAAATATGGCTGGCGATAATAACTTCACTTTGTATGCTTTGTTGTCATGTCCAGTCACACTGTGCTTTCTGTCCGGTTTTCAGCAGATCATTTTTAACTCCCTGACCAACTGCCTGGGGCCACGGAAGATCTTACACAGCGGCAAAGTTTACAAGACGAAGAGCAATAAAGAGCTGTACGGGTTCCTTTTCAATGACTTTCTCCTCCTCACCTACATGGTCAAACAGTTTGTGTCCTCAGGATCCGACAAGTTATTCAGCCCTAAAAGCAATGCACAGTACAAGATGTACAAGATGGTAAGTGAGAGAGAAAGTTTTCCTGTCCTTATATGTACTAACATTGTATAGCTGACTGCAGCAGAAAATGCGTGTATGTCCGAGTCACATATCTTTACTAAACTACATAGATTTTTTTTTCTTTCTGTGTAAGATGTTGGATTTTGTTTTTTGGATTATTAAATAAAATATTGATCTTTCCCAGGGCTCTGAAATGCCCCATGAAGTTCTTTCATCACAGCAGAGAGCTCTGCGATTATGACTTTGGTCTGCCAGAGTGATTTCTTATAAATGTTCTGTGGCTGTACCACTATTTAGGCCAGAAATTGCGTTCAGACCTAGTAGGATTCAGTTTGTAGCCCACTTTTAGCATTGTCACTGACTCTGCCATTGTCTCTCTCTATAAAGCCAATTTTCCTAAATGAAGTTCTGGTGAAACTGCCAAGTGACCCATCCAGTGATGAGCCTGTCTTTCACATATCGCACATAGACCGGGTGTACACCCTCCGAACAGACAACATCAATGAAAGGTTGGGTTCTGGATGCATTCATCATTATATAACTGTAGCCTATATTTTCTTTTATATTTTTCCTACTGGCTGAACAACTGACTAACTAAATTTATATTTATTAGGACTGCCTGGGTTCAGAAAATCAAAGCTGCCTCTGAGAATTTCATTGACACAGAGAAAAAGAAAAGGGAAAGAGCATATCAAGGTACAGAGACATACTTATAGGGAACGATAAGTCCCCAGTTTTTTCTACAGAACATATAGCACATGTGAGGCACAATATCATAGCTATATGATGGCAAGAACAGGAGCTACTGGTCCCGGGGTCTCACTGCTGCAGTTTCCAAGAGATCAGATGCCAAAATATGATGGAGCCGCCGGCATCCACCCAGAACTTATTGGTCTGATCCTACTAATGTGATCATCTTATATTGTTTGTGCATTATAAATTTGTGTTGTGTCCTTTGCCATTCCAAAAATGTTTTGTATTAAAATATCTCTGACAATTACTCAGCATATTTATAGTCATGTTAATAACTGTCCTTTAGAGGAACTAAAAGTCTAATACCCTTAATGCAGACATGTCCCTAAAAGGCCAGTTTTACTGTATTCTTTAAGAGATTATAGTTTGTTTTTTATTCTGTTTCCTGATTAGCGAGGTCACAGAAATCTTCCGGAATTGGACGTTTAATGGTGCAAGTCATTGAGGCATCTGAACTAAAGGCCTGTAAACCAAACGGTAAGAGTATTGTCCGTCATGTCAGAGTCATGTGGATTAGCAGATGTTAGAAAAGATTTTGGCCCCATTGTCTCAGATCAGAAAGCACTGAAATATTGTATGGTAAAATCAGTAAGAAGTGTAATATCCCAGCTATTACAACACAGAAAGGACATTCATATCCCTGCAAAATCATTGAGATATGGGCAATGCTCATCTAAGAAATCCAGGGATGATGTATGAAACCAGATAAAGCTGAAGTCCAGGCAAACATTTGAACAGATTATTGACATATATGTGAGTTTTTCTATTTGTCAAAAATGTTTAACTCTGTCCAGCTGGTATTCATACACATCTGCCAGACAGCACAGCCAGAGTAAGACCACTTTCTGTGTTTGAGTTGAGAAATATTATGGAGTCCTCCACACCAACCGCCTGGTGACTGGACAATGGAAGAGCAGAGACATCCTGATAACCTGCACTCTACTCTTTCTACCTGGCTGGCTCCTAGTGTACCCTTCCCCTTCTTTAGTCTGAGTGTTCCTATGAAGGAAATGCTTTTATTTTTTTATTTGAAATGTGTTTGTTTTGCAGGGAAAAGTAACCCATACTGTGAGGTCAGCATGGGCTCCCAGAGCTACACCAGCCGGGCAATGACTGACACCCTAAGCCCAAAGTGGAACTTTAACTGCCAATTTTTCCTGAAGGATCTGTACCAGGATGTGCTGTGTATCACAGTGTTTGATCGAGACCTGTTCTCTCCTGACGGTGAGTGTGCTGCGCTGGCACTACAGGGGGGCTAATGTGGGACAAATACTAGTAGGTTTTGTCAAACGTCTTTCCTCAGAATGTAGGTCCATGTTTGCACAGGAATTTGGTGTGCTGGTTAGTTCCATCCGTAGAGCATCGTGTGGCACTTCCTTTAAATCTAGTCTGCAGTAGTTAAAAATCTGATGGTAAAAATTACATTTGTATGACCAAGTTGTAAATAAGTGCAGTAAGTATATTTTAGTATTTTTTTTTCCTTTTTGCACCAGGTCAGATATCAAGCCCTGAAAATACAAATGAGCTCTCCTGGCAGACCTGACAAGCAACATTACTGTTCGCTTATGAGTGACAGCTGCCTCCTGGGGGGATGATAATTAAAGCCCATGTAAAATTAGCAATCCTACATGTCTTGGAATTGTTTGCTTCCTATGTATGCTGCAGAATATTTGCTGTATGTATACACCTCTGACTACTGGCTAATGGGAAGACACTGTGACCACACAGTGGAGTCAGGCCTGTAAACAGTGCTTTCTGGAATTCTACTTTAATAGTGCTGTATTGAAATGTTAGTTTCCTGACTGTTATCACTCTTTAGCTGCAATACTTTCTAAAACAATAGCAGAACAGGAAAGTCAGCATTCCCTGTCTGTGTATTTGTTCTGGATCAGGAAAACAAAAATGCCAAAGATGTTGATTCAGCAACCAGATAATTGGCATTTGCAGAGTGAAAAGGCTGTTATGGCAGCCCCACATTTCCTTTAGGAAAAGGTCCCCTTTAAATATTCAAAAAGCAGACTTCTAGAAAGCATTGGGATGGAAGCTACAACCAGGTCTGTATTCAGGATAGGCTAAGGGCCTATGGGGTTTATAGTGTTGAAGATTTATAAGCTGTAACATTTTTTGGGTTTGGATACTCTTTAAGCAGAATAGATCACATTATTAGAAATAGAATAGAAATCCCTCTGTTAACTTATCTACAAATACCTACATGCAATTAAACCACCACAAAATCACTAGTTTGTTAAAGTGTAAATGTAACATCAAAATAGTCTCTGAAGCCCAACTCCAGCCATTTTGGATAGAGTGGGTGAGGACATATAACTTTTTATTAGCTATATTTTGTTGTCTGTATGCCTACTTGCTGCAGTCAGAGGTAAGAAAGGGTTTAAACTTCTGGCAATGCTGTATACTTGTGACAATCATTCTTCCCATTTCTTGTACTGAGATCACAGGCAGCCTAAAAAATAATTGTTCTCTTCCCACTGTAATATTACCTTAAAACATACATTTCGAGTCTGGATTTGGGCTTTAAAGTAAACACTGAAATGTCATAAAATTTCTGTTCCTAACTGCTATTTAAATGCTGAAATAGTGATGCATGCAGTTAGGTTAATGGGCTTCCCCACAAAACTTACCTTAGACTGTAATAAAGACATATGACTGAGGTAGGGACTTTGTACAGCGCTGCGTAATATGTTAGTGCTAATAATAATGGAGAGCACAATGTAGATACCAAAGGATAGGGGCAGCAGGAGAGAAGTCTTGCAAGCAGGAATGAAGATGAAGTCAGTATTTTGTAACTAAATAAAGAAATGGTAAAATCTAATTTTCTTTTCTCTTTGATTCTCCCTCAGACTTTTTGGGCCGCACCGAAGTCCCGGTAGCCAAGATCCGAACTGAGCAAGAAAGTAAAGGCCCGACCACTAAACGTTTACTGCTCCATGAAGTGCCAACAGGGGACGTGTGTGTGAGGTTCGACCTTCAGCTGTTCTAAGGGATGAAAACACTTCACTGCTACAGCTGGGTTCTTTTCACATGCACTAGGACCGACGGTCCACAATTTTCACTGTCCATGTTCTCAGACCTTGTCCTGCCCGCATGGTCCCCTGCCACCTACCTATGCAAACCCAAGTTACATGCCCCAGTGCCTTTCATCCTGCAAGACTGCACAGCTTGTGTTTGCAACAGTTGTAAGGGTTCCTCTAAATTGCTTTGGTGCCAGGTAAAGAATTCAGGACTGGGACCTGTGAATATACAAATGGCTCATCTTTTATACCAGGTGCCATGATGTTTTAGGACTTTAAAAACCTTTCACTCAGCAACTTCGGGCAAAATTCAGTGAACAACAAAATCTATCCAGGAAACATTGCAAATGTGCTGATTTTAGAAAGCCCTCTCAATCTACCTTTCAAATGAGTTTTATTTAATATTCTGCTACCAGGTTCAGGGGGGTTTGAGCAGGACTGCAGCCTCTTGTTACATAATGCTGGATTGTGTTACCCTTTCTGAGAATTCTGGGGGTGGTGCTCCGAACCTAAGACCTCTGGGCCTGTATTTGGGTTCAGGGTAATCATTGGGATTTATCATTCGGGGCAGCCAGCTCCATTGGGATGACGACAATTATTAAGTGTCACTGATTGCAACAGGTTTGGCTGCAGTTTGCCTTAAAGGTTCCCCATGGGAAATGTATGAACCGCACTTGAATATCATTGGAACCGCTGAGGTTTTTTTTGTATTAAGCGACACAGATTTAAGATTCATTATATGAACTTTACATGGAAACACTGTAACTTGCGGATGCAGAATGTGTGTTGTTTAAAAAAAAAAAAGGATTTATTCAGATTTATTTTAATTTTCTAGGATCCTCGAAGAGTATAAAAGCGACAAGGAAATAGAAGAATATATTTATAGTCATGTATATATTTATATTTGAAGGCACAGACACACTGGTATGCAGAGTTTTATATTTATGAAGAAGATTATTTTAACCTGGGAATACCAGAGGATGTTCTTTATGCTGTGCTCCAGGCAGGCAGCTGCTGGAATTACATATATATGTGAGCGGTATCACCTGACAAGAGATTGGTTTCTGTTTGGTCCTTCTTGTGATCCAGACAGTACGACCTAGTCGGCGCCCTTATATTTCTTAGCAGCAAGCAAAATAGTTTGTCATCAATCTTTGCCTGCTCATTGAACAATGGAAGAATGGCAGCATAGTGATGAGGTCATCACACCGCTAACAGGTAGAAGAATGTTAGTGGTTCACGAAATGACCCTCCATCTAACCAATCCTGCTGTGCAGGGACTCATATGAAACTAATAAATACATTTTCAGGTATACATACTTGCTCTGAAAAATACATTTAATAATTTCTTAAGAAAGATATAATAGAATTTATTAAAGTATCTAATGACTTCCTGGAGTACAGCTCTGTCATGGAAGAAAAAGTCCTGAATAGTGAGGATAGAAATGGCTGCCCCTTTGTTTCCCTCATGACAGGTGCACTTCAGAGAAAGGCTATAGACTTTCTTATTGTATGGTTTGATCCTTCTATTGGCATTACTTCTAGCAGCAATGCCAAGCTTTTCATTAGTCATGTCCATGTTTAGCTGAATGGGGCATTTAATAAAACTGCAGGATAAAAAAAATCAACCAATCAGAAAATTGCTTTTGTGTTTAAGCATATTACAATTGTTTATGGACAGCATTGAAAGCCATGTAACGTCTCCAATTATGGTTAGTTATATATAAAACATAGTAATCCAGATTAATCGGTTCTCTTTCAGGGTTTTAAGGGACCTGTAGCATCTTCTCCCATAATTCTGCACTGTGAGGCTACAGTGGTGCTAGGAGCTGTGACTGGCTTGCAATATATTCCCTCCGATACTGGAAACAAAAAGGGACAGGGTTCAGAGATAGTGCCAGGATGGAAATCAGAGCCAATAAGCAGCCAGGCTGTGCTCCATTCTGTTTTTACATGCTTCCTCTGTCCTACTTCATTATGACAAAAAACAAAGAGGGATCTCCTCCATTAAATACGTTTCTAATTCTTTCCGACTCCATGAAAGAAAAGATTGCTGTAAATTAGCTTTTATTTACCTTTTGCTAGCTGTTTAGTGTTGAAAATGTGGCCTGAATAGGGGATTGAGAGCATAGATTGGGCATCCGAATGATGCTTTTTCCTGACACACGGGTCACATGACCACTCCTGCTGCACATCGGGAGATATGGGCTGCAGCTTCTGCTCTGGGCTGTACAGATTTTACCCCTAGGAATGTTTTCTTACACAAATAAGCCTACATTTCTATGAGTACCTGTCATTTTGTTCATACAAACTCTAAACCTGAAAAATGTGACTTCTTTAATTCACAAGTAAATCAGATTTTATATTGTGTGACAATAGTAACACCAAACCTGGGATGTAAAAATTAAGAGACAACTTTGCCTAAAACAGATATTTCAGGTGGCAGTCTGCTTTACTTTTCGGCTGCCTACTTTTTTTAAGGACTGCAGTAGGGATTTATCCCAAGCAGAATCCCCAGGGTCCATCCAGCTGTCTCTTCTAAAGACCAATGCATGTGCATTATTAATAATTCTTCCTGAAAATAATCATTGGTGTTCACTTCCAGTGACAGCAGAATCAATGAGCAATGTATAGACTGCACTGTTCTGCTCAATAAAGAGGAGAGGACATGCAGGAAGCACCCCGCTGCTCTCTCCCAAAAGGAACGCCTTTTTAGGAACCAGCACTATGGTGCGAGTGACTGAGTCTGGCAAGGATGTGTGGGATCTCTTATTCTCGATCTTAGCTTGCCCCTATATAAACACACCATAAACAAAAATGCATCAGAAAGTAACTTCTGGTCCCTGGGTTAACTCTGTTCTAGAGTTACCTACAGGGCTCACCTGTAGATGTACTACCGGTCACAGCATGCCATAACAGCTGGGAAGTCATAAATTCCACTAAGCTTACCCCAAGGGTATATTATTCAATACTTGAACTTTATAATCCCAGATTAACATTTCTCCTGTTATTCTTAAACCAAATGTTTTTATTTTGTGCCTGCTTGGATTCCAGTAACTAATCTACAGCAGTAGTGAGCTGCATTTCTGTGTTTAACCCATTCATGTGTATTGGGAGCGCATTGCTGCATTAATGCAACACATGTCAACACCATGCACAGGACTGGAGAAGTGTGAATGGGCCCCTAAGTGAGGGAAGATCATCTTGATGAAGCCCATTAGGGGGTCCCCCCCCCCAGACCCTTTTAGCGGGGCTCACTACCCAGCTGTTTTTGGGTGGTTAAAGAGTTGGGTCACAATACAGGGGTCAAAATCCGCCTACAATTACTTACCACCCAGTGGATAAACACTGCCCATGATATCTGGAGGGCGGTTAATTTGTCAAAGAGTCTGAAAATCCAATCTCGGTGGAATCTCATTTGCTGCCCTAGGGGCCAATTCAGCAAAATAGTTATTTCTTGTAATAAACACTACAATGTCTTTGTTCTAATTCTGATTACTTCTTAGAAACATTTTATATTTTAATTACAGTATTTGTGCACATGCAGATCCAAATGTATTAAATAATTCTAGGTCTGAGTATAATAGGGTCACCCTCATTCTTCTCGATGCTCTCCAATAAGACTTTTATTTTAAACCCCTCTAGATCTGTACAGTAATCTGGGATTACATTACTTCTGTACCTAAATTTTGTGCTGGAGTTTCCTGTAATAAGGACTGGTCAGTGCTGCTCACTCTTTATGTGCAGGGTGACCAGTCTTGTATCTAACTTCCTGTAATTGTCTGCAAACTGCTTGTAGTGTGAGGGCCTGCTTGGTCCTTCCCGTATCTATGGAAAAAGCTGGCTTTGTTACACGCCTAGAATTATGAAGTCTGGAGCCTCCTCCTTTAGGGAGCTGTCCATGTATGTATGCATGTCAATTTTTTGTTGCTGGAAACAAAGTTTTGTGTTTTTTTCCAGTGACAGGATATTGCACGAGCAGTACACACGGCTCTGTTAAATGGGAAAGTGAGGGGAAAGGACAAGCAGGAGACACCCCACTGCGTCGTCCTCCGTGGAAATGACATCCACAGTCAATGGGGGACCACCAGTCCACACTGGATTTTCACCCTAGATGATCGGACATTCTTCTTAGGCAACCTTTATATCTAGCATGTGTATGAAGTCCTACTAATAGATCTTCAGTATATAGTCCATGACAAAAATTAAGGATGAAGAATAAAGGCAGTAAGCCACTGCCTTACTGCATTCAGTTTTATTGTTTTTTTTTTTTTTTTCATTTTTGATAACTTTTTTTTTTTTTACCACTGGGTATTTTGTAAAACATTAATCTGCCTCCCTTCCAAGTGTCTGTAAAGTTAAATTATTTTTTTTCAGATTTGGATAAAAGGTGGATTGTAGGAACCCCCTGTTTTTCCCACTGTAGAGATTTACCACTGCCAGTGTGAAATAGGGAAACCATGAGGGTTAAAACTGCAGTATGTGCTCAATGAATCTGCTGTATGTTAAAACCTCTAAGATATTGCTAGTGTATGTAAAGCAAAATCTTTATAGTAGTATTTGGAGAAATTATGGAATGGGTCTCTTTGTTACTTTTTTTTTTTTTTAGTAACTCTGCCGGGCAGATTTCTTGTTGTTTTTGTACCCAGATACCAGAGGGTTTGAGAGCTAAAATGTAAGCAGATAATCCCTGTAATGAATTCTTACCTATTGTATAATTTCCCCCTTATCTGCTTTTAACATTTAGCCAAAATCTATATCCTTACATACACGTTAATGTTTAAGTGGGCAGAAGGAAATGATAGACTATGGCTTTGCTTTGCATTGCTTTATGCTTTTAGTAGGAAAGCCAAAAATGGGTTAAAACTTTAAAAATATACACTGTGTGAACAGATATCTGTGGCCAAACTAATGATACCTTGTCATTGTTAACTTAGCCAAGGAGCTGCAGCCACTTCTTGTTACCCTGACCACCGGCTTTATCATGCTTGCTACCATTTCTGAAGAAGAGCTCACAGATGATCATTTTTTTACCACAGATTCCACTTAAAATAATGAGAAGTAGATCAGTTTGTCCTTCTCTGCTGCAGCAGCTCCTAGAGCCAGCCTAATTTCTTGGCTTGAGCACATACAGCATTTTCTTGCCCTTTTCGCCCCATCATGGCCATCTCCAGTTTTTTTCGTTTATTCACTGGATTTAAGTTCTTCCAATCATAGAGGTTCACATGTGGGTGACTATGAATATTATCATCATCAATATTGTTATCAGGAAGCTATGTACGGCTCTCTGCCAGCATTGCATAAAGAAGCACAAAGACCCACTGATAACTCCAACATCAGCCTAATGTATGGTATGTAATAAAGAATTGAAGGGTTTTATTTAATAATTTCATTTCTATGTTAGGATGAGACAGGGGAATAAATGTAAGCTTTAATTGGCAATTAACATACTGCACAGGGAAGTTACATAAACATGTCATCGTAGGTGCCAATAGTAGAACTCCCACAGGCATGTTCATGAAAGATCTAAAGAAATGTTTTCTATTATCATTCTTTTAATTCTCCTAATAATTTGTTGTTTATTGCACCTCTATGTATATTTCAATGCATTTCTGATATTTTAAAACAGCACTTTCCCTATAACTTTGACGTATTAACACTTTATGGAGGAAACTTGATTTGAAGTGATATAATGCAGAAGAGGATCTCATGTACATATATATTGTATTGCACTGTGTTTATAAACTAGCATATTGCCTAATATTTGATGCCTTAACTGACATACAGGGTTCTATGGAGATAGATGGTATGCAGTATTGCTAATGTTTTATTTGACCTGAATTAACACTGGCTACAGAATCTTATCCTATTATATTTTTAATGCTGAATGTTTTGACGTTTTAGGCTCAGGCAAAATCATTTGGATAATCAACGCTGCAATCGAGGAAAAGTTTTATTTTCAATGCTGTGACTTGCAAAGTTCTGCAGATCTTGTATATAAAAACTTGTGTATAATTTGTATTTTGTGGCTGATCTTGTCTGACCTGCATGTCACTATGTCCCTGCTGAAATGTATATAAAAAGAAACGAAATCCTGCATCCTGAATCGGTCTGTGGCTATAATAGGAATATTAATCAGTCTGCTGTGAGATAATATATAATATCTAAAAAAAAAAAAAAAAGACAAATGCTAGGATTGTATAAGAATGAGGTAAAATTTATAGATCACTAGAGTGGTCTGAATAGTTTACATAGCAGTCAAGGTCATGTGGAAACATTTGGGTACACCACAAATAAAGAAAAAGCATCTTCCTGATTTATGCAGGATCTTGGGTCTTTATAACTACACATAACATTGTGTGTACAAATCAGTGTTCTGGCCATGAGACATTTGTTTTAGGGTGACAACGTTCACCTTTGCCACATAAAGTCAGTGGTGGTCCTGTAGAATTTAGGAATTATGGGAACAATTGGAAATCTCTTGTATCCCCTTCCCAGGCACATTGCCTTCTATAATGCTTTGAACACAAACTCCCCCGAGCAATGTTACTGTATCAACAATGCTATGAAGAGAGGGGTTTTCTCTTAATTTATCTTTTTTAAATAGAAATATAAAGACACTCCCCATTAATAAAGCTGCTTTTCCTACCCGTTCCCAACCCTCATAGATTGCACTTCACCCGCCTATACCCAAATGTTCTATATTGTGATCAGTGCTTGGAATATGCTGGCACAGAGGATGTCTTATCTGCAAACATCCTCTTATGACAAATGTTTCTCTCAGTGCTGAAGATCCCAGGTGGGTATTTGGTACCAGCCCATGTCTTGAAGTCCAGAGTGCCTTGATTAATGGATCCCCTCACCTTCTGTCTGCAAATAAACAGAATATAGCTCAGACAGGAAGTCCAAGCAGTAGTGGATACAGCACTCTTTATCAAGGGTCCACACAGTCCTTGTTTTAGCTTTATTTTATGAATACAGACATTCAGATTGGTGCAGTGACAAATAGTAAATAAGTGTAGCAGGTGCATGATCAGTGAGTGAAAAACTGTGTTTCAGAAATTAAGTGTGCAGAGGTCTGCAACAATTACATAATAATGTCTCAAAGGCAAATTGAATTCAAACAGACATCAGTTATCCTTTTCAAGGACACTCAGTGTTAGAGCAAAACATGACTATTGTACAGT
Organism: Pyxicephalus adspersus; assembly: GCF_032062135.1. Taxonomy (NCBI): domain Eukaryota; kingdom Metazoa; phylum Chordata; class Amphibia; order Anura; family Pyxicephalidae; genus Pyxicephalus; species Pyxicephalus adspersus. The sequence continues at coordinate 14,362,177 of NC_092861.1, forward strand.
ATTTATACTAAATGAAACTGTTCAAGGGACACAACCATTCCAAAACACAGGACAAGTGCTGCCATATGCTTTATTGCTGTTCCAGGGAACAGACTGGCTGTCTCCAATCATTCTGTGTGACTTGACAGACTAGTAACATCACTCACCTGCTCTTTAGCCTGACGTCACTCTCTATGTACCCGTATGGAGTCTTCAACCACTCAACTGTGTTCATAGTGTGACGGCCCAGGGGAGCCCGTGGAAGTTTCTGCAGGTTCAGCTCATTAATCTCCTTGGCGGAATACAACCTGCCTTTGAAAGTAGATGAATAATTGAAAAGCAGATCAGTTGCTGCAAAGCAGGTCTGTGTGGATGACATCATATATCCATATTTATGCTTCAGACCTTGGTAAGCCTGATTTAGTGACAAGGATAGAGAGAAAGAATCCTGCACTGGGCAAACAATAAGGTCTGAAAAGGTAACCGGATCCCACTATTGCATTTACTTTTCACCCCCACCTTTCCCTAACTGATAATATTTTTTTTATCTTCGAGGGATGAGGGAACAGCATATTCCTAACCATACTAGGTGTCCCATAGTCTTCCTCTCTACTGGTTCTGATAGCCAGTTTTCTTGCTGTCCATCTCATTAATATTTCATACAAAGCAGGACCAGTGGCTACCACTGATGAATGTTATTAATACGCCTACAGCTGCGCTGTTTTACTGGAGAATTATTGGTGACAGGCTGATGTAACACTTTAAAAAGATTATTGATGTTCCAATGAAATTCTGACCTGCCTGCGTGTATTTGCAACTTGCAGGCTGGATTAGCCAGGCATTGTTCTTTCACCAGCAAATTACATTGGAAGCAGTTTTGGCAGAGGGGTAGCAATGCTTTACTACCAAATCTGTCAGGAGAGAAACGGTGAGAATTCTTACACCAGGATCACAAATGTGACAGCTATAGCATTTTCCAATAATAGGCATTATTGCTAGGACGTATCAGCAGAGCCCATGGGATAATAATAAAAGCAGTTACAGAATGGTGACCAATCACAGATAGGCTTTCTGTAGTTGATAACCATACTATGAAAAGATACTGATTGGTTATCTTAGTGTCCAGTGAACCGTTTACCTGTTTCACAGTGCAAAGCCACCTTCTCCTCCTCGTACCTCTTCTGGTATTGCTGCAGGAGAGGGTCCTTAAATACTGGAGTTGAAACCTACATGGCACGCAAGAAAAAATAAAAGTCCTACGGAAGTTTTACAGAATATTATACAATCTATACATTCAGAATTTTTAGTGTAAGCTTAAAGCAAACCCTGGGCATAGTAATCTTAACGTCTTTCCAGGGTTAAGCAGTTACACATTTCAATCCCTTCATTCAGGCTTTCTTCTACACCCAGAAAAATCTGATACCGCTGTACTTCCTGAGTTGCAGGTCATGTCTCCATCCCCTCAACCTCTCACAACCCCAGGTTTCATTTTGTGAAGAGATGACCCTAAGCTGGCCATACACCCTTCTATTCAATATAAACTCCATATATTTGTATTTTTTTTCTCTTATAAAACAACCAAAAACCTTTTTATAGCATATGCCAACTGGTCACTAATCAAATCATTCCGGAAGCTGATAATAAGCGAGGCAGAAGCTGATAATAACATATTAATGGTATTGCTGTTATGTCACAGAATGAACACTAGGCCATAAAACAAGTCATGTAAGCTTGTCCTCCTGACAAAAAACAGCCTGAGGTGTGAAAACAAATTTGTATTGTTTTATACTCCTTAAAAAACCTAAAGTGATTAATATTTATTGGTTGCTTCCTACTTTGAGGTCAGAGCTCTGCCCCCTTCCTCTTAAATGGTCATCTAAATGCCTTTATTATTTATTATTTCTCTGTATGTGCAAATGTTTATCCATAGCAACCAATCAGAATATTCGACTTAAAAAAAATGCTGAAACGTGATTGGCTGCTTTGGGTTACAGCAATCTGCACATAATCATTTAGCCTTATAAGCGTGTAATTGTTTATAGGTAAAGCTTTGCTGCCAGGCTGCTCTCAGGGGACATTCATTTAAAAGGCCTATTAGTTCTCTCTTACCCGGAGGTACTGCTTACAGAGACGATTAATAAACGGGTCGTACTCGGAGGAATCATAATCTCTCATAAACGCGCTACCCTAGAGGAAAATGACAGGAGTGTTAGAGGCATATTAATGTTCTGGCAGAGCTGTAATTCATTCTAATACATGGAGGCTGATACAGTTCACTGCACAGCCACAGGAAACAATGATACATACCCCATTATTCCATCAGAGATCACCAAGCTCCCAAATTGTAATTACTTTAGTGGATAGTGAGGAGGGGTAACTGTTACATGCATAGTAAAGGATAAGAGTACCTTTAAAGTGTAATTACACTTTATTATGCCAGCAGTGTCTGTGCAAGAAGTAGCAATGGGTTCACTCCTCCAGCAGCTTAAAATCACTTTCCAATTGCTTCACCACTATTCCAATCAGCTATTGGATGTGAATACAAATACCTGGTATAGAGGAAAATGTCACTCGTGCACCCATGGTACATAACTGGTGACTGGGTGCTTAAACACCCAACACTGCTACATGCTGGCACTAGGAGGGTCAGTTCCATGTGCTTGCACATAACCTTGATTTATCTTCACAACCAGACTACCAAAAAATCATTAATAAAATGATTTGGCACCTTCTACCACTCACTCCCTCACCTCACTATTATCAGGATGTTCTAGATTATTAAAAACATCTGTTTGCACTGATAGGTGTTTGCATTTACAATGTCAGTTTCTATTTATTATAGGATTGATATAGCGCCAACATTTTAAGCAGTGCTGTACAATATATAGGGGTTGCAAATGCTGGACAAATACAGACCCTGCTCCGAAAAGCTTATAATCTGGGATAAGGGGGAAGTATCACACAATTGAAGCCGAGATATGTAATGGAGGGAAGCAGTGAGGGTTTAGGAGACAGAGGAGGATAGGTAGGCAAGATGGATTTTGAGTGCTCCTTTTAAATGAGCAGAAAGAAGGAACAAGCCAAAAAGCACCAGGAAGACCATTGCAGAGAGTTGGGGCAGCTCTAGAAAAGTATTGAAGCCCTGCATAGCTGCAGAGCACAGGAGCTTGAATTTGATTCTAAGGTGAAATGAAAGCCAAAGAAGGGAACTACAAGGAGATGCAGCAGAAGAGGAGCAGAGGGAGGGAGGGATGAGTCTGGCTGCAGCATTCATAATAGTTTGTAGAGGAGAGAGTCGGGTTAGTGGAATACCAGAGAGGAGGAGGTTACAGTAGTCCAGACAAGAGATGATAAGAGCATGTACAAGGAGTTTGGTGGTCTCTGGGGTTAGGTAAAGACTGATTTTGGAGATGTTGCGCGGGTGAAGATAATAGGACCTGGAAATATTCAGAATATGGGGGGTAAATGGGAGAGCAAAATCAAGGGTGACACCAAGACAACGAGGGGAGGAATGAATAACACCTTCAAAGTGATGATTTTATTTGATTTTTTTCAATTTATTTATTACTCTTGAGGAGGGTATGGAGGAAGTGGTGAGTTGAATTATTGTGGACATGGGAGTTCTACGTTCTGTGAGAGCAGCGGACAACAGGTTAGCGCGCACACACACACTGAAAAAAAAAAAATGAATGATGATATATTTGTTATAAAGCCTGACTGAACAACAACAAAAGTGAAGCTTTAGCTGGGTTTTAAGGATTATACCTTGGGGGGATGTATGGCTCGGCTTGCCGCTGAGTAGATGGGCACAGTTGTGTACATGTGACAGGTCCACTTTTGGTAACATAAATCCCATTGCCACAGGCTAATGGTCTTGTATATTAGTATACAATTCTATAACATAAAGACTGCAATAGTGATTTTAGCAATACTGATGTTTACCTTTTTGTTACAGTATTCCAAGTACTGTTGTAGGAGCCATCTCCTCCTCTTCTCTATGTCCTCGCTGGTCTGGGTATCTATGTAGCTTTCTATGGTTTTCTGTAGTGGTTCTGCCACGCGTTCTGTCCACTTCTTATGCTGCATCTCCTTCCTGCGTAAATCAGAGCTCTCTGCCTGTCTCACATAATCGTCCAGGCACTGACACACAAAATAAATATGTAAAGGGAGGAAATCGGATCTATTTATTATTAAACAATATTTATATAGCACCAACATATTACGCAGCGCTGTACAATAAATAGGGGTAGCAAATGACATACAGATACAGACAGTGACACAGGAGGTGAAACAAGAGGAGAGGAGGAGAGCTTACAATCTTAATTTAATACAAAGAATGCTTATTTTTTCACTTTTTAATTGATTCACTGTTTCTCACTTTTCCTAACAATAACAGAGGAGGGAGTACAAAGCCCAGGGGGACCTGGAAATATTGAGTGTCAGTGCTGACCCCCTCCAATTCATAATGGTAACAAAACAACTTACATGCAGCACTATACAAGATGTTGCTATTGCATTGTGGTTTATTTTTATATGCCTACATCTTGTAGTTCACAAAGAATCTACACACATTGATTCTAAATATTTTATTATTCATAAAAAATTATTCATCAAGGAGGACTTGACAACTACAACATATAAAACAATAACTTTGTGTTACAGCTCTACATAATATTCTATAGTCATCTTTTGATTTCCCAGAATGCATCACATATTCTGACTGTAAAAGCTCTGCTTTGTGTATATTTTGTTTATATAGAAATAGATTTGTAATTATTTCTGGCTTTAGGTTACCTGGTTATAGTGATTTTCTGCATCCAGCACACACTGTGTCATTGCACTGATCTTCTCATTTTCTGCATCCATTATTAGCTGCGACAGTGGGATGAAAATGTCAGTTTTGCAAGAAGATGAGAAACAACAGGCAGCAACAATACCACAGCAATTAAATATACATTCTGATTGGTTGGTGTGCTGTCAGTTTTTCTATCCAATGACCGATACAGATTCCTTGTCTGTTAGCAGATGCTCTGCTGCTGTGGTGATTCCCCTTACATGTTTGAGTGCTAGTTGATGGGTATTGTAAACCAAATTTTTTGATTGGCAGAGCAGAAATTGAGTAGGGCCTAATTTATCATTTTTATCTTGGTGACCATTCTCACTTGTCAGTGATGTAAAAAAAACGGAGAACGATACATTGGTATACACATAGGTGTGGCAGGTAGGTAGATTATATTGGTGGAAAGTTAAGTGAAGCGGTTAAAAGATTTGTCTTTGCTTGATCTCACAGGAAGAGAGAAGAGAGTTCAGTGTCATCTCCGGTTACCTGAACATATGGTTTGTAAGCTAACCAGTCCTCAGTTTTACGCAGGGACGCGGTAGAAAGACTTCTGGTTCCGGGACGTGATGAGATGATTTTTTTGGGCAGTATGGCGCTGTCATCATTCTGGTATGATTTCCTGAAAGTCACCGCCTGGTAAATAATCGTTGTTATTTAGGCAATCGTTGTTAGCTTACACAAATCCACCACTGAATAATAATAGACTATTTATGAATTTGATTTATTCGTAAGTAATAGAATAAATAAGCCAAGCAAAATATAGGTATTAGGTTAGTAGTAGTAAGTCATATTCAGCTAGACTTATTTTGTAACGTTAAAGATGATTCACCACTCATTCAAATAGATTTTAACGAATGTCTGGAAAACACTCCAATATCCATTATATATCAATGGCCATATCAGCCCACATTGCTCCTATGGCTCCTGGGGAAAGAGAAGACCCCATAAGGAGACTTTTCACAAAAACAGAACTGTGGCAATTCCCAAATGGAAGGACTGAAGTCGGACCTCGGGTCTGTCACTGGCCACTTATCACATAACTATTTGCTTATTTGTCTTTAGTAGTGCAGATTTATTGCATTTCTGTTACAGACTGTAATTAAACCCATATACGTAATGCACCTACAAATCCAAGAGTTTCTCCTCAGACAAAATCTTATACGTTATCTGAGGTTTGTATTGGGGTATAGAGTAATAGTGTGCAATTAATAGTTTCATGGGTATTTTTCTTGTCACTACAACTTTAATCCAAAGCACTGCTCCCTAGTGATGTGCTGACTATGCTGGCAGTTCTCCTCATACTTGTCCTTGAGTTAGGTATGCATCATGTATGGAATTGTCATGAAAGGTGTACAGGCTGATCTATTATTGTCCAATAATTACCTTTCAATCATGCAACCAAAAAAAAAAAAAAAAAAAAGAACGTCCAAGACTTTGTGGAACTTTGAAGCTTGGATTGTAACATGATGAACAGGATGTTGTTATAACTTTCACACCTCAGGTTAGGTTCAATCAATAGCTGCCTAAATACATTTCATGATGCCGTGCTATCTGAACTGAGGTGACGAAGTTCCCCATATGCTCATAAATACTAAACTATGTTTTCAGCCTTTATTGGAACCAAGGAAGCCAATGTGGAGACATATTCAATATGACAATTTCTATACATACCACAAAATGCATAAATTCTTCAGGTATACTGCTCATTCAATTCCAGTCAACAGAAACTCTTTTTTTTTTTTTGAAGAACTATGGTCACCAAAGAATGTTTAATAACCAACCAATACCCAGGGCCTGTGCTGGGTGATGGTTTCATCTGCTGACACCAATGTCAGTCTAAGGCGAAATAGCAAACAGATTGGAACCACAGTGCCCAGTGGGGAACCCAGCATCTGACACTCCTATAAGGGTGTTGGGTGGTAAAGATTGTTTGGTGGACATACCACTTCATGAGGATAGTAGTCACTCTCTGCTAGACAGGTAAGTCTTACGATTTTTTTTAATACAGTGCACTTAAAAAAAATGCCTACATAGTTGCTTTAACCTGTGCTGCAAGAACTTTGCAGCCTGTGATCACCGACCTTCTTCTAATAAGAACATGTACCTGTCTGTCTCTGGCATCAACAATTCACAGGGAGCACGTACAGTGATCTCCCCAGCCCCTATTAGCAGGGTACTTTTCACCCGGCATTTTTTAGTAACCACCCGGCTGTTTTTGGGCGATTACTGAAAAGTTGGGTCACAATAAAGGGCCACCTACAGCTTCTTCCCACCCAGCTGCATACATGTTCAGGTCAGTGCCCCTGAGGCATTCAAGGCAGCATGACATTCAGGAAATTTTTATTTTCAGTAGGAGAAGTCAGGAAACGTCAGCCTACATTTCATCTCAAAACCGTTTGCATGTAGGATAAGGTATTATACAACTATGGTATTGTCCAACGACAACCCCATAGCTTACAGCAGGTAAAAAGAACAAGTTTAAGTACAGTAACCTGGAAGCATCACTGTAATCAGCAACTGCTGCAGGCAATTACAAAGTCTTATGGAGGTATAACAGGGAACAATATACATCTTTACATACAGAGCTCCTCAGGACCTGTCTGGGCTTGTAGAGATATATAAAAAGAATCTATATTATTCTCCTTGACCACAAATGTCATAACAGGAAGAAAATCATAGAGCACCAAAAGGTCGGAAACGCTGGCTTTGTTCCATTTGTCATCAGTTTCATTTTACATGATGGGGACAAATGTGTGTCAGTGTTACCTGATAGCAGAGTGTTCCGGCTTTTCATGTTCTACAGTCTGCTTGCTTTGTATATATGTCTACATCAATGTGCATTCCCTATCTTTATCTATATATATATATATATATATATATATAAATTCACTGTGGTGCCACAAAGACTGGGACACGTTCATCCAGGGATCCCTTTAGACCTATTTTTTTATACTGGTTTTGTCCTTTTTTAGGGTAACAGTCATGAGACAATTAACAAAATAAAAGTAAAAACCTATGTAGTCACTGAACTATACCATCCTTTGTTAAAAGATGGCTGCCTATTAACTGAACTACAGGCTATGTTGTGACTCGCCCCTGCCCCTGTCAGCTCTGATGTAGATTTTGCCCACAATGGTATATTCCCCATATGATGGTTATGGGGCTTTTTTGATTTTTGTATCCTGTCACTCTTCGGCCAGCACTGAATGCTTTTATGTAGACTTTGTTGAAAAAGCCAGTAAGGTGTTTGATCTAGCTTGGACCTTGCAACTTGAATGTTGCCTTATGTTAATAAAATTTAAAAAAAAGTAGCTTTGAACAAGTTACTAAAGAAAATAATAGCATAGGCCTCTCCAACAATCAGGTGGTGGTGTTGTTGTTCTTTTCTTTTGTTGGAGAAACCCTTGGTATCAGTTTGCTCTGACTTTCTTCCTTCATATCAGCCCGGAGCGGTGGGAAATACAGCCATCCAGTAATTACTTCCAGGTCCCAGGTAGGTGTAGAGGTCGGGCTCCCTTCCATTCCTGCCTATCCATGAGGACCTTATTATTTTTACACAGTATTTTTATAGCGCCGACATATTACGCAGCACTGTACAAAGTCCATAGTCATGTCACTAACTGTCCCTCAAAGAAGCTCACAATCTAATGTCCCTACCACAGTAATATGTCTTTAAAACAGTCTAAGGTCAATTTTGGAGGGAAGCCAATTATCCTAACTGCTTGTTTTTGGAATGTGGGAGGAAACCGGAGTACCCAGAGGAAACCCACGCAAACACAGGGAGAACCTGCAAACTCCATGCAGATAGTGTCCTGGCCGAGACTCAAACCTGGGACCTGGGTCCTTTATGTAAAGGAGTATACCAGTCTGTATGTTAAAAGTTGTCGCAGAGATTGGTCTCCAAACATTTCTGCCTTTGCTAAAGTTCCATCTTAGATTTTGTGATTAGGCAGGGCTTTATTTTAGAAAGGGACAGGGAATGTTCCTTCTGCAAAAATGAATTCCTACCTGCCTGATTGCACCATGGAACTATCAAAAAAAAGACGCTGAGCTGAGTGCTAGAATAATAGACGCTACTGCAGCCATCACATTTTTAGATTGGGAAGCTGCAGAGACAGGTGCTTTGACCCCACAGACACCTAAAAATACAGACAGGACCCCACACTCCTATAAACACACATTTGCGTTCCTGGGTTTAATTATTCCTCAATGGTGAAACATTTTTCTGCTGACCATCTTCATCTACTGAAGCCGTGTCCACCACTAGGATTCTAGACAGATAGCTGCTGATGGAGGTTTGTATTTTCCTTGAAACCCTGAAAATAATGAAATGTTACAGTCTCTAACCTTAGCATGTTCTGGAGATGGCAGGAGGTCTTTGGGAAGATTTGAGGTCTGTATGGTGATAAAACCTTTCTTCGGAGGCCATCTGCATGCTGAAGTCATCTCGCTCCCGGGTGAGGCCATCTGTACAAGAGAGAAAAGCAGACAACATCAATGAGATATTTCATATATACGCTGAGGATGGGAATGGTGGAGCTTAGCACTGACAGTGATTGGATAATGGCTCCTTGTCCTATGTTACACCATAACCCTACTTGTATGTACATATGACATTGGCAGCAGCGTTTGGACTCATTCAGACTCTACAAGGTGGTAAGCCATTCCAGGGAACATACTAAACTGCTGCTATGTGCAAACTGCTCCAATTCTGATGAATGGGAGTAGCTGGGCACAGTGTGCAGTATTCTGCAGGGACAAACACGGGACTAAATAAACTCTGCACATGCATTAGACACATAGAAGACCCAACTGTACAATGATAAGTCATCTATGCCATCATTCTTACATAAAAGCAAAACTGATGATCTTTTGGGGTGCTGCCTCTGTGCTGACATACCCTTTATGGGGCCACAGTGACCAGACACTCCTATAAATACAGACAGAGCCCTTAATAGGGCCACAGTGACCCCACACCCCTATAAATACAGACAGGGCACTTTATGGGGACACGGTGACCCCACACCCCTAATATTACAGACAGGGCCCTTTATAAGGTCACGGTGACCCCACACCCTATAAATACAGAGCCTTTTATGGGGCCACGGTGACCCCATACTCCTATAATTACACACAGGGCCCTTTATGGGGTCACGGTGACCCCACACTCCTATAATTACAGACAGGGTACTTTTTGGGGCCACAGTGACCCTACACTCCTATAAATACAAACAGGGCACTTTATGGGGTCACCAGGCTGTGGGTGTATAGAGTGTATAGAGTTAGTTGTAGAGTCCTGCAGACAGAAATCCCCCTTAACTTCCCAATGCTGTGTCAGTGACTGAGAACCCCAATTCTGAACCCCCCCCCCCAGTAATTGAATAGACATTATGACACCCCGTGCACTCCCCCACACTCACCTCCGGGGCCCCGACACTGCCCGCTCTGTATCCACACACAAAATAGTTCCTGTCACTATCAACACCGAAACAATATATCCTTCCGCCAACACATAAGAGCCGCCCTCTCCTCACACAGACACCATTCAAAGCATTTATTATAGTTAAAAATATACATTTAAACAATTCGAAGCACATGTGACAAAAGCGTGTTTTCATTACATCACAAGGAAATGAGTAACTTTAAAAGTCTTTTTTTATTATTGGTTTCAAATCCTTCCGCCGGCCGGCTGTATGGTAACCATGGCGACGCGACGCGTTTGTTTCCGTTTCCAATGCGCACCGGAGAGGTTCGAGTGGCAGCCTATCAGGAGCTAAGCTTTAATCTGGGCGGAGTTTAAATGTGCGGGGAGAACAAATAGGATTCCTAGAATTGATTAGCCCCGCCCCGATTGACTTCTCTGGTCTGTGAAATGTATTACATTAGTATTGGATGGGCAGATAGGAGGTGAGACATTATTAATCAATCATTCTGATATAATTACACTGATATTCGCAATGGCCCAGATACAGAACTTGTTGTATGATTCTTTGATAAAGACCCAACATGTAGAGAGCGCCGCCCTTATCAAGATAAAAGATGGCATAGCCTTCACCTCACCCCCACGATTAAACGTAAGTTTTATCTCTTGTTACAGAATCCTTATATACTATATATACTCTAGTATAAACCCTTTTTCTACCTTACTACCTTTTTACTATGCCATTCAATATTAGGACATAGCGCCATCTACTGGCGGCCCACAATATGCAGAAAGATAATTTAAAAGCAAGTGACCGATCGTAAACAAATCACATGTAAAAATTTTATATATATATATATATATATATAATTATATATATATATATATATATATATATATATAAATATATATATATATATATAAATACAGACTGAGCCCATGTGGTTTTCAGTTTAAGTTAAAAAAAAAAAAAAAAACATGGATATATTTATTCACATTATTGTTTTTTTTCTGTTGATGACTGGCGCAGTAACGGTCACATTTTTCCCCTAGTTTTATGGTCAATGTAGTATTCCTGTTTTTTTAGATAAAGTAGGTAGATATTTTAATCAGTTTATATTTGAGTATATACAGAACTCACAAGAAATGACACTTCTATAGGAAAGGATGAAACATTGCAGTGAAGAATTGATGAGTACCGTATTTATAAATATTTTCAGCATCTGCTGGTTTTTCTAGCAGGCAAAGGAGGAGGACCGGCAGGGTTGAATTATGTTTATTGGAAGAAAATTCATACAAGGCACAGCAAATATTAGTGATAACTGCAGCAAGCTGAAATAGCGCAAACAATTATTAAACATACAATGACAAGAAGCAATGTACTTCAAGTACATGATACCTAGCCCAGAGCAAGGGCTGGCTATTTAATGTACATAACCAAGCAGTAACATGAATAGGTCTATGGCAGGATTTCAGGGGGTTAAGTGGCCAGAGCACCTGAAATCAAGTACAGGTCCAATGTGAAGCCAGAATATATACACCTTCATGTAACAAGGTGCAGGTTTTGCTAGGTTGTGCAGCAAGCCCCCTGCTGGTTACCAGTGGAAGTACATGGAAGATTTTCTAAACCACAGTGACACCAACAGGATACATAGGGAACTGCGTGGTAAGTGCATTCACCAATAAAAGAGTTTTGTCCCTCATCAAATCAAGTTATACATTCATTGACAAAATCAATATATGGATTTTTAGTTAAAACAGACCAAATAAAACTTTACTCAGCTTACTTGACTTCAGCTGACATATGTCCTTCTAACAGATAGCCTTTTGTTTGGTGACATCATTGATGTAACCATGGGCAGGAATGAGCAGGTTTGCCGAGTTTCCTTATCAGTTTTGCTGCCCCAATAGTCACAAATTCTCATTATTCATAGGTGATCAGAGAGGGCCTAAAATAGAAGAATTTGCCACTGGTGCGATTACAGTTTACAGCATATGAATTTGAAAAATGCAGAGCCTTGGAAGTGATACAGCTTGGCCTTTTAGGAGAACCAAGTGCCCCCTGCTTGCAGATACCCTACAGACATCCATATGTAGACACTCCTCTGTGACATGGATAGTTCTCAGATCAGACCCTTGTTTCACAGAACTTGTAATTGGTGGTACGGTCCACACACCGGATTCCTTTGCTGGGATAGCCCTCATATTATTATTATTATTATTATTAATAAACAGGATTTATATAGCGCCAACATATTACGCAGCGCTGTACAATAAATAGGGATTGCAAATGACAGACTAATACAGACAGTGATACAGGAGGAGAGGACCCTGCCCCGAAGAGCTTACAATCTAGTAGGTGGGGGAATTTCACACACAAAGGATGTGAGATATGTAGTGTGGGAAGTAGTGGTGGTTTCAATTGACAGAAGAAGCCGGGTAGGCAAGTTTGAAAAAATGGGTTTTGAGTGCTCTTTTAAATGAGCAGAAAGTAGGAGCAAGCCGAATAGGACGAGGAAGACCATTCCAGAGAGTTGGAGCAGCTCTAGAAAAGTCTTGTATCTGTGCGTGTGATGAGGTTATGAGTGAGGAAGTCATTAGTAGGTCATTGGAGGAGCGGAGAGAGCGGCAGGGGGAGTATTTTTTAACCATGTCAGAGATGTAAGTGGGACAATAACTGTGGAGGGATTTGAAGGCAAAGCACAGGAGCTTAAATTTGATTCTAAGGTGAAAAGGAAGCCAATGGAGAGAACTACAAAGAGATGCAGCAGAAGAGGAGCGGAGGGAAGGATGGATGAGTCTGGCTGCAGCATTCATAATAGATTGTAGAGGAGAGAGTCGGGTTAGTGGAATACCAGAGAGGAGGAGGTTACAGTAGTCCAGACGAGAGATGATAAGAGCATGTACAAGGAGTTTGGTGATTTCAGGGGACAGGTAGGGGCGGATTTTGGAGATGTTGCATAGGTGAAAGTGACAGGACCTGGAAATGTTCTGAATATGGGGGGTAAATGAGAGGGCCGAGTCAAAGGTGACACCAAGACAACGTGCCTGAGGGGAGGGCCGAATAACAGTGTTGTTAACAGTTAGATATATGTCAGGGTGGGATTTGGAATTTAAGGGGGGGATGATGATGAGTTCTGTTTTATCCAGGTTGTGTTTCAGGAATCAGTCAGACATCCATGATGAGATGGCTGACAGGCAGCATGAGACCTTATCCAGGACTGAGGGAGACAGGTCAGGGGTGGACAGATAGATTTGAGTGTCATCAGCATACAGATGGTACTGTAAGCCAAAGGAGGATATGAGACTACCGAGAGAGGAGGTGTACAGAGAAAAGAGGACCGGTCCAAGGACTGACCCTTGGGGAACACCAACATGGAGGAGAGTGGGTGAGGAGGAGTTACCATTGAAAGAAACTTGAAAGGAGCGGTCAGACGGATAGGAAGCAAACCAAGAGAGAGCAGTATATTCAGGCAGTCCCTTTATGTAACCCTCTTCTATGATGAACACAATCCATAGACTTGATCCTTTATCTGTGGCACATTAACACTGTGTTCTGTATCACTGTCCTCAGATCAGATCCATCTTATATTGGATCAATCTGTTCTTTAAAAATTAATCACAGTAAGGGTTGTACAAATGTGGAAAAGACTCCTTGCAGAAAGATTTTCAATATTATAAAATTGTTGAGACAGGAAATGTCTGGTTCAGGATATTGGGAATTATTTTCCCTGTGGAAGCAGATTAGATCATGCGTTACAAGGGCCATTTCATTTCAGCATTCTGCCCCAAGTTTAACCGGGGCCCCAAGTGAATAGGAGCGTTTGGGAGCTTTTTTTTTTCTCAAAAATGACAAGTTGCTTATGTGGTTACATGCGGAGCAGCAAACCATGTAATAGAAACTGTCCTAAGAGTTTTCACCTACTTCTTCTTAATTCTCAGTATGTAACTATGAAAATTAAAGTTAGAAACATGTGCTGTAGTCTGTGACCAGTGAATTATTATGGATTATATCTTACTTCTGCATTGCAATCCAAAACCAGTTCTGGAAGAAACCAATGTAAATGGTTGGATATCATAGGTGGATCCTGTGCTGTTCACCCAAACTTAATATTATTATTAATATTATTATTATTATTATTAATAATAATAATAAACAGGATTTATATAGCGCCAACATATTATACAGAGCTGTACATTAAATAGGGGTAGCAAATGACAGACAGATACAAACAGTGACACAGGAAGAGGAGGGGTCCCTGTCCCAAGGAGCTTGCAATCTAGGAAAATCCAGCAACTACCCGGCAGATGAAGTCCTATACATCCTCTAGATACCACAAAATATAATAATCATTGATTTAGTTTTAATACATTAATAATAACGATTATATATGAAGAATAATTTACACTTCATTACCATTGTATCTTATCCTTCTATATTGTGGAATAGCTTATGGGCCATTTACAGTTCTTTTTTTGAATTCATATATTACGGGATTTCATGAAAAAATCAGTATAGGATATAAAAATATTTTGATTGAGACCTTTGTTTTTACATTACCTTGTATGTGCTTGCAATGTAGTTATTTAAATGTTCAATAAATAATCATCTTAGATTGTAAGCTCTTCTCTCCTCTCCTCTCCTCCTGTTTGTGTTTGTCTGTAATTTGCAAAACTTGTTTATTGTACAGCACTGCGTTATATGTTGGGGCTTTATAAATACAGTTTAATAATAATAATAATAAAAATGATTTAGGACTGTGTTGTATGACAAGTTCTTATCCATTTGTAGTTGCAGCCTCAACACATCCAGGTGATTATCGATGCCTTCAAAAACACAGCAGCCCTAAGAAGAGAAGGGTTTAACTTCAGAGAGAAGAATTACAAATGTGTCCGTGCTGATAAGAATTCTGTCTATGCTAAATGTGTAAGTTATGTATACTCTAATATGATAATGTACTATAATCAGGTTATTGGCTCCTGAGTCCTATCCATATGTTTCTCATTAATCTGATCTTTCATCAGGACAATGAAGGTGTTATTATGGTAAAAACAAAATCCAACATCCTGATTGCTGTGTACCGGGAAGGAATGTATCCCAGCGTGTGTGTGGAAGCCACAGAGAAACTAGGTAAATGACTGATATGTTTGATTGTATGTATTTTGTTTATGGGTCTATCATCTCCATTGCTTTTTCAATGGACATCAGACATCAATAGGTAAGAAAAGTCACTTTAAAGCGGATCTAAATTTACAAAGTAGATAATTGTGAGCAGGCTGGTTCTGTTTTTGCAGAATACAAAATAACAACAATAGAACAAAACATCTGCCTGTTTGCAATATTTTTTTTAAATATTTTAATGCAGTCAACGGTGAAAACAGTGTACAAATACATATTACAGATTAGTGAAAAGAAAAAAAAACAAAAATCAAATACAAGCAACTAGGGGAGTACAGGGAATTTAGGATAAAATCATTGAAATACAATAACACTTTACATATGTTAAACTGTGCTCTTTGCTTGTTTTACACATAGTATGCTAAACAAATGGAAGGTTTGTAAAAATAAAACAATAGAATCAGTTATATGAGTTCTATGGGGGGATCACCTTCTAGCTCTCTGTATAAATACCAAGATGTATAGCAGAAACAAGCTTGCAATATTTTTAACTAAACTCACCTCTACTTGGTCCACTGTGATCCCAGCAGCTTCACCCGATTCTTTTCTGGGTTTCTGGATCCTCAGCTATCATATTTAGCCAGGCTGGAATAACATAACTCTCATGTATATGTACAAGGGGCTGCTGAGAAGTTCCTGGCTTTGCCCAGAAAGAAGAGAGCCAGAGTTATGAAATAACACATTTATTCAACATATTCTCCCCTGAGACTGAAGCACTTGGTACAGCGTAGTTGCAGCTTGTGTAGACCGTTCAAATAAAAGTGCGCAAACCAGCATCTTTGACGTCAGAAATGGTGTTTCTTCAAATTTAGTAACAGATAATAGTCCGAAGAGGCTAGGTCAGGTGAGTAGGGGGGATGGTGGACCAATTGGAAACCCAGGGTGTTCAATTTGCAGCCACAACGTTGGACGTGTGCGCAGGTGCATTGTCGTGCAAAAAAAGGATCCCTTTGGTCAACTTTCCACCGTGTTTCGTTTTAATTGCCTCCTTCAGCTGGTCCAGGGGGTTAGCATAATACTGTCTGGTAATACTAGAACCCTGAGGTAGGTAGTCCACCATCAGAATACCGTCTTTGTCCCAGAAAATGGACACCATTACTTTTTTGGCCGATTTCTGGGTTCAGAACTTCTTTGGCCACGGGGACCCGCTGTGGTGTAAGGGGGCAAAGCCAGGAACTTCTCAGCACCCCCTTGTACGTATGCCTGGGTCATATGCACAGCTTATACATTACAGAAACAGGCAGGTAGGTTTGTTTTAATGATGCAGGGGCATCACCTGTCCCTTCTGCACTAATTATTCTGTTATCTCACAATTTTTTGTAAGTTTAGATACGCTTTGAAAATTAACTTTAGGAAGCTATCGAAACATCAATTATTGTAGTTATCTGGTTTTAAAAATGAAGTCCAATTTAAATGCAGCTAATGTATTACCTGAAAATGGACTGTTTCCCCTCCTGATATTTTCTGCAATGCCACATACCAATAGTACAATATTTTAGAACAAAGATGGCAGAAAACTAGACTTTTAAGGCATCCTACAATTGACTATACATACGTATATCACTGTTAAACCAACATTTATTGTGTGTACATAATAAAGTTATTTACAAAAATTGCATAACAATATTTGTTAGTTGTTTACAATGGTCTCAATCGATATAGTATTCATGTTCGACGCCTTTCGCGAAATAAAAAAAAAAAACGCTTTATCAGGAACACATCTTTACAACTGATACCTACAGTGCAATACATTAACATTATTATTAAAATAAAATAGAACCATTTATATATAAAAATTGTAATCAAACAACTACGGGAGAGAAGGATAGGTTGGAAACTACCAGCCCTTGAATTAATTCAAAGATGCTTTGACATGCTACCCCTAAATAGAGTATACTGAAGAAATGAAGACAAGAAAAGCTGGGGTTTGAATGCAAAATTAAAACAACTACTACTTACATGAACATTTCCTATAACTCACAATTGGTAATCTGGTGAAGTTCTCTCATAGAATGATCAAGAAGGACAGCAAAATGGTCAATAGAGTTAGGTCTAACTAATGTAATATCTGTATTGGACTTGGTATAAGCAGATTGTGATTCCTAATACAGCGGCTGAAAGTTGCAAGGTCAGGAGAGGGCAGAAGGGTAAACAGCTGCTGCTTTTTCACTGTCCAGTCACATGTTGGGGGTTTGGAGGTAACCAGACTGTGTTGGTCATGAGATGGTCATGGGGTTTAAATGCTGCAGACAGGTAATAATATTATTAGACCATATGATGGTAAAATGTTCATAAATTCAAACATAAACACATACGTATATATACATGTCAAGTGACGTTGTGATGGATGGACACTAATGCATATAATTTCCCCCTCTTCCCGATCGTCTACTTTATTCATTTCTCTCACTTTTTGTCATTAGGTTCTTATTTGCGAGAGAAAGAATTATGATCTTCACACATTCAAGTGGATAACGAGGAGATGGAAATGTGTGTGCGCAGGATTCATAGATCACTAATATCCCTAATGGGGCTGTTGATTTTCAGAAGCTCACTGCTCCTCTTTTCCTTTCAGTTGTTCCTTTATGTGGTCTGATGGATGGACTGTAAAAAATGTATATATTAATATTATTAACTTCCAAAGGTGTTTTACTACATTAAACCTTTTGTACAACTTTATTAAAAGCAAGAATAAAGGAAACAGTGAAAAGAGAATAAATTGTGGGTTTACCAATTTTTTAGAGTTTATTGGGGCGTGGCAGGGGTTTGTCCATTTGCACATCCTCATACCTACCAACTTTCCTGGTTAAGGAAACATAGACATATGTGGATGAACTGTCACTGTGCAGTTGTGACCCTGTGTTGTGGTGAGAGAACTCTATGTCTATGTCATAACTGACATTTGCTTCTTTTGTGATCAAGTGTACTATAAATGTAACAATAAAACTTTAATCCAATTTACTGCCCACAAATATGCCTCATCCCTTAATTTATACAAATCCAAACATTAATACACAGAGATTGGGATTTTACAGGCATATAATATGAAACACCACATTAAAATGTTCTTTTTATTTAATTTATTGAAATACAAAAACATCTTTTGTGAATAACCAGATGACAGGACTTTTAAGGCCAAATAAATTATTCTTCACTCTATAAAGTATTTGGTTTGATAAATGATATTATATGATATATTATGTGTTTTTTTTCTTTCTATTCATATATTATAATGCTATATGACTGAAAACATTTCCCTCCCTGTGGGGTTCAAAAATCCTCTCTGCGGTTAAGCAAAAAAAAAAAAAAAAAAAAAAAAAAGAAAGTCAATTGAAAAATGACATATGGACACTCAATAATGGTCTTCTGCACTCCATGGAACAGAATGACGCTCTCTGTACAGTGCTTAATCATTCTACTGTCACTGGAAACAACATCAGGGGCAGATAGCATCTGTATATACCTTAACAAGTTATTCCCAAGTAGATGCTCCAACTGCAATACACACCTCCTTCCTGTCACTGTACCATGCAGTAATTCTGTTCCGCTACTAAAAGTTACTACTATTACTAAAAAAAAAAAAAAAGTTACTACTACTCTGTCTTCCATGTTATTTGTCACCCAGGATATCATCTGACTGTAAAGCACCCTGAATTCTACCCTCATATACCATTATGCAATGGCAATGACGTTATGACATCAGCGCTGCTCTCTGCATAATAGTGAACTGACGGCCAACTAGGAAGATCCAGAAAGAAAGACAACATAGGGCCTGATTCATTAAAGTTCTCCAAGGCTGGAGAGGATACACTTTTATCAGTGAACCTGGGTGATTCAGAAAACCTGTAAAGGATCTCGTACAGGATTGAAATCATTTGCTAACAAAAATAGCAAATGAATTTTAAGAAATCCATTCCAGGTTTGCCGGATCACACAGCTTCACTGATGAAAGCATATCCTCTCCAGCCTTGGAGAGCTTTAATAAATCAGCCCCATTGTGCCTTTTATACATATACATAGGACAGTGAAAAGGATGACTGGAGGGTACAATCCACAGCATGGAGTTGAGGGTTTTAAGGTAAAACACCTCTAATACCTCATAATCAATCCATGCTTCCTAAAAAATACATTTCTTTCCTTTAAAGCAAACACAGATGCATCACCTTCATCTTCTCTGAAGAGAACTTGTTCTTCATTGTATTATGATGTAAAAACTACATTTGGTAATCGTTCTCACTTTGATTCGTAAGTACAAAAAAAAAACGTTGGTGGAAAACACATTTTTTTTTTATTCCAATATAAAGTCACTCATATAATAATAATATAATAATAAAGTTAGTGTTTTAATATATCAGTACTGCCATTATTATTGTTTTTTATCCAATTTATTTTATTATCTATATATTTACAGTAATAGTGATAAAGCTATGGTATGCATTACTATTGGCAAAATCAGTATCACAGTTATATTTAAAGAATGATATTGGCATATTGAAATGTTTTATTCCAACAATCATCTGACTGAGCTTCTTTGAAAAGGAAGATTCTTCCTAATGGTTTCTTACCTGAGTTATACAGGTAATGTTCATCTGACCACTTGGTGCCTGGCTCATATTTTGAGAGATTTATCTTCCTTTCCAGAAACACAAATCCTTAAAGTTCTATTTATATAAGCAGCATTTCCTAACTGTGACCAACCCACCAGTATGTTAAAAAAAAAATAAAAGTTGCAAAAATTGGACATGTTCCATTTTTGCTCTGCACATTGGCTTTGATTTATTAAATCTCTCCAAGGCTAGGGATGATACAATTTTATCAGTGAAGCTGGGTGATCCAGCAAACCTAAAATAGATCGGGTCCAGGATTCAAAACATTTGCATACAAACAGCAAATGACTTTAAAGAAATCCATTCCAGGTTTGCTGGATCACCCAGCTTCACAGATGAAAGTGTATCCTCTCCAGCCTTGGAGAGATTCATAAATCTGGCCTATTTTGTGCACTGCCATGATTTTTGATTTTATAAAACCAACTGAAAAATGTTTGGCCATCCTAAAGCTGACCATACCTAGTGCAATCCAATCCTACAATTTTCTTGCCAAAAGCAAGGACCTGCTTTGGTTGTGTAGGTTGGCTCCCACCATACATAGAATTGGTGAATCTACAAAAGTTTACACACTCAAAGTGACATGTTTGTCCATCTTTTCAATAATATTTTTTTTTTCTACAGAATAAAAGTCTCTTTGGGATGGTGCATGCTCTGTGGCCCTAATAACGTATACCAGTGTTTATTCCAGCTTCTTCAGGAAGGTGTGCACCTTCTCTTGCAAGGCATTGTCATGCAATTTGTTCATGTTCTGCTTTTCTAGTTGAAGCTGTTGTCTCTGGCGCTCAGCTTCTCTTACAGAAATCTTCTCTAAACGAGAGATCTCGCTCAGCTGCTTGTACGTCATTAAATCCATACTACTGTGAGGTCTCCTTTCCAGGGGTGTGGTGGCTCGAGGTCTCCTTGATTGCTTTTCCAAACTCTGTTGATGTCTTACTGTCATCTCCGTTGATTTCATCTCTGTGTTTTCCACAACTGGAAGCATTCTGCCTGCAAAAGGAAACATTTTCACGTCCCCAGGTTTGTAGACAATGGGTAAACTCGGAGCCGTCGGAGGTGGTGACCATTTTGAACTTGTGCCGTTGTCAACATAAAGTTCTGTGCTGGCAGGCAAATAGCTTCTGCTGAGACCAGAACCTTGCTTATATTTTTTATAAGTATGGATTTCATCCAGGACATGATCCAGTGTTGACTGAGGCGTAATGGCTCTTTGGGTAAGCAGGACCCTTCTTTGTCTTACAATGTGGCCTACAGCTTGCTTCAGCTTGATGAGGTCGGCATAGTGCTGGTAATGTATGCTGTCTAACTTCTCACATAGACATTCATCCTCCTTCTTGTTCTGGACATAGGCATTGGTTATAACTGGAGCAGACTTGGGTCGATGTTTGGGTGGTTGATCCATTGAAGACATCTGGCGATGGTCCTCTTCCTAGATACAAAATACAATAGTAAAAATAGTCAGAAACTTTGACAGGTCACATGAACAGCTTCTTATGGCTATACTGGACGAACTTTGTCTTTTTTTTACACATTGACCTACTATTGAGTTCTATCAGTCTATGCCATCTTTAGGATCTATTACTATTATTATCAAACAGGATTTATATAGCACCAACATATTGCACAGCACGAAATGAAATGGGGGTTGCAAAAGACAGACAAGTGACACAGGAGGAGGAGAGGACCCTGCCCCAAAAAGCTTACAATCTATCAGGTGGAGGAAGTATCACATAATAGGAGGGGGATATGGAATGGTGGGAAGTAGTGAGGGTTTTAAGAGACAGAAGAAGATGGGTAGGCAAGTTTAAAAAGATGGGTTTTGAGTGCTCTTTTAAATGAGCAGAAAGTATGAGCAAGCCAAATAGGACGAGGAAGACCTTTCCAGAAAGTTGGGGCAGCTATAGAAAAGTCTTGGAGCCATGCATGTGATGAGGTTATGAGTGAGGAAGTCATTAGTAGGTCATTGGAGGACCGAATACCTACGGCTAGGGGAGTATTTTTCTATTAGGTCAGAAAGGTAAGTGGGACAACTACTGTGGAGGGATTTGAAGGCAAAGCACAGGAGCTTGAACTTGATTCTAAGGTGAAATGTAAGCCAATAAAGAGAACTACAAAGAGATGCAGCGGAAGAAGAACACTGGGAAGGATAGATGAGTCTGGCTGCAGCATTCATAATAGTTTGTAGAGGAGAGAGTCGGGTTAGTGGAATACCAGAGAGGAGGAGGTTACAGTAGTCCAGACAGGGGATGATAAGAGCACAAGAAGTTTGGTGGTCTTTGGGGACAGGTAGGGGCAGATTATGGTGAAGTTGCGCAGGTGAAAGTGACAGGACCTGGAAATGTTCTGAACTTGGAGGGCTGATTCAAAGATGACACCAAGACAACGTGTCTGAGGGGAGGGTAATTTGAATTTTGAGGTGGTGTGGTGGGGGTGGGGGGGAGAAGATGAGTTCTGTTTTATCCAGGTTGAGTTTTAGAAATCTATCAGACACCCCTGACAAGAAGTGTTGCAGCCATATCACTTCTTTATAAATGTTTCCCTAAGCCTCTGTATATTAAAAAACATCCCTATGCTGTATTCAGTAAAATAATAGGTAATTATAGTTTTCCTGTAAATACCTTTATTCTAAAACTTTCTTTAGAACCTTTAGATGATCTATGTTTTAATGTACAGGGACTTTATTGCCACGAACCAGGCAATCATACACAAAACTACAGTTATCTGTTTGCATCTCAAAATTCATCAAAAAGATAACCTGGACCTGGACACAATAGCCTAGTTCCACAGCATTTGTCAATCAGTATCTAGCCTAAACCCCAACAAAGCAACCAAAGGAGAAGACCCCCAATGGGACAAATATGTGGGAAATGTCTCCTTCCTATGGATGTAGAAAGAGATATATATGAATCTGATGTCCACCTGCTTGGCCGGATTGCATTGTCCTTAATTACTAATTGACCTTGATATTTGCATCTAAAATAGTAACCTCTGGTAATTGTTCCTGAAGAAGCAGACTGTACATCTGGAAAATGCATTAAAAGTGGCCCCAGACCGCTGAAAGAAAACCTTCCAATTCTAAACAGCACGTAGACATTTGTTTATAAATGGAATGGTCGGTCAGTGGTTAATAGACATAGGGATATTTTATTGTATAATAGCAGTAAAACCAATTACTGATACCAAGCTTAATGCAATACAAAAACTAATCAATGGGAGTTGATTTACTAAAGGGATATAAGGTGTTCACTTCACCTAGCGTAGTAAATGATATGAAGGGATGCTTCAACCATCCAATCATGTGCATGAAAAAATACATTTTTTTTTTTTTACATTCTCTTGCATGTGGTTGGCTTTTTTCTCAAAGTTAAATTAAAGAGGAACTAAACTCAAAAGTTCCCCAAAACAAAAAAATATACTTACCTTCAATCTCGCAGGGCAGTCGATCGGTCAGGAGGTGTCTTCCATTGGGTCCTGCGTTGTCCCGGCATCTGTCTTTAGGCCAGCGCTTTGGTGTGCTGCCATCTTCGCCTCTTCTTCCTGGTTCTTCTTCTTACGTCACCCAACCCAGGCACGAGATCAGGTGACATAGATGGGAAAAAAACTCACGTATGCACAGTGGGATCTGCAATTTTTTTCCCCTTTTACGAAAAGGCTTCTTCTGCGCATGCCTAAGCATCTCGGACATGCACAGAAGAAGCACCCAAGAGCCTCCCGGAATGCGTGATGTAGGTATCCCAGGAGGCTCTGCACTCCCATTCATTCTTGATAGCCTAGGCGATCGAAAATTAGGGGGCGGTAATGCACCCTTTTTCTTTTTCAAAAGGGTGTTGCACCCAAAGAAAAACAATCAAACAGAATTTTTACCTTACATAAAGGGGTTGTCTACCCTTTTATGTAAAGTGAAAATTGCGAGTTTTGGTATGCTTTAAGTATTCCTTGCAGGGGGATAATTCACCTTGGTAACCAAAATTACTTCAGTAAGTTCACTTCAGCCCCAATGTGTTTTGTTGTATACTGTTTGTAGAAAGGGAATGGTATGTGCAAGACATATTTCATTTTAGTGTTCTTGTATAATAAGAAATAACTGAAAATTCCTGTTTAAATTAAAAAAAAACATTTTCCTGTTAAGTCATATGGATGTATCATCATTCATGGAAACTTTAAAATAGATGATAGTAATAGCCATGAGAATTTCTGATACTAGCTACTAATTCCTTCAAGGTGCAAAACCTGCAAAAGCTCTGTCATTGGGGATTTTTCATGAGTAAGAAGAAAAATCCCCTAAATATAAGTAAAAAGAAACTTGTCTAAATTTGTTTTCTATAACATCAACCTGTCAGTGTAATATCCTATAATATCTTACAATCCTAGTAAAATCTTTAACATTTACAAATACCAGAGTTCGAATAAAAAGAAAGAGACATTTACCAATAAGAAATGGTTAAAAAATAAATAAAATGTAAAAAGAGTTTATCATTGCTTCTGGGCATAATAAATGCATTTATTTATATACTATTTACAACATTTAGAATGCCTTAGGCTGTTTTTAACAAGAAGAAAAAACATATATAAATGTAATAATAATATTAATATTATAAATATATGTTTTATAACACAGCTACCTAATGTATGGGGCCACTTTTTCTCAATTGATCCTTTTGGTAACTGCTACTGAGAAGTATAAATTAAAAGAGATTAGAACTCATTACTTGAATTCTATTTTAAAGAAAGAACACACAATGATATATGAGCGTGTCTACAGAGCTATGAAAAAAACAAGTTCTCTGATGAAGTGTACCTTTTTTAGTGAAACGTGTTGGTAAGTGATTTTGCTCCTAGAGAAGCATAAATTTCTGAAAGCTATGAAACCTTAAAGAGAAAAAAAAGCACTGTGCTTAGATGGTTTGATATAGGTAAAAACAAATATAAAGGGATTAGGGTGAAGGTATATCAAAGCGCTTAATAAAATTAAAGTGTTTGAAAAAAAGGGAAATTGAGAATTTTAACAGAATAAACTGTATGACTGACCACATCTAAAATGTAAGTAGGTCACAATCCTTTCTCCGGAATAATAATGTACATTAATTTCCTTTGCTGGGTTTGGGTAGGTTGCACACTGAATTATATGTTTGTATTCTTTGCTTTGTACCAGAAATCTTTTGAGATTTCTGAATCTACTCAAACATATCATAAAATGATCTGGTACACTGAAAGAATATCCAATTTTGGACATTGGGTGTTAGTATGGTGTTCTAGGGAATGGGGTTATCAGAGTTTGCTCTACCTAGCTACCTGAGACTTGAAGAAATAATAAGAAACTTTTGTCTTGTCCTATTTTTTAACTAATCTATTGAAACAATATTTTTATACTCATAGGATGAGCGGTTTACTGGATACTTTTCTCTCCTAAATGTCTTTTTTTCAGATCCCTACGTTCCCAGATCTACCAATCTGCCAAAGCTTTAGTGGGTAGTAGATCCAGGTCACCATCTACCCCTGGACTAAGATACTGGAGATGACACGGTTATGTGAATCTTAGTGCCGCTTGGTTCTTAGCTGTATTCACAAATATCTGACATAGACCAGTTTCTTCTCCTTAGGTGAATTGCAACAAAAATACAATGTTGCAGTTTGATTGCTGGAAGAGAGCAGAAGACCAATGATATCATCTTATTCTAGGCAAAATCACTGGAGTGGAGCTGAAGGGCAACTAATGATAACAATTACTTCTGTATAGAAGAGGATTATTGTTTCTGTATATTATAACATGTAGGAATTTGATCCTGCAGACTGCTTTAGGAGTTTGTTCCCATCAGATGAAAAATCATACATTTTTTGTACTGATTAATCAAATGTTTGATCATTGTATTGTTTGAAAATCAATTGCTTTTTTGCTTTATTGCCACCAATGTGTTGCATCGCATTCAAAACACTTTTTGGTTGATGCATTGAAATTACAGAGCATCTAGTGGGAATAAATATTAAATTGGAAAACGGTATTTACAATGGTTAGATGAAGAGTTAATAATAATGACATTCATAGGACTAATCTAAAAACTGTAATGCATGAATACTGTATAACTGTAACTTACCTCTAATGATCAGCCTGCAGCTTAATATTTGGGGATACCAAGCGGCATATAATGCAGATGTCCAATAAGGAGTTCTTTGCTGTTGTGTTTCGTTGGTGCTCCTACCTCCTGTATAATACAATGAATTGATCAGGCTGTGTTTGCAGAAGTCACCTTTTCCCGTTAACATGTGGGAGGTCTGAGCTTTGTCACCTGCACAATGTTTGGGTACTGAAATGTTTACCTTCTGAAAGTGGATACTGCTATTGAATTATGGAAAATTAGATGGTTGGGTGCTTTCCACTTAAAATTTAAAGGCTTATAATAGAGTGCTTAGCAAACATAGAACTCTAGAGCTGGCCAATGTGCTCAGAAACGTAAAAAATGTTTGTGGTGAACATGCAAATCCTACTGGAATATAACATTAAAAGTTCATGTTTATATACATCTATGTTTGGTTTTACAAAACTTTTTTCTTTTGCAAATTTTTTTTTGTGAATTTCTGTTGCAGGCTGACAACGCTATATCACTTCTTTGCATTGCCAGTAGTGTGAGCTCCTACAGTTGATGGGATTAGTAAAACTGAATATTTCTCCTTTTAGGTTTCAGGATGTTGATGGGATGAAGAACAGTCAGTAAACCAGGGACATCCAGGGAGGTAAAGTGAATAGGATCAGAGATAAAGGGCCGGATTTACTAGTTCTCTACGGCAGGAGAAGATAAACCATCATGGAACACCTTTTTTCTATCCTTGGCTTTTATCTAGAACATACATATAATTCTAAATATGGTCAAAAAAGGTATTAGCTAGAATAACTGAAAGGTTAGTGGTTACTTTAGTGGCCTGGTTACTATTGGTTATGTGGTCTGCTATAACAAAGGTTAAAGTTTTCCCACTTAATAGTAGAACATGTGAAAACATTTTAATAAATTCATTCCAGGTTTGTTGGATGACCTAGGTTCCCCCACTATGATTTATCTTCTCCAGTCTTACAGATGACCTTTCTGAGGCTCCCTGTTCTGTCCAATGCCGCCATCTTCCTTCTTCTGGGTTCTTGCTCATGTCATCTGTTCTCACACGTTTTGAGTATGAGATGGGTGACATGTCTTCCTTCAAGTGTAAAAAACAATGGGTGTCATGCAATTTATACATTAGAGGAAAGCCCCATGATGATGCATGCACTGAAGGAGCAGTCCAAAGCCTCCTGGCATATTTGACCCAAGTATCTCAAGAAGCTGAGGGTTTCCTCTTCTGTCTTTACCATTGTGGGCTAAAGTTCAGTGCCACACATCCAACTTTTGATGAGCCACGCTGAACATCCATAGTTGGAAGTAAAAAATTGGAGTAGGGATAAGAACATGTGAGAGAGCCTGAGTGATGAGAGTGAAGGGGCTGTAACATGGGCACACAAATTTGGGAAGAATGCCAGTGACTGCCAATGATGTATGCACCATTTTTCTTTAGCTCCTTGGACTGACCGTTTTTTTGGAGGGACCTACCCGGACAATATCAGTAAACATAGAGCTGGGCTTATGGAATAGACTTATTAATTAGACCGGATTAGCAGTCCAGCAGCCAACAAAGGAGTAACATGACAGATCATCTGCAGTGCTGGTAATTGACAGTGCTTCACATTGTCATTGTTCAACAGGAGGTGTTGTTACTGGCAGGATCTAAGAGGCACAAAAAATGCTTTGCGGTACACAGTGAAGCACAATTTTTTACATTTTATTTTTTCTCTTTTTCTTCACAGGTCTGTTTCAGTGAACTGCTGGGTCAGCTCTGAAGTGAGAGATTTGATTCCAGAGAGTTACAGATTTATACTGTGATATATTACAGGTAGTCCCCGGGTTACATACGAGTTAGGGACTGTAGGTTTGTTCTTAAACTGAATTTGTATGTATGTGGGAACTGGTACATTATTTTAATAAATGCAATTAGGACAGATGTTTGTCTCAACATATTATTAGGCAGTGTGGTGTCAGTTATTGTAAAAAAAACCTCACTGTGAGTTAATCACAAACAAACCACAGTTAATCAGTGAGTTAATCACAAAACAAACAAAAAAATACAACTTTATGGAGCCTAGACATTTATTAACTTCTGGAGCAAGCTGTGCTTTGATATGCAAAAAGAAACAACTGCAGAGATTGTCTTGGTCATTAAAGAGTTACAGCCCCCCCCCCCCCCCCATCAAGCCTTTGTCCTGCACACAAGGAAGCAGGGAAGGCCCTCATATGTTGGATGTCCCTAACTTGGGTACTACCTGTACATGGGGAAAAATACTTGTAAAACATGTTCAGGGTGCCATAGGGTGCACTTCCAGGCTAAACCAAATTCAGCATCTTAAACTGGATTCAGGAAAATATGCCATAAAATCGCCCTAGAGCAAAATCAATTGTAGCAATCCCATAAAAAAGCCAACATGATGACAGTCTCAGATGGCTTACAGATGCTTTATCACCATTTTATATAGTTATATAGGGAGTCAGGTATTAAAAACACACATATAACCTCAGTGACCTAAATCTGAACCCTAGCCTTCTCTTTAGTCTTGCATAGGTTGTAAATCAGATAGA
The DNA here is from genome assembly GCF_032062135.1 of Pyxicephalus adspersus. Classification (NCBI taxonomy): domain Eukaryota; kingdom Metazoa; phylum Chordata; class Amphibia; order Anura; family Pyxicephalidae; genus Pyxicephalus; species Pyxicephalus adspersus. The sequence goes on from NC_092861.1 coordinate 14,390,852, forward strand.
ACTCATAATTTCCTGGCTGAAAGACCGCAAAGATCATCTAATCTATTCTTCCCCAACCTGACTTTCCATGGCCATCCCATTTGTTTAATTGGATTTCAATTCTTTCAATCATTTTAATTCCCTGATAGTGGTAACAGTGGACTATACCAGCATAATGTTTAGAAATAGGTAATATAGGAAGCCCAGGTGACAGGGTGATAACACTGAAACACATCTGGGCGATGGGAACATGCACATTTATGGCAGGACAGTAAGGTTGTATTTAAATTAAAGATGCTGATTTAAAAAATTGGAAATATTTAAAAATCAGAATTTCTTGTTAAAGATTATAAAATAGATGTTTTTCAAGCTTTGCATAAATGCTTTGTTACTTGACCTACTGTATATGGACATCAAAAAGTAGCTGTAAGTCTTGTTTGACTTCTACAATTACATTAGGTGTCTCAAAGTGGTCACCATTAGCATGCAAACACTTGATTTCATTGAAGGGCATTGATTACCACTACTTAAGTGTGTAGATATTTTTGGGCACCTCTGGATATTTATTATTTTTTGAGAAACCATACCAAATTTCCTCAACCTTGTTACCTAGAAGAAACCTTTCACTTATTTCCAAGTGTTGATGAACAATAGCTAAACCAATGCATTGAGTGTCAGTAGAAAAGAATAACGCTTACGTTAGTAGTAAGTTAGAAGAATGTTCGCCTTACAGTGGTGGGCTGAATGCCATCCTAACAATAAATAAAATGATCTCTGGTATCATGTTGCTGGTTCTGCCAAAGGAGTGTTGGCTCATGGACTACACAAGCACCAGCAATGGAAACTCAATCAAACACGGCTCAAGGAACCCCTGAAAGAAACTTTGGGTTCCACAGAACCCTGCTTGAGAATGGTTGTTCTATACGTGATTCGTTTTGTTCGGAAAACACTATCCAGTACACATACCCCCAGATGAATATCTGTGGTTTATTATAAGGAATTTCTCCCTGGCTACAGAAAATCATAACATAAGTAATCATAAGGAGATGTGTAACTCATGTCACATATAATCCCTGCATTATTCATCCATATAATAGCGCTGCATGCCACAACAGCATCCGTGCTGGCAGACAACTAGGGTTGTGTGACAGCACATAAGGCTGCATAATGAAATTGTACGGTGAGGTAGGTATTTATTATAAACTGGATAATAATTCTTTGTCATCATCAACATATTGTCAAATGAAACAATTCCATTTATCTCATACTTGACAGGGATAAGGAAATACACTTCCATTATGAAATCAAAAGCTTTGTTGACCGCATAAATAAACAATAACCTAATAATATTTATACAGTGACAACATTTTGGTTTGTGAGGTACACTATTGTAAATCGTTGTATTTTTATGGATTTAAATATCATGTTCCGTCATACTTTTGCTCATGTTTTATTCTTGATTACCTATTCTTCTCTTGAATGTCATTGCCAAGCAAAGGAAGGCAAGTTAGAAAGAAGAAATACTGTATGTAGGATTGGAGGAACGGAAGAAGGGATCCTGGGTCATGGAGATATTTTTAACATATAAAATAAATCTACTATCCACAAAATAAGGAAAACCCCTTCTATGATGTACATCAGTGTTTCTCATCCAGGGTTCCATGAAATCCTAAGATTCCTCCAGAGGTTGCTAGGGGTTCCTTGAGCAATGAGTAGTTTGCACCTCTCGGGTCAGTGTAAGTCATACCAATGATTTTTTTGGGTGACATTTTTTCCCCTGACCATCAATATTGGAGGCATTCTTCTATTTGACCTCAATGTTATATCCCTGTGGATATAGTAATTATAGCGGGGATTCCCTGAAGACATAAATGTTTTTCCAAAGGTTCCTCCAAAGGTCCAGAAAGGCAGTACATGTCGTAGTAGACTGGTGGTATGGAAAAAAGTAAAATGTATTTGATCAATGTCCTGATACATTTGTACACAAAACCCCAGGTAAAGTAAAAGAAATTTGGGTCAATGTCTGGTTGAATCTGTACATGTACCCCCAGATAAAGCAAAAGATATTGGGTCAAGGTCTGGATGAATGTGTACACATAAATCTAAAGATACTGTAAGGCCTGGTCCACCAACAGTACTCGCAGATACAGTCCCCCAATCTAAAGCTACACTCTTCACCAATAGCAAGCCCCCAGGACTTAATGTGCAAGGGATGTGCAAGGGCTGGCAGAGGACCAGGAGCCCATGGTCAAAGCAGTACCAAGATTCCAACAGCGACAACTCCAGAATACAGATCAAGAGGTCATTCACAGGTAATCCGTCCACCAGACAAGTACAGGCAAAGGGCAAAACACAAGTAAGTGCACCTGTTTGGTATTGGTTCAGCTTGCTGTTTGATGGAGCTTTGGCTCATAACCTGGCTTCTTCCTGTCCATTGGTCTTGCTTTACTATACCACTATACCTCTTCAATCCTGATTTCACTTTATTTGAAATTGTGATCAGGGGCTTAAGTTTACTTAAGGGTCACAAAACTAGGAGTTTGCCACACAGTTAAAATTTTAACCTCACTTTTAGAGGCTCTAGGACCAGATATACCCGAGACTCTGTTCTTTTGGTCTACAGGCTTTGGGCATGTGTGGATGAACAAATGCAGAAGGCAATCATGTAAATTCTGCTCATATTTTACATCAGTTTAAGAACCTTCTGAGATTATTCCTAATTCATTGACAGGTATTTTTGACCTGCAATTGACCTCCTTCTAAGCTACATCTACTGACAAAAAACTGCTTTTGTATTGGTATTGCTTTGAATGAATGACACAAACTGTTAGAGTCCCAAAAGAATTATTCATCGAAACATCCCAGTTAGGCCACTTTTGTAGGAAATCTTGGCTATAAATGCCTTTTTGGTCAAAATGTAAATTTGTGTTTCTACTTATATTTATGGAGAGCACTCTCTTTGAGTTTGTTTATCTCAAGTACCCCTTGACATGGATCAGTTATGTATTTACAGGGGATCTGTCATGATAGAATAATAGAGGCTGCCATAGATGACTTTTTCTGTTTTATAAACAATTTGATATTTTGTATTTGATAGAGCTTTGAAAATCAGAAGCATGAGTCTCTTGATCTCATCATTAGTAACCCCATGGGGTAAATAAATACATGATCGATAGTTTGAAGGCCAGTAGCTTATGTTCTATGTTACAATAACTGAACTACAATCCAAAAGAGAATAAACAAGTTCTATAATACTTTATATTGTAGTCAATGTCATTCAATCTCCATGCTAATGCTTCACAAATGCTCCCTGATTCCTCCCATCACTGACATATGCCTGAGATATTTCCTTGAAGCTGTGGGGGATCTGTTTATGTGCGCTTGTGGAATAAGATCTTCCTTCTAAAGTTTCATATCAAATCTGTAAAAGGTCAAATATAGTAAGTCAGGTTGAAAAAAAAAATAAGTCCATCAAGTTCATCCACTAGAGAAGTCAACATATCCCAGATATAAAACCCTTTATATGGTGAACTGGTGCCCAAAACTGGACTGCATATTCCAGATGCGGTCTGACAAATGCTTTTGTTATTCAGAAAGAAAACAACGCAAGTGGAGTGCATGAATCCCAAACAGAGACAGCAAGATTTAGAGATTGTATCTAATATTTCCCATTTTATAAAGAAAAGGGAATAAAGATTTCACCTGTTTGTGTGAACTACTAAAAAGATGTTCAAACTGATGATGGAAACAGGCATTGCTGTGCCATTACCAGCCAGCTGTCCACAACGGTTCTTTAGCCCCCCTAGCGGTATTCCAGTGTGTGACTCGGGGTACTTAAAAACATAATAAAAACCCACTTACCTTGCTCCGTCGGCATCCCCCGGTTTCCTGGTGACGTCGGTAAATGTGTCATTGCATGCAGGAGGATCAGCGGGAAATTCAAATCATTCAATCATGAATCAAATCATGGATTCAATACAAAATAGCTGTATTGAGTCCAATACAAAGAAATCTTCATATAATATATATATAATTATATTATATATATATGTATATTATATATGCTGCTGTACAGTTATGGTACATGTTTAACTATATTTTTCATTTTAACAGATTTTTATGTTTTTTTTAAAGTTTATTATTACATTTATTAACTATTGGACATATTTCAGTAAGCTAGGCCTACAATGTAAAATAAATTTCCATGCAAAAAATTGTACCGCTTTCAGCATGGAAATATGGAGAGAGGAAGAACGCTAGGGGGGTTAAGAACCAAGATTTGCACAAATTTATAGCAATCAACAGTGGAACATAATGAGTATCTCACTGCCTCCTCCATTTATTGTCTCTAGACTGCTTCAGGTGATACGCTAGCTTCTCATGAATCTTCCCATCTGGGAAAGTGGTTCAGGAGTCCAAGGAAGTGGTAACGGCATCACATCCTCACTGCCAGGCTGAACGTAGCCCAATCAATGGGAAGATCACAGAGGCTCCAGATGCCATGGAATTCTTTTATATCTTGTGTATTGCTCTACATTGTTTGTCTAAGGCCACTCAATTCTAACATGAATACAGCCCCAGGCCTCGGTTATTTTTAAACAAGTGCACTTAATAATTTAACAAAAAAAATCAAAGCACTGTGGCACTGTTGGCACATCAAAATACTTATATTGGAAAAAAATATTAATTCTGTTCTCAATTATTTTCTTAGGAAAGCAACAATATTCTGGATTTTAGTGATGCAAAAGGTTTAGGGCAGATTTAGGACTTGTGGCAGGAGCAAGTGATCCCATGTAGCTCCCAGCAGCTGGCACCTTGCAATTTTATTAGTGGGTGGATAATAGAAGCACCAAACCGCTCCCTGCCGCCCTAATTTACCCCCATTAGTCTGCTGTGAATAGACAATAACTAAGGCCCGTATTAAAGCTCTCTGAGGCTGGAGAGGATACGCTTTCATCAGAGAAGCTCGGTGATCCAGCAAACTTGGGATGGATTTCTTCAAACTCATTTGCTATTTGCTAGCAAAGTTTTGTATCCTGATTTTGATCCATTCCAGGTTTGCTTGATCACTCAGGTTCACTGATGAAAGTGTATCCTCTCCAGCTTTGGAAAGCTTTCATAAATGAGGCCGTACATGTAGCATCTCCTCCGAGTCAGAGGTTCACTGGTATGAGGAAGTGATAACCACACTGCCAGTTTGAACATAGCTAGATAATAGATAGACATAGAATAGAATATACATATTAGATTGGAGCTTGCTAGTTCTTAGATAATAAAGGACCTGATTGCACAGAAAATAGAAACAGTTGCAATGATAACTAATTGACACTAATCCTTCTTTGGCCAGTGGCTGTCTTTTTAAAATCAGTGTGAATTAATTTGCAGATTGCAAAATATGGTGGCAGTTTTAATATACTGAAGACGGACTCAAACTGTTACTCCTTTGCGGTGCAATTAGTTTTGAATAGATCCCCAACCAGTAAGGCACCAAACCTGCATTGTATTATGCAGCAACATAATACATTGCGTTACTGTGTGTAGGATTTGGGCATGTTGGTTTAGCAACCTATTCATTTTAATAAGCAGCATTATTGCACATACATTCACACACCACAGGTATTGCATTCTAAAGCTGAACCCGACATACAGTATATAAAAATGTATGTTACGTAAGTTAATGCAGCTCTGTAATCCTTAAAATAATAATACCTGTACTTTTTTTCAATTGCAAACAATCTGAGTTTCTAATTTTAACTTGGTGTTTGCAAGTCCTGTGCAGAAGAGCTCAGACTGGGAAAGGGAACAATAGCACAAGGAGCCAATTATTTTCTGATAGGAGGACAAAGCAAAGAAACAAAGAGAGTTGATCTTATAAGTCTGTTGTTTCCCTTTTCACAGGTTGTGGGAAGGACCAGATCTTTAAATGTAATTTAACTACAGCAGCAAAAATCCAGGTCTAATATTAAGCCAGATATGGCTGTGCTGTGCAACAGATCGGAGACAATCCCAGGACAGAATATAGAAAAATACAATTAAAGCAGCCTAGAGTTCAGCTTTAATGTGTTGCAGCAAATCTCCTTTCCATAAAAATAAATGATTTCTTAGTCTGACGGCTTTTGTTCATAAAATATTAACCAAATAATAAGTGATACATAACCTAATGTTTATCTCTGAGTTATAATGATTAACAACCAGGTTAAGGAGACAAATCAATGATAGAGGATTAACAGTAACACCATTCATGGATCATATTCTGCTATTATTTTATTGTAAAGCAGAATAAATGTTCACCAAGAAAAGTAACAATGGCTGAAAAAAAAATTAAAACACACAAGCAGTTATTGTGTTTCCATTTAAAGTTGGAGTTCCTATTTCTTAAAAGACCTGGATCATTTATGGGCACCTAGATGAGAATAATTAGTGCAGAGTAGGTAAAATTGGGGAAAAGAAGTGGTGAGGAATAGGGAACACACAGAGCAGAGTATGAAGGAGGTGGTGAGGAATAGGGAACACACAGAGCAGAGCAGAGTAGCCCATTAGACAGGAAACGACTTGCTGCAGCTTCTGATGATTGCTGAATTGGAATCACACTGTTCAGGGAAATGGAAATAATTACTTCCAGCACAGGAGAGGTCCACCTACAATCGTGCACATAGTAATTCCGGAGTTATGCTTTAATTTCTACCCCTTATCAATGAGATGTTACTAATACGCATACAAATGTTCTAATGTGGCAAAATAAAATACTTTTAATCTAAGAGAAGGCGATCTGGCAAGATCTTTTGATAGAAATAATGAAATACCCCCCTATATACAATCATACTTTTACTATCAGACCAGTTGTTGTCATTCTTCTCTGGCTCCTATCTGTAAATTAAAGATCAACACAGGACAGTTACCAGACCACCAGACTGGGTAAGGTAAAGGGCTTTTTAAATATCTCCTACATACACATACAACCCCCCCCCCCCCCCAACATTTACCCCTTACAGGACTGGAGACAACCTCTTTCCAGGATATGTTTTTTCTTTGCCTATAGAACAATGCAGCTTTAATGGCTGCAGTAAACCAGTTGCACACTACACCTGGTGTGTTTTCTAAGCCTTTTGCACCCCTAGGTGCCCTCTCCTCCTTATAACGCCCCTTCCATTCGCTGGCATGCACTCAGCTCTGTCCTCTGATGAACCTTCCACCAGGGGGCGTGTCTACAAAGACATGAATAAGCATGAGACAGCGCCAGCGGATGGAATAAACCATTCCTCCCTACAGGGGAGCAAATAAAACTTCCAGCTTGCTGAAAACCAACTGTCTTCGGCTTTAGCTACCAACAATCCAAAGTAAATACTTTTTCATTAAACGTTCGTTCAGTTAGTAGGTATAGAATGGAAGTAATATAAAACAAAATACCCCCCTGGTGTAGAATGGAGGAGTCCTGAAGTTGTTGGATAGCCCAGAGTCCCCTGGATGCAGTGACAACCTGCAGGAAGCAGTATGGGAGGTGAGTGAATGGGGTCAGGGGGTCTGTGCTGCACAGGAAGTGTCTGTAGCTAATGTCAGGGCGTGTGGCACTGCAATATCTGCATAATTGGCAGTATTAATGCTTCACAAGCCTCTTCTTGGGACAGTTTCAAGGTTTTGCATTGCTTTGCAATGAAATCTAGTTTTCAGTATTCATTGCAATAGCTACCAATGTAAGGAAAGAAGACTGAAATGGTGTTATCATTTTGCTGCAGATCCTCTGAAGCATGTCCTCAGTCTCCTCTCCCCCCAGTGATCAGACTGCAATATAACATGTCAGAGGATGAGGCTGCAGCAGAGACTGAGTTGTGTCCAACATTTGTGACTGCAGCAAAATACTGCTCAGGCACCAGAATTTACATAGCTGTGACATCTCAGGCCAGGAAGTATATGATGACCCTGGATGATGCCAGAACAAATATGGCCCCGTAGCATTTCTAAGGGGAGTACTGTGATCTCTGTGAGAAAAAACAAATGCTTATAAAATAAATGTCACTGCAACACAATTTGTGCATGTGGTACTACTATTGTACTGCATCATGCATGGTAAACTTCCAAAGAATGGTAGTTTGTACCTACAGAGTTGGTAGGGTTATTGTTAGGGATAAAGGAAGGGTGACATTAGGGGTACAGGAAGGGGTAGTGTTAGGGTACAGGATAGGTTAATGTTAGGGGTACAAGAAGGATTAGTGTAGGGCTACAGATAGGGTTAGTGTAGGTGTATATGAACGATTAGTGTTAGGGGTACAGGAAGGGTTAATGTTAGGAGTACAGGAAGGGTTAGTGTAGGGGTACAGGAATGATTGGTGTAGGGGTACAGGTAGGGTTAGTGTAGAGGTACAGGAAAGATTAGTGTAGGGGTACAAGAAGGATTAGTGTAGGGGTACAAGAAGGATTAGTGTAGGGGTACAGGTAGGGTTAGTGTAGGGATACAGGAGAGATTAGTGTAAGGGTACAGGAAGGATTAGTGTAGGGGTACAGGAAGGGTAAAATTAGGGTTACAGGTCAGGTCAGTGTAAATGTTATAGTGAGGATTAGTGTTAGACATACAGGGTGGATTGGTGTTGCAGGTTACATAATTATTGTTATGGGGTTACAGGTTGGAATATTTTGGGGGTACAGGGAGGGTTAGTGTAGAGGTACAGGAAGGGTTAGTATTAGGTTACAGGTAGGGTTAGTGTTGGGGTACAGGAAAGATTAGTGTAGGGGTACAGGAAAGATTAGTGTAGGGGTACAGGAAAGATTAGTGTAGGGGTACAGGAAGGGTAATATTAGGGTTACAGGTCAGGTCAGTGTAAGTGTTATAGAGAGGATTGGTGTTAGACATACAGGGTGGGTAGGTGTTGCAGGGTACATAATTATTGTTATGGGGACAGGTTGGATTAGTTTGGGGGTACAGGGAGGGTTACAGGGAAGTTTAGTGTTAGATATACAATGAGTATCTTGGTGACAGGGAAGATTAGTGTTAGAATTATAGAGAGCATTAGTTTTAGGCACACAGACCAGGTTAGTGTTACAGGGACAGTTAGGATTTCAGGAAGATTAATGTGAGGGTTACAGGGAGGTAATGGTATTGTTAGTGTTAGGAATATAGTGAAGGTTAGTTCTAGGGTTACAGGAGTGGCTAGTGTTAGGGCCAATGCCAATGGCATCAGATGAACAACAGTTTCAAACCCCTCTGAGGTAATTGACAGGTGAATATGACCTGCAGTTAACCTGCATTTGACCTGCTTCAAGTAAGATTTGCATTTCTACAGACTTTTATTGTATTTCAATTCTCACTAGAGCCCAAAGGGTTACTATAAGGGTTCATTTTGGGGTTACAATTAAGTTTTAGAGTTAATAGGGAGGGTTAGTGCTGGTGAAATTGTTTGTGTGTCACCCCAGTACTGAGACGTGGCAGAGAAGGGTAATGACATCTGGCGATCTGTACATGTGTTTGTTTCTATTTTGCAGATAAAATGTTGGCTGCACATTTCGATGCTCCAGGAGGGCCGGATAATCTCTACATTAAAGAAGTTGACAGACCCGTCCCAAAGGAAGGCGAGGTCCTGGTACAAGTCCATGCCAGTGCACTGAACAGGGCAGATTTGCTACAGGTATGTCCGGAACTACACTTTAAATAAACCCCTCCCTGCCTATTTATGAATATTCATAGGAACGTTGATCTGTGATTAGCCGGTGTATTTTCTGTAAAGAGAATGAGCTATCAATATAATTTGATTACATTGTATAATATTAAATATTATTTTTGTAATTGTTTTACTTGAATTAATTAAATATTTAAAAGATTTGAACTGCTATTTAAAAAATGGCACATATAAAGTTTATTCATTTTGCAGACAAGGGGATATTACCCCCCACCCCCTGGAGCCAGTCAGATTATAGGTCTAGAAGCAGCGGGGAAAGTGGTGGCCCTGGGTCCGGGTGCTGACGGACGCTGGAAGATCGGAGATCGAGTGATGGCTCTTCTTACTGGAGGAGGAAATGCCCAGTTCGTCGCTGTTCCTGCCACTCAGCTTATGCCAATCCCTCCTGGCATGACAGATACCGATGCTGCCGCCATTCCTGAGGTCTGGCTCACCTCATACCAACTCTTGCACTTTGTGGGTGAGTGGATTTTTTATAGTATTTAAAATGTATTTGTTTTAAAATAAATAAAACTTCATTCCTGTTTTTATGGGTGATTTTTAGGTGATAGATGGAGCCTGGTAGTCTCAAAGCTTATCAAATAGCTTAGATACCCCAACAGGGTGATCACCTTCCCCAGTTCTTCATTGCATATTACTTCTATAGAATTTGTTCTATACACCTAACCCTAAATCCCCCCCCCCCCCATCTTCAACCAATAGCACATATTTTTTTGCTTTTTATTTATTCTTACCCCTTCCAGATGTCTACATGATAAGTGTGGTTCTTCTTCTGATCTTCACCAGGTGGTTGGACCTCAGTGATGCAGAGAACGGTGGGAAAATGATGATGTCAGCTTTTTCTCTGCATCGTTGCAATGGTTTTCTATCGCCTCCTCAGGGGCGGGTCTATAACTTCCTATTTTCACAGTATGCTTATAGTCTATGCGACGTTGGGCTTCATTCAACATGGAAGACTTAATACAACAGGATTGTGTTGTGTACAGTGTCAGAGAGTAGGTGAATATTGCAGCCTTTTCATTTTTTCTTTCCAAAATAAAAAATCTATATTGATTTTTAGGCTCTAAGGCCCCACGAGTATCATCCACCTGTCCAATGAAAGTCTACTTATTGGCTTTTGATGTAGCATAGATGACAGGGCTAGGATTCAAAGCCAAGCTCTTGGTAATAAATTGAAACCTTTTTTCAATAAATTGGTGAACAGTGGTTAGTTTTCTAAAAAACTCATCTCCCATTTTTTAGTTTTTGTTTAGCACCAGCAGAAAGAAGAATGGAAAATAAGTGGGTTCCAAATAATTACTGTGCATAAAAAGAAAAGATATTTTGAAACAACACCCAAGAAACACACTAAAAAAGTTACATTCCATTTAGAAATTCTTGTATACCTTGATTATGAACATTATGTTTTTTTTGACTCTCAGTGGAGCATTGTAATTATTTTTATCTTTGTGTTTATTTAGTGATGTTTTTCTATTTTTTTTATATATATATAAGGTAAGGTCCGGAAAGGGGAGACGGTGTTGATACACGCGGGAGCTAGTGGTGTCGGCACTGCGGCCATCCAGCTGTGCCGTTTGGCTGGAGTTCTTCCTATGGTGACGGCTGGATCAGCTGAAAAACTTGAGTTCACCAAAAAACTGGGAGCAGCTTCTGGTTTCAACTACAAAGATGAGGACTTTGGCACTAAATGTCTGGAGGCCACAAAAAGTAAGTTTAGTGCAGCTGCTTGATACACACAGGTTAATCACTAACAGAAAGAGAGCACAGACCAGAGAGCTGATATATGAAACTAGGGGAAAAGGCATGGGGTCATCCAAAGCATCAGATCACATCATTGCTTTTTGATTTGACAACTGTGCTTACACGACAGCTGAAATCTGATTGGCCGTCAAATGTATTGCTACAGCTCGCTTTTGATCTTCTTTTTTTATTTTAGATTAAATTCACTGTAATACAGCAACATGATAAAATCAATGTTCTGTTTAGCATGCAATCTGTAATACTTGGTGTTGGGTCTTTCTGAGTGGTCATTTTTTTGACATAAGGTTCCTCTCACCACCAAGAAGAAATAAAACCTTTGCAGCTTACAGCTGATTTCTGGGAAAATATTCACTTTCTAACCCATCCTGCATATTTATGTTCCTGCCATGTGAGGCAAGGTATACTCAAGTGGAACTAAAGTCCAACTTTGAAATATACATGATCAGGCAAGTGGTTCTTTCAGAAAGGGACAGGCAATGTTCGTGATTGCTGCCCAGCTGTCAAATTGTGCATGCGCAGCTCAGCGGTGGTTGCAAAGAAAGCTTGAAAATCCCAGCTGCAACGCATGTGTTGAGAGTTAATGAATTTTAGGGAGTTACGTCAGCCCACCATGCTGAAGGTCATAAGAAGGAAGAAGATAAGAAGGAAGAAGGCAGTGTCCTGCGATGGAACAGGTGAATAGCATGGGTTTAATTTAATTTTAACTAAATCTACTGTCCCAGTCCTGTGCCAGTGCCACTTCTTGGGGTGGAGAAGAACATTAATCTAGTCCTGCAGATTAGGCCGTCCTAGCTGGTCCTTGGGATCCTTCTTGCTGTAATCTGGATTCTAGGAGGTTGCTACAACCCTGTGGCATTAGACTAAAGATCCATGGTAATAGAAAAAAAGGGGCTTTCTTTAATTATTTTTTCCAAAATCCCAGCAACCAATAACGGGATGGGACAAGGTAAGCTAAGAGAGCGCCTATAAAGTTAAATAAAAATGTCTTACACTATAGCACCTCCTAGCATATTAATCAACCCCCCCCCCCCCCCCCCCCCCCCCCCCATATAACCTAACTGGTAAAACTAAGCCTTTGCACTTTTAGCAAAAATCTTCACAGTGAGACACCTTCAGCAAAAAATACAAATGAAAACCATGTTAACCCTAAATCCCACCCAAAAAAGTTTTTGGCTATACAGGCACTTTAAATTCATTTTTCAATGTGAGCAGTGTGTTTGTCTAAATTTTACTTTTTACAAGGACTGTAAGAAACAGATACTGTCTGTACAGCAGTGCTCCGTCGAGAAGTTGCACAAGAAGCCAAATATATGATCACATGTGTATATATAAATTTATATATATATCCGTGTTCAACCCAGAATTTTTGTTAAGCCGGGTGGCAAGAAATTGTAGGCGGGTGTCAGTCCCTTTTTTTTGACCCAATTCTTTAGTAACCACTCAAAAACAGCCAGGTGGTTACTGAAAAGTGCCAGTGGTACACCCAGCTAAAAAAGGCTGGGGAGAACACTGTATATATATATATATTATACATGTATTTATTATATGCAGTAAATGTAGCCTAGTAATAGTAATACTGCTCAATATATATATAGCTAAAGTGATACGACATTTCCATAGAAGTATAAAACAGGCTGACAAAGAGAGAGAGATAAGCTCACCAGTGTGCTGCTTCTCTCATTTTACTCTTCAGTGACAGGTTGGGAAAGGAAAAGAAATTAAAACTGCAGCAAAGAATTGAACTTCAGGTCCAGTCCTGTGCAGAACTGTGTTGGATGGATAGAAAAACAAATCCTTTGCCAGGAAAAACCAATCCTATCTATGTTTTGCTTGAAATGTATTAATATAAAACTGAACAGATAATTAGTAGTTGATGAATACCAGTGTATTTCTGCTAGAAGGGCAAATATTCTTGTTACGCTTTTTTAAACAGCCAATACCGATATTTCTGAAAGCCCTGGGGTTAGCAGTGTTATTATCTGCAGATTAGTCAACATTTTGCAAGCCTGAGCCTAGTACACAAAATGTAATCTTTAGTGTGTGTTAAGTGCGGCACATCTAACGTGGGGCAATAGTCACTGAACGCAGCTTGTCCGTTCCGCACTCCTGACATTACAATGCCAGTTTACACAATACAACCAGCTTACGTGCCCTGTGCTTTGTCCACTCCTTAATGTTCTGGTAATTCAAGGATATGAGTTGTGTTCCTTCTCAGAATTTCCCATCAAGTGTTTTACAATTTAAAGTCTTTATAGTGTTGCTATCTATTCTTCTACGCTGTTGGTTTTGGCCTCCTGCAGACTGAATAAACCTTGTGAGTCAGATATCTGCCATATTACGTTAGGCTATCACAGGGCGTGCCAGTTATCATTAATACATTGGTAAACATACTAAATGGAGATGGCAGGGCTTCTTGTTTGAACCTGTAGCTGTGATCTAATACAGAAGGGAAATTAGCAAATCTTCTACATTGTTTCTTATTCATTGCAACTGAACCTGGACAATTTTCTTCACCTGTTGCATTCCTCTATTTCTAAAGGAAACATAATATGGGGAGGTATATTTCAGTGGGCTCACACATACCTGAGCCAAATCAAAGCTTGTTCTGACCATTCAGACATTTTTTATTCTTTATACAAAGAGCAAACAATTACTAAATGTACTAAAGGAATAGTTGCTGCTCACTTCCAAGGTGAATTATCAACTTGCAAGGGATAGTTCTTTCACCTTAGTAAATGAAATAAAGCTCTGCTGATGTGATGATGAAAAAAACTCTCTTGCTAATGTGATGATGAAAAAAACTTTTCTTACTAAGATTTCTCTTTATGTGATTTGGTGATTGGCTAAGTAATTTATCCCTGGCAAAGTGATATTTCACCCTGGTAAGTGAACAGCTTAGGTTCATTTTTTTTGGGCAGGTTCAGACCTTCTTCAGGATTTATCCATCCCATGACTAGCACCTTGGCAGCAAATCGGTCTCTCTTACTTCAGCATTGGTTCTTAAAGAACCAGCATCTGCACATGTAACCGCTGGCATCAGTGATCATACTGGTACCATTCACTGTCACCACTATCCATTCTCTATGGAGCTGCCGCCTGAGAGAAGCTACATGTTGCGTCTACTCAGAAGCAGTGATTCCCTTGCATGAGGAAGAGGTAAATGCACCGCAACTTCATGTCCAGTGTGAACATAGACTTAATGAACCAGCCCCAGTGGCCAACTAACCATTTCCCTAACCATTACTTACCCATTCTCCCTGAAAACAACCAAAAAATCTATAGCAATTCATTCTTTGAAGAAAGTTGATGATGTCACAATCTAGTGTAGGTGTAAAATTCTTAATACCGGGATACAGACGCAATATTGCATTTATTCATAGTTTATTGCTTTCCTATATGTATTCCCCTTTCATTACCACATACCACTGCCCCAGACTGTGCCGTCTTCCACTTTTTTTTAACATACATAGTACCTTCAGAATTTGTGTATAACTTGGCTTTCTGCAGAGGTTGTAAATCATTTAAAGCTTTTGCCTTCTAATTTATTTCTGGGATAAATTCTGCTCATGTTATAACCTGCACATTCTCTTCTACAGATGTTGGGGCTGATGTCATATTAGACTGCGTGGGAGCGACACACTGGCAGAAGAATCTACAGTGCCTGAACACTGATGGCCGCTGGGTTGTCTATGGGTTGATGGGCTCCGGTGAGATCCATGGAGATTTTCTGACACTATTATTGAGGAAAAGGGGAAGCCTTCTGGCCAGTACGCTGAGATCTCGCTCCCATGAGGCAAGAAAAAACACACATTGTGTATGGTGTTATGTACAAAGGGGTGCTGAGAAGTTTTGGCTTTGCCCAGAAAGAAGAGAACCAGTGTTATGAAATAACAAATTTTTTAAACATATTCCCCCCTGAGACTGATGCACTTGGTACATTGTAGTTACAGCTTTTCAAGACCGTTAAAATAAAAGTCCTTTGGTTGGGCCGCAAATCAGCTGTTAGCAGCATCTTTGACGTCAGAAATGTCCTCAAAACGTTGCCCCTTCAGGTGTTTCTTCAAATTCGGGAACAGATAATAGTCTGAAGGGGCCAGATCAGGTGAGTAGGGGGGATGGTGGACCAATTGGAAACCCATGGTGTTCAATTTGGCAGCCACAACGTTGGACGTGTGCACAGGTGCATTGTCCTGCAAAAAAAGGATCCTTTTGGTCAACTTTCCACTGCGTTTCTTCTTAATTGCCTCCTTCAGCTGGCCCAGGTTAGCATAATACTGTCCGGTGATACTAGAGCCCTGAGGTAAGTAGTCCACCAACAGAATACCATCTTTGTCCCAGAAAACGGACGTCAGGACTTTTTTGGCTTGTTTCTGGGTTCGGAATTTCTTCGGCTGCGGGTACCCACTGTGGCACCATTCCTTTGACTGTTCCTTGGTTTCAGGATCATAGATGTGGAGCCAGGTTTCATCCTCAGTCACTAACCTAGCCAAAAAGTCCTGTGCAGCTTCAAAATGGGCCAAAGCTGCTTTGGATGCTTCAACACGTTCCGTCTTCTTATCACTGTTCAAACATTTGGGCACCCACTTCGCTGAAAGCTTGCGCATGTCTAGGAGTGTGGTGATAACAAACCCAACACGCTCCCGTGAGATGTCAAGCATCTGGGCTATCTTTTTTGCAGATATTCGCCGGTCCTCAATAATCAGCTCATGGACAGCATCGCAGGTTGCCGGGTCAGTTGAGGTTGGGGGGCGCCCACTGCGGGGCTCATCTTCAACGGTGAAATGCTGGGTCTTGAAATGAGATATCCAGATTTTGACAGTGCTGTAGGAAGGACACTTCTCCCCAGTGTTTGTGATATCTCAGTGTGAATGTCCTTTGCTGATTTTCCCTGGAGAAACAAAAACCTAATGACAGCCCGTAATTGCAACGACGTGAAACTTGCTTGTGCCTCTGCCATTGCAGCTTCTCACTAAGAAAAAACAGTTTTAAGAATCACAAAGACCTGATATTTGCACAGTTACATACTAAGATATTAGGCTGTCATATGCCCTCACACTCATTTTTCTATTTCATCTGGAAGGGGGCAAAGCCAGGAACTTCTCAGCACCCCCTCGTATAGTCTCTTTGGATTTTATGTTGTTTTTATTAACTTGTGTTGACAGGCTTCTTTTCCTATACATGTCATTGTAGGTTTCACTCTACTTTATTGTATTTTGGGATTCCATTCATAATGAAAGGCAATGCACTGCACATAGAGAGTGTGAATGGTTGTGCATTGAAGCAATGTGCATTAGTCTACTTTTCGTGGACAAAAAAACCCAAGCCGCATAGACACAGGTCACAATCCTAAACTAGGAGACGCAAGTAAGGACCCTAAACTTGGAATCCCAATTGTGTGGTACTGTCCAATCTATTGCACAGGGAGAGGACCCCTTGTAACTTTCAGATTTTCTTGTTATATAGTTCTGTAGGTATGGTGTTCATATGTAGCAATAAATTGGGGAAGGATTAAAACCAAGTTATATTTGCTGTGTCCTGCAGAAAACACCTGCTTAGGATTGTCACTAGAGGCGATAGAAAGCTTTCTAATGGGGGTACCTTTTCTGGTGACAACTGTCTAAGAGGGGAGTTAGGATTTCTTCTCACATCTTGTTTGTCAGGAGACTAAGTGAAAGGAAAATATTCCCATCTGGAAACAGACAGCAAAAAATAAACTTACAGAGGTTTTTATTCTTCCTTCCTTAGTCTATCCAAAACTAAAAACAAGATCTGCATATTTTTCAAATGGAAAACCTTTCTTTAAAAATATTCTACAATAAACATAAGGGATAATAATATACATTGTGTTCACCAAATGTCTTGGCAAACCCAGATATTACCATATATAGGTAGCATTGATTTCATACCTGTGCTGTGAATATTCTGTGCATAGAGCAGAGCTGTAGGAGGGACATAGTAATTCCACCGACTACAGGCTGCCTGCAGAAAACTACAGGGGGCGGATAAAAGACCAGTCACCCTGCACAAAGAGCGAGAGCAGCAGTGGCCGGTCTTTAATATAGTAAACTCCTACATAGAGGAAAATCTTCATACTGCACATATAAATAAGAAATACCCAAAGAACTCCGAAATTCAATTAAGAATACATTTGCCTCTTTTATGCAGAATAGACAATAATATCTAATAGACAGTAATAAAAATAGTTCATCGAAATCTTGTATTGCAGTCATCAAAAAATTAATCTTGATAGGAAAAGCTATTTTGTACACTGACATGTGGACACTATACAAGCTTTATATGTGTTTAACACTGTTCTGCTTATGTTGCAGTACAAGGAGGAGCTGGTGAAGGCTTTCACAGAACAGGTTCTGCCTTACTTTTCCCCTGGAGGTTCTATCCAGCTGCGGCCAATAGTGGACAGCGTGTTCCCCTTTGACCAGATCGCTGATGCACATCGCCGCATGGAAGCCAACAAGAACATGGGAAAAATCGTTCTTCAGATCCCTGTGTGACACCATTGTGGACGCCAACAAGAACATGGGGAAAATCGTTCTTCAGATCCCTGTGTGACACCATTGTGTGTAATAACACAATCTGTATACAATCCTTACCAGAAGACAAATATGACACTACTCTGTATGTGTTCAATCTGTAATGTGATTTTTGGAAAATTGACAATATTCTGATAAAAACATTCCCAATTTTAGACAGATCCCTGAGCTGTGCTAATTTTTAGTACAGGTGAAGTGTTGGAGCGCTGGAGATCTGAAGTTCTCTGTATGAGATGATATATATGAAGTTCTTTGTATGAGATGATCAGCATGAATTTACATTGTGTTACTTGCACAGAGCAGCTCTTAATGTATAAAATACAAAAAGGTCCTTACATGGGTATTCATTTGGGGTTATAAGCCAAATAATTTTAAGTCTTTATGATTCATTCCCAAGGATAGGAAGCAAGAAAAAACATTTGATAGGATCACTATGTTTAAAGATGCTCCAATATATATCAAATTATATACAGTGTTTTTATTCTGTACATGTATAGGGAGAATGTTGTTTTAAATCAATTGCTTGTCCTTAAGTTCTTACCAAAGCGGTAACATTTCTTTTAGTGACCAGGACCCAGGGCCTCAATATGGCCATCATCGGAGTGAAAAGTCGTTAGGATGAAGCAAACTGATGTACTCTCTCATTAGCTCCAAGTGCACAATGGTTGCCTTCCCAAAGGTATTCTTTATATCTTCCTGGAGTTTAGCTTTAACCCCTTTCCACCCACAATCAGTATAATGTTCAGTTTCAAGTGTCATATACAGCTCCTACTAATAATCAGGATCTAACCAAACTAAGTTCTGATTATGTGATCATTATGTGATGACATGCACATTCATTAGGAAAATAAGCAAGCTAAATGTGGCCGTTTTCATTTTGGTAATACTGTAATTGTCTGATACAATTAGAACTTAAACAAATCTTCTGTTATTTCAATCTTTGCAAATTTGTCAACCTACAAAAAAAAAATAAAAAATAAAAAAAAACATTGTTCCAAACAAAAGCTTTTGTCCTTTAGAAATAAAAATAAATATAAAGGTGTGGGACTTAGAATTTTTGGTAAGTTACCCAGCCCTGCTGATGCTTCTAAATTTCTCCCTTGGCTTTTAGGAATCAATGATTTTTTGTCACAAAAGGATTGAAGAAGCAAGCAAATATTATACTTCAGTAACTGGTGGGCACATTGGTGTATAGCACAAAGAGCTGTTTTTGGATTTTTTTGAAGCTTAGAAGCTGCAGAGGCTGAGCTCATCTGAAGGCCACCTACATCAGTTATGTAATTATTACACAAAGGGGGGGGGTACATTTTTTACACAAGTAGAAGAGTACTGTACGGCTATTTTTCATTTCTGTCTTCTACTATAAAAATGGGTTTTATCAGTATGAATCTGAGCTTTTGCTAGTGGTATTGAATGGTAAAACCGCTCAGAAAATATTACCATTGGACGAAATTAGTTTGTTCATTCTGCTTTAAAAGACACTTAAGCTGCATACACACTTCCAATTATTATCGTTTGTAAACGAACGACGAACGATCCTGCACGATATCTGCGAAGGATCGTATAGCACCAACCCTGTACATACAGATAACGACACGATCGTTCAAAGATGTGTGTATATATATATACATATATATATATATATATATATATATATATATTTACATATATGAATATATATATATGTATATATTTACACACACACTCATATACACAATACAGCCTGTATCGAACGTTCGTTCATCGCGCATGCTCAGAACATGCACGATCACTGAACGACCGTACACACAATAGATGGTGAAGGATCGTCGTCCAATCCGATCCGCCCGTCCGGTCGTTCATTTCGATTTTTGGCCAATCGGTCGGTCGTTCGTCGTTCATTTCCAACGATAAAAATTGGACGTGTGTACGCAGCTTTAGTATGTTTAATATTCTCTGATAGGCAGTAGGAGGGGCCAGCAGAGCTGCACATTTCTCCAGACATTACTTGTACCCTTAATAGGCTTGTATTGGTGCCTCTTGCAAATAGTAGGGGCTCTATTTATAAAACGGGGAATTAGACATTCCCTAGTGGGAATCTTCCAGGTCCATGTGTTTCAATGGCAGTAATTGGTTGACATTCCCTAATTTATAAATAGAGCCCTTAAAAACAGTTATGCAAGCATTTGCAAATGCTTTTACAAGAAGCTTCAAAGTAAAAAAGCAACTTCTGTGCTAGGCTTTTGTCATCCCTTGTGGACATCTGACAAGGTCTAGGAGTTACACCCGTGGTAAACCTACAATAAAATGTTGTTATTCTAAACTTAATCTAAGATACTCAGATAGATTGGATAATCAGAATATTACTGTCACATACATTGTATATTATTAGAATATGAGAGTTGGTGTTGGGTCATTTTATGATTTTATACTTTTATAAAATTCTTTTTGATTTTTTATCTGGTACTGTGTGTGTGGTATTACTTTTACCTTTGTTTAATCCAGGTGTTTTCAATAAAAATAATTTGTGTGGTATCTGGAGAATTGATCTGATAAAACAGTTATCTTTATTGGTTTAATGAAAATAACAAAATCAGTTTTGTATAGAGCAGTAAAATAAACACTGGAGATGACAACATAATCTGTACTATTTATAAAACTGGGAATCAGACATTCTCTTTTAGAAATTTTCCAGGTCTATGTATTGGGTACATAGGTTGAAAAAAGACATAAGTCAGTCTAGTTGATTCACTAGAGAAATAAACATATCTCAGCTAAACCTTATAAACCAGCGGTCGCCAACCTTTCGGACCTCTAAATTAATAATTTTAAATCCTGCGGACCATTAGTATGAATTTTAAAAAAAGATAAATACATTTGTAAAATAATGATCTTCCTTATGGTGCTGACAAGGACTGTGGAGGCTCTGATTCATTGATCAGCTCACGGTTAAGTGAAGTATTACTATTGTTACTATTATCATTAGTTGCATTATCTTTGGTATTACTAAGGAAATGCAAAATATTTGTTTGCTTTTTCTCACTCATTATGGGTTTATTTCATTCCAATCTAAGACCAAACAAGAAATGATAATTATCAAAGTCAAACTATTTGATGTCATTAAATATAACAGGTAAAGAAAATTCACAGTTAAGGTCATACTTACCTAAAAGATCATCTGGGAAATAAACATAAAATAAAACAATCGGATGAGAATCAGTATTGGCGGAGCGGGGTGACTGTTGTAATGGTGGAAACAATACTGAAGCGTACGGCTCGGCAGCGGTTGCCTCATACAACTTTACACTACACTGACGTCACGCTGCGCCTCCCTTGTTTTTCCGTCTCTAGTAGAGTTTGTGAATTTAGTGCAATATAAAGGCCAAAATTGTCATTCAGAATATAAAACTTTATTAGAATAATATTTTTGTTTTTTTAATAATAAAACATAAAAATTGCAAATAATGTAAACATTTTTCTGTAGACGGCTAAAATTTTATCACGGACCACCGGTTGACAACTACTTCTATAGACAGTATATAAGACCCTATATTATAGTTATAATTAATAAAAAAGTCACAATTTTCTACAAAAAACAAGATAATAAACTCAAACTGTTATTACTGCATTTTGGACAGGAATTTTCCCTTTGAAAACCTAACATTTACTGGGTGACTCTGATTTTTAGATCCAAATTGTTTTGCCAGGAGAATATACCATAATAAAGATGGCCGCCAGTGATCGATCACATGATGAAACACGCTTTCAGACGCCGGAAGCGGAAATTGACGCGCTGTGACCACATCACAGTTTCCTGTTGTGAAGTGCGGATCGCGGTGTACGTTTTCTCTTCTCCGGTGATTTTGTTTTTTCTGCAGTCGGCAACATGGCGATGCAAGCGGCGAAACGTGCTAATGTGAGTAGAGAAGCCATTTTCACCCACACCGGAGGATTCCTGTCATGGCTCCGGGGTGTTTCCAGTCAGCATCATGGCGTAGTTTATTTTAATTATTTCTCCTTTAGATCTATCTGATCACTTTATATTCAGGGCAAAGCTAAGGCTCTCCTAATACCCTTTCCTCATTGGTTGCCTAGGAAACCATCAGATATGATCTCTATGTAATCTCTGCATTGGAATACTCTGATTTAAGGCCTTGTAAACCTGAGCAGATTCACTGCCCACAGATCTGATTGGCAATTCATTGATTAGAAATACAAAAACATTACATATGTTTGTATGAGTCCTTCAGATCCTCCCTATGTAATGTACAGCGCTACATCATGTGTTGGCGCTATATCCATACTGTATTATAATAATAATTCTTAGAATTTGTATCAGTTGTAGAAGATTGTCTGCGAATTGTAAGGGCTCAATATGTACCCACTACAAAAAAATTAACAATCACTGCTAAACCGCTTCAGATCCAATTGTTTTATCAGATGGAAGGTAAACAATCTGCCCGTGTGCACTCCCCTTACACAGCCCATCCTAAAGAGGAAGTAAACAGAAAAAAACGCTGAAAACAAAAAGAAAATACACTTACCTTCAATCCCGCAGAGCAGACGATCGGTCTGAAGGTTTCTTCCATCGGGGCCCGCCTCATCCCTGCATCTGTTTCCCCAGCGCACCAGGTGCCGCCATCTTTTCCTCTTCTTCCTGGTTCTTCATCCTACGTCACCTGACCCAGATGCGAGATTGGTTGATGTAGGTTGAAGAAAAACTCAAGATATAACTCAACGCAATGAGATTGGCAATTTTTTTTCCTTCTTTTTCTTTTTTTTCTTCTTTTTTCCTTCTTCTGCGCATGCTTGAGACGCTCGGGCATGCGCAGAAGGATCACCCAAGAACCTCCTAGGATGTGTGACGTCGGCATCCCGGGAGGCTTTGCGCTCTTATTCATTCTTGATTGCCTAGTCGATCCTGCACCCTTTTTTTATTATTGCACTTCAAAAACAAACAAGAGAGCCGATCCTAATGCACATGCCTGAGATTGGAATCTCTTTCCCGTTGCTGGAAAAATGCCCCTTCTGCGCATGGCTGAGATCGAGTGTGCACAGGAGGAGCAGGAGAGCCTTCCGGTAGGCTCTGCGCTCCAATTAAAGTGGAAGTAAACCCAAAACAATAAAATCACACTTACCTTCAATCCGGCAGATCAGTTGATCCATTGGGAGGTTTCTTCCATCAGGTCCCGTGTCGTCTCGGTATCCGACTTCGGCCCGGCACAGAGGGAGCGCCGGGCGCTGACATCTTCGCCTCTGCTTCCTATGTCACTTGATGCAGGCGTGAGATCAGGTGACATAGATTGGGAAAAATTTGTTTTCACTTTTGATGAAAAAGGCTCCAAGTTGCTGGGGCATGCTCGGAAGGAGCTTCCAAGAGCCTCCCAGGATGTGTGATGTAGGTATCCCGGGAGGCTTGGCGCTCCCATTAATTCTTTATTGCCTAGGCAATCGAGAATTAGGGGGCAGTGCTGCACCTTTTTTTTTTTTTTCAAAAAGGATGTTGAACTTTAAAGAAAACCCCAAACATTTTTACTTTATTTAAAAAGGTTGTTTGCCCTTCTATGTAAAGTAAAAATGTTGTGTTGTTGTGTTGTGTTTAGGCATGATTTAAGCTAATCTTAAAGCAGAGGTAAGGTTTAGCTTTACACATATGGGGTCAGTCAGGGCTTTATTGCAGAAGGGGACATGCTATGTCTGTGATTGCTCCATGGAGATGTCAGAATCGCTGAGCTCTGCATTGATTGGCAGGAACACCCACCAATCACAGCACTGAATGGACTCCTGTGCGGGTCTTATCATCCTGACCTGGCCAACAATCACAACTAGAAAGAGAAGGATGAAGATGGTGATGGACAGGTGAGTACATACATAGCAGGGTTTGCTTTAATACAATAACAGCCATAGAAATTTGTCTGGTACAATTATCAATGCTGAGTAAGGCTATGTACACACATCAGAAGATTCTCCCGTCACGGCTGATATCAGATGAGAACCTAATGTGTGTACAGCGCTCACCCGACATTGTTCATGTATCTGTCCTGGTGGATCCACAAATGATTCTAATGCAGGGTTCTCCCCAGGCACTTTTAGCTTGGCTCACCACCCGGCTGTTTTTTGGTGGTTACCAAAAAGTTTGGTCACAACACAGGGGCTGCAACCCACCTAAAATTTCTTCACACCCGGCTTAAAAAAAATTCTGGGTTGAGCACTGTAATGGAAGTGAAAGGGGAGCGAGCGCAGCAGGGTGCCGCTCTGTCATTTTCCCCTTCCCCTCTCCATAGAGCCGATTGGCACTGTATGTACAGAGCTAATTCATTCATCTTTCAGTCTTTTGTCGTTTTTCTAATGACAACGTGTGTACGCAGCCTAAGAGTTCCAAGCAGTAGGGCTCAGCTGTGGCATGCTGACACATGTAGCCAAATATATTTATGTTTGGAAGAGATGTAACCATTGCCTCACACCATTCATATTCTGTACCTAAGACGCATTAGGAAGTTCTAGGAAATCTCCCAAAGTGGGAACGATTCCTAATCTTAGTTGTCCTTAAATTCTATATCCTGTTTGGATAAATTTTTTCTCGCCTTCTGGAGGCAACTTGACATTTTTACATTGTTTATTTATTTATTTTGACATTCTTTTCTTAGTAATAGCGGTCACCAGCACATATAGAATTTATGTATGTATATTGTGGATATGGACAGACGTTATTACACTTCCCACAATTATATCAGGAACTAAAAACAAAAAGCATTTTGCACTGGAAATACACTGTGTTGGGTTTTTCCATCCCAGGATTTTGTGCTTTTGGTTTTATTCCATTTGTGAACGATCTGTTGTGAGAGAAGCGTTGAGAGACCTCCATTGCCAACCTCTCTCTTTATCTGGCTGTTATGTTGTTTCTGTCTGCAGAATTTCCCATCAGTAACAAAGTATAGCGAACATGAATGTCCTCGTGTGGCTCCGTAACGTCTAATGCAGAACTAAATTCACCTATCTGCGTTCCGTCACAGGGCACCTCCATCTCCTCCTTCTCTTCTTTCCCCCAGAGACAATCTTTGGTCATCTTGCTTGGCAGTGCCAGGTTGCTGTGATTCGCATGCATTCACTCATCCCCAGCATACGCAATGGAAGCCGGGATTGCTGGGCTTTTCTGGCAACCAATTTGTCAGCAGAAACTCTGTGCGATCAGGCAGGCGAGACAGATCATTGCAGAATGGACATCGCTTGACCCTTTCTGTTGTAATGACCGGTCTGTTCCAACATTTGTAAAAGTGGAACTGTGAGGAGCACTGAGACCAGGAGGGAGGGATGTCACCATTGTGGCCATGCAGTTAGGATTTTAAAAAGCGAGCCTTGATAACCTAAATTTATCTTTCTTGATGGGTTTTTAAAGCAACTCTGCTTTCTGGAAGTGTTGAAGTGATAATTGCCCCCCACCGCACACTCTGTGGGTTCATCCATCATCAGCCCCTTCATTACTACAAGTCATGGTAATACAATGGGGGCCAATGGACGGGACCACAACACACTGAGGGGGACGAGGCAAAACCAACACTCCTAGAACTGCCAGAAGCAAAAGATTCTGTCACTTTTTAGTTTTTTCAGGTGGTGGCTTTTCCTTAGAAGTATAAAGTTGAACATTAATACTTCTCTCATTTGCTTTTCTTTGGTCTGGATGAAAAAAAATGTTTATTGGTATATTTGGCCCTGCTTGTGCAACCTTTTATCAGATTCATTGTCCCCAGCGTTCTTTGTGGACTACAAAATGTCTAGTTCTTAGTTACTGCGGTCAAAGTTTTCTGTAGTCCTGCTCTGGAGTGACAATGGTACTAAAATACAGTGCAGTTAGGGAGTGTTGTCACCCTATATATTTAATAGCAGGCAATCTTACTGGCAGGATCACCAGGTGAAATCAAAGGGGGAATCCAAAGAATAAAACCAATGCAGTCACCACATCTTAAGGCTGTAAGCTGCAATCTATTCCGGTTGTCTTGAATCCTTGATCTTAAGCAATCCCCCACCACCACACATCTCTACTTACTGAGATCCCAGTGACTGCAGCTTCTCCTTATTGTTTAAGTCGTGCCTTAATAGTTAACTCTTATTGATTGCTTTGGTTTAGTTAGATGGAGCTGGCTATTGTTTAGCACCTGAGAGGAGCCAGCTACAGGATAACTAGTAGGACGACCCATATTGTTCATGTAGTGATGTGGATACTCAAATAGGGAAGACTCGGGTACAAAGCACCATATTACCAAAGATTGTAGGTCTTGAGGGTTTTTTGTTTTCCTATGCCAACAATTACTGGTGGGTGGCGGGGGATACAAAGATTGACTCTAGGTGTCAGTTGTACACACTCAACTTTTCCCAGTCCCCTCTTTGTAATCCTTAGTATAGTTGTCCTATTTAAATGAATGAAAATACTTGTATAATGCAGTTCTGTGATTAAATGTATATGAATAGATTTAGTAAATATTTGCACCTTCTAATTTAATTCTTATTTCTGCTCATCAGATCCGATTACCACCTGAAGTGAACCGTATATTGTACATCAGGAATTTGCCCTATAAAATCACTGGAGAAGAAATGTATGATATCTTCGGGAAGTATGGACCCATCCGGCAGATCAGAGTGTAAGTTCATCTCTTTTGTGGGTACATGAAGTGCTTTACAAGTGGTGATCAATAGAAAATTGAAGTCAATTGGCCACAGCTTGTAATTTGCTTATTGATAATTATAGCGTCATGGCACCAGTGGGTAAAGGGGAAGTACAATGTTCTCGATGTTGTGTAATCTCACCAAACAACTCTTAGGATGGTATATCGGTCATGTGTTGAGGGCATTGTATTGTATGTGTCAGCTCCCCTATAGAGTTACATTTGGAAATATCAACTATTATTGATCTTCAGAACTGATGGTCTGCACTTTTATCATCATAGAAATCAGACTCCCTCCTGCACTTTGACTCTCATGATTCCTTATGTCTACATTAATTTATATCCCTAGCGTCTGTGGTGTCGCCCAACAAACTACAGACACTTTCTGTTGCTAAAGCAGAATTAAAGGGTGTAGGCTCTGTGTGCTCTGCACAGGAATAAAAGCTGTCCCCACCTCTATTGTAACCTTATTGCAACCATTCACCATAGCACATATAAAAGTACAATAAATTATATTGGAAGCAAGGGCATCAATACTTCTCGACATATGTGCTTTTGCATGTGATTACTCATTACATGTGTGCATCATATGAATGGGTGCCATGTCAGTTATCTAGTAAAGCTCTGACATTTTAAAAAATTAGTATGGTTTTACTGTTCACTGGACCCCTCTCACCTTGTGCATTAGATGTTGCAGCATCTCAAACATAGCATGCCCCATTTTTGGACATCCAGTATCACCCAGCTCTCTAATTGACCCTATCGCACCAATTTCATTCATTAGATTTTGTAGCTGTTTCTGTCATGGAGTCTCAGCATCACACATGGCCAATACATAAGACCATGTTCCTTTGGTTGGGCCGCAAACCAGCTGTCAGCAGCATCTTTGACATCAGAAATGTTCTCAAACGTGGCCCCTTCAGGTGTTTCTTCCCATTCGGGAACAGATAATAGTCTGAAGGGGCCAGGTCAGGCGAGTAGGGGGGATGGTGGACCAATTGGAAACCCAGGGTGTTCAATTTGGCAGCCCCAACCTTGGACGTGTGCTCAGGTGCATCGTCCTGCAAAAAAAGGATCCTTTTGGCCAACTTTCCACAGGATTTCGTTTTAATTGCCTCCTTCAGCTCGTCCAGGAGGTTAGCAAAATACTGTCCAGTAATACTAGAGCCCTGAGGTAGGTAGTCCACCAACACAAAACCGTCTTTGTCCCAGAAAATGGATGCGGTGACTTTTTTGTCCGATTTCTGGGTTTGGAACTTCTTAGGCTGCGGGGACCCGCTGTGGCGCCATTCCTTTGACTGTTCCTTGGTTTCAGGATCATAGATGTAGAGCCAGGTTTCATCCTCAGTCACTAACGTAGCCAAAAAGTCCTGTGCAGGTTCATAATGGGCCAAAAGGGCTTTGGATGCTTCAACCCATTCCTTCTTCTGATCACTGTTCAAACATTTCAGCACCCACTTCGCTGAAAGCTTGCGCATGTCTAGGATAGTGGTGATAACAAACCTGTGGGATGTCAAGTATCTGGGTTATCTTTTTTGCAGATATTCGCCGGTCCTCAATAATCAGCTCCTGGACAACATCGCAGGTTGCGGGCTCAGTTGAAGTTGGGGGCGCCCACTGCGGGGCTCATCTTCATTGCTGAAATGACCATTCTTAAAACGAGATATCCGGGTTCTGACAGTGCTGTAGAAAGGACACTTCTCCCCCAGTGTTTGTGACATCTCAGTGTGAATGTCCTTTGCTGACTTTCCCTGGAGAAACAAAAACTTCATAACGCCCGTAACTCCAACGACGTGAAACTTGCTTGTGCCTCTGCCATCACAGCTTCTCACTAAAAGAAAAAACAGTTTTAAGAATCACAAAGACCTGATGTTTGCCTAGTTACATACTAAGATATTAGGCTGTCATATGCCCACACACTCATTTTTCTATTTCATCTGGAAGGGGGCAAAGCCAGGAACTTCTCAGCACCCCTTCATACATAATACCCAGTGGTTTTGAATAGGGGATGCTTGTCACCTACTACAATGATACAATCACTGAGCAGCCAATTCCTCCTCCTCACCACTGTCATATACTGCAGGGGAGAGTAAAGTACAGACAAGTATAAGGCATTTTGGGGGGTGGTCTTTACAGACCATGCCAAGCATGATGCAGGTTCATGTTGCACTGGTTTCTCTTCCCTGTTATGCAGATTAGATATGCAGGACTCTTTGTCTGTCTCTTTTAATTTTTGTGGGAAAATGAATCAACACAAAGCTGTAAATAATACTTCTCCCATTGTCAGGACATGATTCGTTTCAGGTTTGCCTGCACTGTTTATTTTCTCAGCGTTCAAATATAATTTTCCCCATGGCAGAAACATTTTAATGCACTCCGGCCTATAACGTTTCTTGGAATCATTACTCAATGGAAGCAGCAAAGATGCAATCAGTCACCACATCTGTCAGACTGCTTCCAACTCATCTAGAAGCAGAGGCTTGTAATGGATGATTCCCTGCAGACATGCCGAGATTACTGTAATGTCCTTCACACTAACAGGAGGGGCCGCACCACCGCCAAGCAAAGTCTCTATGTCACTGCCAGTAAACTACTGATAATGGTCATCATCTGGAGCATAAACCGCGTAAGATGGCCAATTACCTCTGACCGTCACATGCTTTTCCAATAATAGGTATTTTCTCTGGATGCTGCTGATGATTTAACCCTCTAAGGTTGTGTGTGGCAACCGCCTGGGTAATCTGAGTTCAGGACATACCTGTTCCCCTTTATAATAGGAACAACATACAATGCGCATGGCAGACTTATCCTTTTCCTTCCTTCTAGCAAGAACAGGTCCATGCTTCCTACTGCTACTTCCATCCGTTGTCTGGTATTTTAGTCTGCCAATGATGATGAAAGTTTGGTACAAATGAATGCCCGATGAAGTTATACTATCAGCTCAGCTCCACTCTTAGCATCATACATTGTGCATTGTGCATATGCTGTTCCTTTGGTATATATGTATGTGGTTCAGCAATAACTTTGCTATTTGCAGAGCACTGATTCAGTAGGGAAAGTGTAGAACCCTTGCAGACAGTCCAATGCTGCTGCACACATCAAGGTCCTTCTCTACAGCATGCTGGCAGGACTTATGCTTCAGTGCTCAACCCAGGTGGGTGGAAGCCCCTGTATTGTGACCCAAGTCTTCAGTAACCACCCAAAAACAGCCTGGTAGTGCACCCAGCTAAAAGGGGCCAGGGAGAATGCTGTTCTCTTCATGGAGACCAGGGCTGCTTTCAAGTTACAGAAGAAGGTGGTAAAATTGATGTATATGTTTGACTTGAGGAGTGTTGTAGGACACTGTACTATGTAGCTTGCAGCTAATAGATTCATGACTTGTTCTTGTCTGTTTTGCAGTGGAAACACACCAGAGACCAGAGGCACCGCATATGTGGTCTATGAAGACATCTTTGATGCCAAAAACGCCTGTGATCACCTGTCTGGGTTTAACGTCTGTAACAGATACCTGGTTGTCTTGTACTATAATGCAAACAGAGTAAGTAATGCTGCATCCTATTTAGGACGATTCTTTCTATGTTCCTCTTCTGTTCAGGAAAGGTTTTTACCTACCATACTGCAAATAGCTTTTACTATGTGACCAGGTTCATTGAACGCCCTGCACTTACCTGAGCACATGACTGACTTGTGGCTATACTTGAATACACATTTAGACTGTAGAGTTTGTAGCCATTTATTTTTGCTTGTTATAAGTCAGACATTTGCCCTGTAGTAAAGGAGAAATAAGCATTTTACTCATGATCCTGATGTAACTTCTTTATAGATCAGACAGGAGCACATCTTAGGCTGGGTACACACGTACATACACGAGTTCTGTACATACAGCACCGTTCTGCTCTAAGGAGAAAGGAGGGGGAGAGCAAAGGATCGCTGTGCTCTCTCCCCTTCACTTTTATTATGGTCGGAACAAAGGACGACGAATGCTGTAAACCCCAGATTCTCGTCCGATTTCAGCCCTGAGGCAATTATCGTACGATAATCATCTGAAGTGTGTACATAGCCTTAGTCCTGGTTGGATGCATGTGCCAAATTGGTGCAGTACCAATGCTGTGTTCTCATTTAACCTCCCCAGCGGAAACCGCGAGTGTGACTCGGTAACAAAAAAAAAAAAATGGTGAAAGCGATAACCCCGAGTCACTCTGGGTAGCTAAAACAAAGAAAAACAATAGTAAATAGAGCCTAACTTGGTCCGCCCCGGCGTCCTTCTTCAGGATCACTGTCCTCTCGCATACTCGGGCCGGTGTCCTCATCTGGTGAGTCTCCGGAAGTCCCCGGTGACGTCGGGGGCACAGCAGGAGTTTGAAATCTTTTTGTATTGCATTCAGTACAAAATAACTTGAATGCAATACAGTGAATTTATGTATCTAAAAGCAGTACATTGTCTTTCATGAAAATTGATTTTACAGTATAATATAATAGTATTAGTATAATATTTTTTTTTTTTATTTAATTCATTATTTTGACATGATTTTGTGTTTCAAACGTAATTATATTCATAATATTATATTATACTGTAAAACAAATGTTTATGAAAGACAATGTACCGCTTTTGGACATATAAATTCGGTCATAAATGAACCACCCATATACCTGCCTTTTTGTTTTCTGCATGTATAAAGAAAGTTAAGTCTGTTGTGTTATCCTTACTAAGCAATCATAATTAGTGTTTTTTTTTTTCCTAAACTAGAACATGACTGGTCTAAATCTTATTACTTGCCCCCTTCTTCTGTTTCTCTGCACCCCCCCCTTTATGTTACACCTCTGTGTTGTCTGTAGATTGTGTCCTATCAGATATGTTAAACACAACCTTGTGTTTTATTTCAGGCTTTCCAGAAGATGGACACAAAGAAGAAAGAAGAACAGCTCAAAATTCTCAAAGAAAAATACGGAATCAACACCGATCCCCCAAAATAAACCCACCTATTCCACTGATTTCTTTTCTTTCTTTTTTTTTATTTTTAAATAATTTTTGTTCCTTAGTACAAGGACTTTGGTAATTGTGGAAGTATTCATGGACTAAATAGTGAAGTTGTATTTCACTGTAACAGCTATAATCGATCACCAGACTTTGTCTTCACTTGAAGGTCAGGATTCTATATAGCTAGTTTTCATCTTTGATGCTGGACATGCGTATCACTTAGTGAGATCTGACTGTTGTTCTTCTGCACTCATTATGAAGCTGAACCACATATAGAACCATCGTCTAATTCTGCCGTCACACGCAGAGGTCTGTAGTTGCAGCATTCAGAACTGCATCGTCATTTTTTTTTTTTTTCTCCAAAATACAATTAGGTTTTAACCTTCTTGTCCTCTATATATCATTGGACCAGGCTGGCAAACTGATAGAAGGCATTGTCCTGTCTGTATTCTACAGATGGTCTACAGTTTCCCACATACATTGTTTGGTACACAATCTACACAGTCATGTCATCTTATTCAAACGTTTCCAGGGTAAAATAAACCTTTGTCATATGCATTTTTTTAACCAATTAAATGGCTAAAAACACTGGCTAGTCCTAAGTATTTGTTTTTATCTGAATCTGATGAATTGTATGGATGGCTGGTCTGGCTGAATTAAGGATATCTAAAAAAAATTTTGCATAGTTGGCTTTAGTTACAAATGATTTTGATAAAGACGCCGGTTTATTGACTTCAACCAGAATAAAATTTCATAGAGTTAAAGACTAAAGCTGAACTCCAGGCAAACTAAAAAATAAAATAAATTTATGGGAAATAGTTCCGATGCCAAATGATTTGTATTTCTGTCCATCACACAACACAGGTTTGAAATATAGCAGAGCCCTGTGTGACAGAACAGGAGACATGATTATTTTCTTTTCTATTGCAGTTAGTTTGCTGATCCTCAGGCTCTCCAGCACAGGAACTGCTGATTGCATTTAGGGATCTAGTAAAGAACACAGAGCTGCATGAAATGTGTGGCTTTATTTCTGCCTGGAAATCTTTATAGTATCCAAAGCTGGATATATTTCAGTTCTTGTGAATGCAGATCAACGTCTCTGGACACATACACATGCATTCAAGGGCATATTGCTTCTGAAACCTCTGCCAATATTTTTGATATAACCAGTTCATAGTACTGGGGTCAGTAGGATGAATGCTTACATTGTTGGCCAGTGGAAAGTTTGCAACTCCTATAGATGGCCAAATGGATCATTGAAGTCTGGTAAATGACCTTAGAGGTGCAACGTGCTCATTGCTCAAGAAACTTCTAGAAACCTTTGAAGGAATCCTGGATGAGAAGCACTGATATACACATTACAGGTCACGTCAGTAACATTCACTCAACCTACCAATATTTATTAATCAAGTGACTATGAAGAGTTTGTCAGCTCTATATATATATATATATATATATATATATATATATATGTATATATATATATATATATATATATCTTTATAATGTGTTGACATTCAAGAATCCAGCAGCCTCCGGACCTGAGGAGTGCCAGATTTTTGAAAAGTCTGGAGTTTTTACAGTTTGAATATGCTGTATATACTTACCAGAATATGACTACCTGCACAGTCCTTTAAATGGATACTGAATCCATAATGGGGCTATACAGCAGCAAAAAAATGAGAAGCAAAGCACGTGCAAGCAACACCCAACAGCTGATTCTGGAGTACGGCCTCCAGAAAATTTGAAAATGCACTCTAAAATCTATGCCGGAAATCTGAAGGAACCGGATTATTGATGGCTGGATTTTTGAATGTCAACCTGTATATATATTTCTAGGCACATTTTTATGTTTTTATTAAACCATTTATGTCTAAATGGTTAATATTTAACTTTATTTTTCCCAATTTGTGTTTCATGTCAAAAAATGTTTTTTAATGAGGCTTGGAAAGTTTATACAGACCTACATATTGCCCTATTGGCCACTTGGTGGTGCTGTTCTGTTGCTGCAGCATGCTATTGGTGCATTCAGCACCTGAAAAATGAAAACGTGTAAATGTACACAGGAGTGATTTATAATATCTGCATTTGTACAGTAAACATCAATTGACCAGAAAAGTCTATTTACCCTGATTTGTTTGCAGCTACTACTGCAATGTACAGCAGGCTAAATCCAGCCTTTGAGCACTGCCCAATATAAGTAAATTAGATATTGAGATGCATGTGAAATGCAGGAAAACAACACCATGCACACTTACCCTACCTCACTTGTCACTGGAATATTAGCTGAATTTTTAAGGGAATTTTTGTAATTGTAAAGCATGGTTTACCTGGCCAGATGGAATCCTTTGGCCGAGCGAGGACTCCAATTAATGATTCTCAAGGGGATTTCACACAGGATAGCACTGACAAAGACATTTTATTTTTAACTAAATATACTGTAATTTTTTATTTTGTTTTTTATGCATGGAACAGCAAGACAATAGGCAGGTAGGGGGAGGAAAGGTGACTAAAGCCTAACCTTGTACTCTACTACCCCATGAATCCACCACCTGCAGGTTTTTATTTTTTGTTTTTTTTTTACTTACATTTTCTGTCTGTTCATGTATCTCTTGTCAGCAAGCATTGAGTGTTGGATCAATACACTGCAAGTGTTCCATTTGGTTTACTGGGTTTTGATTGCAGGTAACTATTGTAGAAGATTTTTTTTTTGTAACATTGGAACAGTGTTCAACTCAACTGAAATGTTTTTTTAAACCAAGTGGGAAGAGACAGGCTGGTGCCTACCCCTGTATTGTGACCTAAACCTTAAGTAAGCACCCCAAAACAGCAAGGTGATTACCAAAATGTCCCGGGTGGTGCGCCCATCTAAAAAGGGCCAGGGAGAACACTGTTGGAACTTTAGTTAGAAGCAATCACAACTAAAGTAGGCAATTGTTTAGTAGCTACTATATATTTACTATGTAAGAGGAGAAGGGAAGTTTTAATGGGCACATAAAAGTTGTTTGATCCAAAGCTTTCAGTACATAGTCACTAACCCTGAACAAGTTTCTCCTGCTTCCTTGTCCTTAAGTAGTGGCTTGGTATTAAGGAAGACATAACTAAACAGGAGTACAGATGTAGTACATTGAAATATGTGCACATTTCTTATATATTTAAATATACTGCAAGTGCATAAACCTACCTACTGATGAGCCATAATAGTGTGCTACTATCTCCATTTTGACTTGACTACACAACTCTGAATTCCTAAACTCGTGGTGTCAGCCCCACCTACTGTGTTACTGACAGATTACAATGAATACAGACCTCATCCCCATCATCTTTCTCATAACCCCTCACTCAGAATCCACAGATATATGCATTTATTAAACTGATAGATTAATAGGAACACATACCTTTTCTCATCTCCTTCTCTATCTTCTCCATAACCCCTCCTGCAAAATCCACATTTATATACATTTATTAAACAGACATAACAAGCCATTTTTATTGGTATAACAGACCAGAATAGGAGAAAGTTTATTGTTAATTTTCTTACACTTTGAAGCTGAATTTATATCCAGTTCCATATTATTTTGTATAATACATTGTTTATTGAAATTACAAGAGAAATACAAAAACAGGAATCAGACAAAGTAAAAAGAAATATAAAGATGACAGACAAATAATGCATTGATATACATTGTCAATACCAGTTCCATACTGATTAATAGAATTGTTTCCTCTGGTATCCAGCATGTGGCTGGAACAATTAGACCAGGTTTAGCCTGGTGGGTTTTACAAGTGATTTCCACATTCAAAACTTCTTGCAAAAATATGGTTACCCTTTGACTGAATAAATCAAATATTTATCCTTATTTTACAGGTGGTAGGAGGTGGCATTTACATGTAGCATCCAGGGGCAAATTGCTGCTGCTGCCACTTTCATAGACTTGAATTGCTGCCACTTGTAAAGCCTTAAAAATACTTGTGCACAGGTTTTTGTAAATACTTAAAAAATACCCAGCAGTTACCACTACCCGGTGTTTGATAGTAGGCATCCAGGGGCAGTAAACACGTCAATAAAATAGCGCTAGCTAGCTTACTCTCTGAGGTTGCTGGAGTCAAAGTTACCGGCCCATTGCACCATTGCGCTAACCTATTGTAAGCAATCATCAAAGCAGAGCTACAGACATTAAAACAAATTGTCAACCCAAATAAATTATTTTATGTATAACCTTTCAATGTCTTATCTGTCCTAACGAATAACAAAACCTTTGTAAAGCATTTTTCATACACATCTCTTTAGAACATATTTCACAGCTTGTCTGGCATTCACATTTACGTACAACATTCCTTTCCATTCATGTAAAAGATACCTTCCAATCAAGTCGGGTTATGCAAAAATAAAGAAATTCCAGAAATCTACATCTCAAGATCTGAAGGTTAGGCTGGTGTTTGGGTACACAATGTCTTTTGTATGCACTGTTATCTGTGGACTGTGAATGCTATAATAGCCAAGCTACTATGGAAACAAACTTATTTTTCTAAACTTTTACAGGTCACAGAACTTCTTTCACCTTTGGCTTATAGTGCCGCCTACAGGAGGGGTGAAGTAAAAATAAACATTGTAGGACAACCGAGTATAGCTGCTTACAATACCAGCATCTCTCTGTTGTTTGTTAGTGCCTAATGAAGAAGAATTTTTTATGTTGAAAGGATCAGTTTAATCTTTGCTTGAATTCCTTTTTTAAATCAAGATTTTTCTCTGCATTAATGCCTTAAATGCAGCTATCCAGAGTGGCCTCCGTCAGCTTGGCTTTTGAGGTTCTGCAACTGGACCCAGCTAGACTGAATATTATGGGGAAGGCCTGAAGTGACCTACAAGCACAGGGTTCCATATTCGTTGCTTTCTAGACCCCATGGTTGTGAAAAGTTATCCACAGGGTGGAGTGACATATATGGGTGCACTTTCTCATCATACAGTGTTAAATAGGTATCTCCCCATTGCCCCGTTGCTTGCAAGAGCTATCTAAAACTCAATTTCTGGTCAGTTCCTAATGCCATTTACAGTGATCTTGTCTTCTCCTTCATCTTGTAGCTTTCTGGATTAAGTATGTGAGACCTTGCCTTGTATCCTGAGCCTTACGTTGCCGTACCACATAGTGGTATGTACACTGATGTCTGTGGTCTGCTCTTACATTTGTCTATCATTGGAGTCTTTCTTGGCTTTGTGGAGTGTGACCAGTTACATTTACTGACCACAAAGGCCTTAGGCTTCCATGGCTTCCTGTCCAGTTTTTCTATCGGGCTTCTAAGCCATCCGAATCAGAAACTCTGATTTTAAACTATTACAATCTTCTTTTTGAACCTCAAAGTATCTCTCACACCCACCCCACCATCACTATTTACAACTTTTCCATTTCAGGTTTCCCTTTATCCTTAGTATCTTGTCTCTCAGGCAGACATCTGGATATACATCATGAGAAAATGATTCAAACTACTCTTTGCAAAATAGATCAATTCATTGATTGATTTCCACCTGCTGCATCATGTAGTTACTGCCTTGCTTCTCGTCCTGTTCCTGCCGCATCCTAATTAACAGAAAGACCTGACAACAATTGACAACTCGCACCCAATAGAAACATATCTCCCTCTCCTGAGGAAGCAGACTTAGACTCTGTGAAATGCGTGATTTGGAATACCTCGCTTTGAAGAGTTTCCAGAAGGAGATCTATATTGGTACAAATAACGTTTTTATATGTTTTGTTGTGATGTATTTTAAAATTTGATTCAGAATAAAGTGAGTTCTAGATTTTTAAATAGTGTTTGGAGAAATTGCTGGTCCTAGAATCTAGTTATTTAACCAAAAATTGC
The DNA here is from genome assembly GCF_032062135.1 of Pyxicephalus adspersus. Classification (NCBI taxonomy): domain Eukaryota; kingdom Metazoa; phylum Chordata; class Amphibia; order Anura; family Pyxicephalidae; genus Pyxicephalus; species Pyxicephalus adspersus. The sequence continues at coordinate 14,428,287 of NC_092861.1, forward strand.
TTGTAGTTCTAAATCTGGGATGTGGCCCAGCTAATTATTACTCTAAAGGGGTCTGGATTTTATTATTTTTTATCCAGTTACATAGTAGGTCAGATTGAAAAATGACATAAGTCCATCTAGTTCAACCATTAGCGAAATAAACATATCCCAGATATAAAAGCCCATGAACAGAGGGTTCCAGTTGCTGGTGCAAAACCTTTAGCACTGCTTTTTCCTACCATTTTGTTAGGGTCACCATCTATCCCACTGTGGGGGATGTCCCACTACTGTGGTAGGTAGTCCCCCAACAGAATACCGTCTTTGTCTCAGAAAACTGACGCCAGGACTTTTTTGTCTGATTTCTGGGTTCGGAACTTCTTTGGCCGCAGGGACCCGCTGTGGCACCATTCCTTTGACTGTTACTTGGTTTCAGGATCATAGATGTGGAGCCAGGTTTCATCCTCAGTCACTAACCTAGCCAAAAAGTCCTGTGCTGCTTCATAATGGGTCAAAATGGCTTTGGATGCTTCAACTCATTCCTTTTTCTGATCACTGTTCAAACATTTCGGCACCCACTTCGCTGAAAGCTTGCGCATGTCTAGGAGAGTGGTGATAACAAACCCAACACGCTCCCAGGAGATGTCAAGTATTTGGGCTATGTTTTATGCGGATATTCGGTGCTCCTCAATAATCAGCTCATGGACAGTGTCGCAGGTTGCCGGCTCAGTTGAGGTTGGGGGGCGCCCACTGCGGGGCTCATCTTCAACAGTGGAATGCCCAGTCTTGAATGGAGATGTCCAGGTTTTGACAGTGCTGTAGGAAGGACACTTCTCCCCCAGTGTTTGTGACATCTCAGTGTGAATGTCCTTTGCTGACTTTCCCTGGAGAAACCAAAACTTCATAACGGCCCGTCAGACCAGTTTTAGAATGCATTAACTTTTTGACTTTTAAATTAAATTTTGACTTTTTGGATCTAGGTGAGGCTTTTTAAACTCCATTTGTGTACACATTATGGACATTAAAGCATGTCCATATTCTTAACACTAAATAGAATAGTATTAAATCCAGATCTCATCCTCCTCACTAGCTGTACTATGAAATAATTCAATTTCAAAGATCCCAGCAAGGCTTGAAGTCCAGTTTTAGTCAGTTTCGAACAGTTTGGAAACTCCAGCTTTGTGCTTATATTAGAGGGCTGGTAGGCTGTCAAGGTTTACTCTCCAAAAAGTTGAGTTTTTGTGCATTTGTTGTGATTTATGAACATGAACTTTTCCAAAATGCCTAAAACTGTTAAGGCAAATAAAGGCGTTTGGTACTTTGTTCAGAACATTCAAATAATTTATAGTGCATGGGTTGCTTCACGGAGAAATGTGATACCTCCTCATGATTTGGACACTCTCTGCAGAATTTAGGATCAGTACATTGCCAGAGAAAGGAAACCAGAACAATGATATCACTGGTCCATAACAAACAATACTGACAAAAATAATACCCTAAAAGGGTATACCAAGTATAGCAAGCCAAAAAATGAGCTTTAAAGACAACCTACATAGTTACATAGACCTGGACTGCTTTAAACCATATTCTCGAAACAATATTAGATAGGCACTTACAGTAGGCCATTTTGTCAACCAACTTACTATTTTCCAGAAACCCAGGGTAACAAGGCTCGCCAACTTGTCCCTAATTCACAGAAAGGAGTTGCACATCATGACATGTCACTGCTCTTGGCATTTAGAATCCCCACACTGCCCCAAAGGTGGAATGATGGGGTGGAGGAAACATGATGGATTTGGTTTAGACCACTATTTTTCTAATTGGGTTCATTGGAACCCTAGGATTCCACCAAAGGTTCGAAAGGGCTTTTTTTTAAAAAAAAAACCTAATTTGTGCTCCTCAGGTTTTAGGCGACCTCAATGATTTTGGGTATCTGATATTCTTCCCACTGACCACCACACTAATATACTGTGTACTGATGGATATAGTATTTATAGAAGGAGTTCCTTGAAGACATGAAAGTTAATACAAGGGTTCCTCCATGGTAAAAAGAAAGGTTGATCTAGGCTCAATGTTACTATAAATAAAGTTTGTTTTAATTTCATGAAATAAACTCAAACTGTAATAATATTTTGTATTTTACCTTCCAGTTTGTGTCTGGTATTTACTAGCTGTCCATTCCTGGTATGAGTTATACAACTGGTTACATACAATAGAAAAAGGTTATGATAGATATACAAATTTGTCACCACAGATGGCAACTAAATATATCAATAGAAAAAAGGAGCAATGTTAAAAAAAAATCATGTAAGGTTGGCTGGGTATTGTTTACTTCTTCGATTCAATGAGGCAAGGATTTCTGATAGTTACACTCAATGCACTTTGCTTCAATCTGTACTTCAGTTTCTTTACATAACTGCCTGAATCACATTGAACTTTATTCAATTATATATACATTGAACTATCTTCTTCTCCTCCAAATGAGTGTGGGGGTGAAAGTTGTCCTTCAGTCATAAGTTTTGTGTGCTTTGTAAGTATGTTTAGAAGAGCGTGTACAATTTCACATTAAAGTACAACTGAATAATTTTGTATGACTGTCTACAAAAACTTTGACTACGTTGAAAAAAGGAGGTGTAAATGATACCTGAATATGTAATAATACATTCAGAGGCAATCCAACCAACTCTGCCAGGACAAGATCAGGCCCAGCTTCCAGAAAAGGAGTCACCTAGGAAGACCATATCAGTTAATCTGACCAGGTTCTCTGCATCTCCAACACTCAACAAATATTTTACAAAAAGATCAGCCCACCCTTATCTATCATATCGCAACTCCCAGCTATAGTTACTTTTTTAAGCCAACACCACCAGAGCCCTTTCCATTCCTTCTAATGAAACCTTTGCCACCTTACTCTGCCCATAGAATAAAATACCTGGTATTGCACACCAGTGTTTCTCAACCAGGGTTCCTCCAGAGGCTTTTAGGAGTGCTTTTCAGGTCAGTTTAGGTGACACCAATGATGTTTTTGGCCATCTATAAGGGTGACATTCTTTCATTCTTTCTTTCATTCATTGGCCGGGAATAGAAGAGACATTCCCGTTGACTGTCACACTAATGTACTGTGAGCTGGGGATATAGTAATTACAGAGGGGGTTCCCTTACCTTAAATATATTTTATAGGTTCACTCACGTTAAAAGGTCAAGAATGGCTGGTTTAGTTAGATCCCACCACTAACCTTACTACCTTAAAAACTCACGGAGGAGTGAGTAGAATGGATAGAATGGTCTCTCCACTACACCCCAGACTACACTGATAGTCCTTGACAGGCATCACATTTTCTCCCAAACAGATATAACTACAAAGTAATTCCCGTGTATTCAAGTTGATATCACCCAAGGTTTTCAAAACCTGTTTATGAAGTTGTTTGATGCCTATGCTGCCCATGGTGAAGGATAACTGGAGATCTAAGCCATTCTGCAGTGGGATATTTACCAACACCTCATAGAACTTACATATAGAAACAGTACAGTCTTCCTTGAAAATAAGTCCAGTTAGATCCCATCTTATCTTACCCTTGATGGAAAGCCGAGGATTAACAAAATAAAAAGTCACACAGCCATCCCTTAGTGGAAGTCTCCCTTTGGGAAAGCTCCAAACCTAATACCCAGTGGGCTGGTTATGGCTGGCCCATAAGGTATGGGATCTTCCCAACTTTGGCTAGGTGGGTTGAGTTGACCCAGTCCCCTTGTCTGGAGCCTTATGCCCCAGGGGGGTCGGGGACGTAAGGGCATTCCTCTTCAGAGAAGGACCAATAAGCCCCCTAGTGCACTTTTTTGTGTTTGGCGATTTTGTGTTAGAACTTTTGTACGCCAGGTTTTTCTTTCAGGAGCATGCAAAGTGTACTTCAGGAGAAAAATGCACATTGTTCTTTAAAAAAGTACAAGCTATGTTTTCATCTATGGAGTATACAGCAGATAAAAACCAGGACCTCCCAGCAGTGTTATAAACTTGGATGCTTGTATAGGGAGGTCCATTGGTTTGAGAATTTGGAGAGTGTACTATATATTGATCAAATACTCATAAAGAACAGTGGTCGCCAACCTTTTCAGACCCACAGACCACTAAATTTACCGGCTACGGACTGTGCATTCAGAGAAACATCCCCCATAATGACGTTATGATGCCAGAACCCGTCCAGAGACACAACCGGCCTGCTTCCCTGAGCCTGCAATTCGCACAGGGGACATGGTCCACAGGTCTGGCTAGTGTGCCCCCCCAGCGGGTTCTTCTCCTGACCCTCCTCGGGGGTGCACCGGCCAGAGATGCGGACCACCAAAATTTTCTCGTGGACCACCAGTTGGCGACTGCTGATATAGAACGTACCAGGTATTGATCAAATAGTCATATACAAAACACTGAGGTAAATAACTGATGGTTGTCAAGATTGGCAACAGAATGTTACATACCCTAAGCAGCCCCCATTGAAGTCTCTCGATGGAGAGGAATAGATTTGATAGGTTGACCTGGTGATCTGCTTTCTCTTGGAGATTTAGTTTGGAGGTCAAGAGCCAGACATCTGTCATTAGGGAAGTGAAGCAAATTTGGTCTCATGATAGGTTTCACTTTAGGAAATGGAAGGAGAAAAAAAACTGTTATATCCTAAGATATAAATTGTTGTATAGTGTATGTTAAACCAGTTACCAGCCAACTCCTTTATTAGACCTCACCCCCTAATGACTATCAATATGATCCAGTGACCAGAAACAGCAGGGCCTAGAATAATACAAAATGCCTAAGCATTGTCACATGTGTGCCTTTACTGCTTCTAGTCAGGAATTACATTTCAAGAGTTTATTTTTTTATCAATTGTTTTGTCATTTTAAACTTTGCTATTGAATTCCTGTTAGCCACATTTTTAGTTTAAAATATAAGTGGTCTTTTGTTCATTAATTCACATTTAACTGCAGAAATATTTTGTTTTTTGTCTCTTAGTTGGTGTCAAGCACTCATCAGTTGTTCTTAGGAAGTAGAAGGTCAAAATTTGCTTTCATTTAAAACAGGTCTGGGTTATGATAAATATGAAAATTTGATACCACATGCGTATCAGCAAATTACATACACAGACAAAAGCCGCTATGAATAATATTTCAGTTTGCTAAAACTATTAACTCTACAGCTTCAATGGAACAATGATTTCCGGGTATTACACGCAGTACTGGTAACACTTTTGTTAGAAGCAATTACATTCTTTACACAACCTAATGAAAGTCATATGTTGATGGGAATTCCATATTTGTAGAGATATAGGATCAGCCCCAGGGCATTTGGCCCAGCTACTTGGGTGTATATTGCGAGTTAGCAAGTATACATGGGACAATTGTAAGCATAGAAGTAATGATACCTGGCTTATTAATTAAATAGGAAGGAAAGAGGTGCAGGTATTGATCAATTAGTCATATGCAATGAATGACAGATGGTAAGAGTGGCAACAAAAAGTAGCATACCCTAGGTATCCCCCATTGAAGTCTCCTGATAGAGATGAATGGATTTGATGGGTTGACCTGGTGATCTGCTTTCTCCCAGACATTTTGAGGCCCAGAATCAGACATCTGTCATCAGGAAATGGAGCCAATTTGGTCCCCGGATGGATTCTACTTGGAGAGAAAAAAAACTGGTATATTCTCCCTCCTAGAGATGGGACTGGATACATTTCTGTGTCTCTCCATAAGTTTTCATTATATAAAACAAGGGTTGCAAAAGACTTCTTATCCACACAATATGGCAAGAGATAACTTGCAAGATGTAAATGGGAAGCTCCATTAAATTCAATCTGTTCCTTCCAAACTTTCCATAGGATGTCCTATTGGACCATGTACACACAACATAAGGCATCCCTGGGCACCTTTTGTTGGCCAGTTTTTGAAGCAGGAACACAAATGACTCTTTTGAGTTCCAGGTCAGTAGTAGAAGGCTCGACTAACAGCAAATTACAAAAGGGAATTAGATTTTGCTCAGTGGTGGCCGCAAGGATCTCCTGTTCCTGCAGATTATAGTTAGGGCCCCCATTGTAGGATAGTGAAAGGCTTTTAAGGAATTAAACTATGTTAAAAAAAGATGTCCTATTTAACGTGGACACAAAGTAGCATAAAGATAAATAGGCAGCTCTGACTTGTCTGATGCCCAGTGCAATATGTCCCTCCTGGGTGTCAAGACGCTCCACTCTGCCCATCACTTTCTTCAGCATTTGACATCATTTCACAGCTAAAGAAAGGTGAGAATAAATAAGGCCTGTGACATCGCTAGTTCAGATCCAACATTGCTGTAAAAAAGATTTGCATGAAGATCAGTTTTATATCATGTTGTGATGGTGCCCCAGAAGAGATATAGTGGGCCCAAAGTTGGACTTTAAAACAGACTTAGACTAAGGCAAGCTTATCCTTCAAACAGTGTAAGATAAGTCAATTATGATTGATATAGCCAAGCACTTATACCATACAGTGGCTTTTTTGGTCTACTATTTCTGCCAAAGGGTTTGCTACCAAGTATTAAGTTGAGGGTGCCAATAATTTTTGTCTAGGTCATTTTAGAAGTTTTGTGTGAAATGTCTAATTTTTTTCTGCTTTTTTGTGTTCTCCCAGTGCCAACAAAAGAAATAATCATGACAATACAAAAGCATTTGTAATTGCAACAATTTTCTGAGAGAAGTGAGGCATTTTCTGACATAAATGCAAGGCTGCCAATATTTTTGGCAAAGACTGTATATGTCAAAAGCATATTTATTTATCATTAGCTTTGTAACATAAAACATTCCTAATGACAACCAAGCTTTGGGTTTGAATTATAGGTCTACTTTAATTATTCATATAAAAAGTTACCTTCAAAAATGTTTTTGGTTTGTGTCTTCGTGCCTTCCTGGGTTGTTCTTTCATAACAGTTGTTTTGAGGCTGATATTAATTTGTTTCCATCTAGAATAGGACAAGGTTGTTATACAGATATGTACATAAATATGACACCATATTTCTTTTCACTACATAGATATTCAGACAAAAGTGGTTATGATAAATATCTCAGTAATGCATGGTTGGCTGGGTATTTTTCAATCTACAGGTCTAACAGAACAAGGATTTTTGATTATTCCATATTTAAATCAGTTTGCTCCAGTATAAACGCTTTGTTAAAAGCAATTACTTCTTTTGTAAAATGAATTGAAAGTCATTGAGCTTCGATTGGTAAAGTTTTAATTGTGAAAAGCGAAGATAAACTTTATCCTTTGTGCAAAATTATAAAGAGCTCCCTTCCATTTTATCCTTCTTTGCCAGACAATTATTAGAAATTGTCCAAACAAGGACCTTCATGATAGGAATAATAGACATATTACAGATTTAAACAGAATAAAACATATTTTAAATTACAAATAACTTTTTAACTTTATATAAGATTTAAGTGTTTAAGTTTCAATGTATTTTAAGGCTGCATACACACGTGCAATATTTGTCATTGGAAAGGATCTTTCAAGATCCTTTCCAACAACAAACGACTGAACGATGTATGAATGAGCACTGTACATACAGCGCCATTCTGCTTTATGGGGAGGGGGGATAACGACGGGTCAGGACCCTGCTTCGCTCTCCCCTTCACTTGCATTGTGATCGTTCGCTGTCCGTGGATCTGCCAGGCCGGTCGTTCAGATGAAGGATGGCAATGAATGTTTCCCAACATGGGACAACCCTTGAAAAAACTTTCAGCCCCCTGATATAAGTTCTATATCCATAACTTAGTCCATTAGCCTGTTGGTCAGTGAGAAGAATGTCTCTTACATTAATGGACATTATGTTGAATGTCACCCTTACAGATAGCCCAATAGATCGTTGGTGTCATCTAAACTGACCTGAGAGGCACAAATTTCGCAAGGCACCTCTAACAACCTCTGGAAAAACCATGGTGGAGAAACACTGCGGAGAAAGAGAGTCATGCAAATGAAAATTGTTAAAATGAATGTTTTGGTGACATTGTTCATTTAAGGAGGAAGGGACTGCCTCCACATAGGCCTTCTTTCAATATATGATTGATATATACAGTACACTATCTGTTCAAGAAAAGTCACATTCTAATATTTAAATGTAGTGCCATTAGCTTTGAATATGGCATGGATTCATTGTGGTATCCTTTCAATAAACCACATCCTTTCAATGCCACAACATTTATTTCCATACAGAGTTGAAATAATTTTTCACCAAGACCTTGTATTGATGATGGGGGAGTTGGATCTCTGTGTAAAGTCTTTTCACATCCAAAAAATTCTCAGTGGGGCTCAGGTCCGGATTATGTGGTGGCCAAAATAAGGTCTTATGCTCCCTGAACCATTCTTTCCCAATATGAGCCCGATAAATGTCATTATCTTGGAGTATGCTTGTACCATCAAGAAAGGAAAAAAATCAGTAAAGGAAAAAAAACTTGGTCATTCAGTATATTCCGGGAGTCAGGTGACCTCTTTTTTTGTGCACATAACTTTGCTGAACCTATGACCTGACCAACTGGAGCAACCCCACATCATAACACATGGAGACTTTTTGGCCTGGGAGCAGCCCAATGTTTTTGAGACAAGGACCACACATTACGGAGATGCCTTGACAAATCTGAGGACCTGAAATAAGGATGATGTACCAATAAAACATAGGTACAGAATTTTAAATGGTAGCTATAAAACATATCTGCTTGGAATTGTCAATACTCACATGATAAATGTGCATATTTAGATGTACATGATAAATCAACCAGTAAATTCTCACTACCTATGCTTACACAATTAATCAAATCACTCTCATATCATGCATACTTAATACCTAATATATTCCACTTCTTGTACATAAACCATCCTCATACACATACATTATACACCTCACATAGAAATAATCAATGTCATGAAAACATGTTCTTTAATTTTAGATGTTTGAATGTTTCTGAAATCCTTTGACGTATCTTTTCCATTTCAGATAAGTACAGTGTGAAATTATGGCTCTGCAAATAGCATCTTGGCGCAGACCTTAGGGGCACACACAAGCTCTTGGGACTTTTCCACCTTCGGGCAATGTTCTTTACTTGCAGTCAAAGTCACATGAAATGGCTTTAGAAGTCTTCATGCACAGTCATTTATCTTGTTCTTCTTTTATCTGACATAAAGGGCGAGCCCCCTAAAACGAGTGACTCAATATCATCTACTATAGAGGATGCATCGATCATGGAGGGTGCATTCTATATTAGGATTCTCCAACCTTTCCCATGGAGCATATTAACAGTTTGTACAGAATTGCATTGACCAAACAAGCCTGTGTATATATGTAACACCATACATGTTATCTGCTAAACTCCAAGAAGACACAAATAATGTTGTTTCATGGTAATAAATAATTATTTTGGTACTGCAAGCCATATAAGTATTTAAATGTGACTTCTGATGGCAATACGGCTGTGGGTAGCAGAGGACCAGAAGCCAGTCGGATGAGCATGATGACAAGTAACAGAGACAAAGTAATAATCTCATCAATCTGATGCTGTGCCTCCATTGTCTTATTAAAAAACTGGAGAAATGATATTGCAGTTCTGACTGTAATGGTATAGATACGTCTACCATAATAAAGCCAGGAACATAAAGGTGGTTTTTCAGGAATCAAAAGTGGGAATTTACTTTATCAGTGCCATTAGCAAATAAAATCAGAACAGTTAAATACTAAATAAATGTTGTATATGTCCTCAAAAGAATAAAAAAAATGATTTAGGATATAGAATTCAACCATAGTGCTAGAAACTTGGGAGACTTTGTATCCTGTACTGTATGTTGCTGTGAATTAATAGATTGCTATATGACAAGACTGCTATGAAGACTCATGGTGAAATAAATTGTAACATATGGGAATGATTTGCAGCAGATGCTTCTGCTCCTTCTGGGTCATTCCATGCTTTCTTAAGGAGACTGCTCCTTAATATTAATATTATTATTAATAATAATAATCCTTAGAGAGTATTCTCCATGGTTATTTATATCAATTGAGGAAGTGGACATAAGTCTACGAAATGCGTTGAACAATTAACAATTGAGACTCATCTATGTAGTTTGGAATTTTTAAATATGCTTTTTAATAAACTACTTTTGCAATTATGATTATATATATGTCTTTAAAGAAAAAAAAAAGAAAAAAATACGCCAATTCTCTTATGTTTAAATGCAGGTAATTGGTGCCTGTAGCCTCTTTGCAACCCTCCAGCATAAGGTCACCTAATACTTTACAAACACTTTCCCTTCTTTTCTCTTGCTTGAAATTCTTTATTTTTTGATTTAAATATTTCCCTAATATCACTCAAGTTCTTAACCTATCGAGTTAGGTTCACTACTTGCTCTTCTCCTTATTGTATAAATGAGCCATACTATTATTGTTATTACTATTATTACTGCATAGATAATATTTTTTCTCCTTCTCCAGCCCAACAACCACTAATATTATTGTTCTTTGGATAGAGTAATTACTTTAATATGCCTTCATGGACTTTAGGACCTGAGGTCTGATACAGCGCACCTGTTTCCATTTATACATCCACTACTACCAACATTCAATACGTACTAACCTACTGTATATAACTCGCAATATAAATACCACCTTCCATTATCATTATTATTTCCTAAATTTTTTTCATCAAATTATTTCCATTCTTAAAAATCCTTTCCTAACCAAAATATTTTTCCATTCAAGGAACTGAAAAAATGATTCGTACAGACTCTCCTGCATATGCCAGGGTTTAACGAATCTTGCAGCACCTGTCTTCAAAATGTAAGTTAAATACCCATGTTTATTTTATTTTATTTTACTTTCACCGTTTTTTAGTTCTAACTTTGTTTTCATGCCTATGATTTCATAATTCTCATTCAATTTATACAAACTATTGAATAACAACAAATCCACTGTACCACGCTAACTTTCAACTATGTCTCCATACAGAAAATTACCACTGTTAAGCAGGCCAATAAATGCTCCTGAGAAAGCCTGTTCACTAGGCGAAACGCGTCGGGTCTTATCTTTAAAGGCGGCTGAAACCTCACACTGAGAGATTACAACTTGTTATCAGTGTACCAATTCCATTGTTTAAGGATAAATGCCTTATAGGTTATCCTGAAAACTAATAGGCAAATTTTAGGCCTATACCCTAAGTTCTGTAAAGAAGTGTTATATACAGCACCAAATAGTGGCCGTGTTTTTCCTTTTTCTGTTTGTGAAGATACTATTTCATGTTGTACACTAACTTTACATGAAATTAAACATGTACTATTATAGTCAACCTGAAGTAAAGATTTAAATTTCCCTTTCTGCCAAAAAACCCCACTGTCTTCTCTCATTCTAAAATGTTTTTATTTATAGAAAACAATTTAAAGAAAGTCCCCCTTTTCTACTTTTTTTATGTAATTTATTCATAGATATAAATAAGGTCTGGGCATGTGGACACCAATACCCACTGGGCACAAAAAGTTACGTTTAAAGAATTGCATTCTATATTATTTCTGGAACTGATCATTATGTGCGCATCAAACAACAGGTAATTAGGACTCATTCAAAGTTAATTGCCCCTTAGTGCAGGTCTGCAGTGAGCTGCAATGACCCTATATACCCCAGAGGTTTATACTCCATGAGCGGCACTACCATGAGCCAAATCTGCAAAACTCATTGCACTGCAATCCAACTAAATATTTTTTTAATTCTATATTAGGATATGTCCAGCATGCAATGGCTGTTTGAATAGGTATTAGGCATAAAGTGTTTAGTTCCTCCATTGTAAGGGGGTCTTTATTGCTCCAGATAAGGGTAGATGAAGGTGGTTGGGTATCCAAACACTGAATCAATATGGTAGGTACAGATGGTACATGGAACTACACTGGGCTTGCATGCAATGGATGGCTTAACAATCATAAACTTGTCCTATTGATCAGGGTAGGTGCCCAGTGTCATTGATACTTCTTTGCTTGCACCTCTGCTCAGAATCCTTTATCAGAATGGATTGTAAATTGTTTGGGGTGCATCAAGGAAGCTAATGGGGTCACAATGCAACCAGGAATTGTGCAGAATGTTTGATCTACCATTACACTTTTGAAACTTAGTCTTGGGGTTTGGAGTGGCACTTGGCAGTCATTCAATTTGCTAACTGACTATCCTCTAATGGAGCTTGTGTAGATACAGCATTACCATGAATCTCCAAGCTACACTAATTCCATATTATGGGCCTTACACCTATCTTAATCACATGAGCTGCAACACACTATTTATTCATCAATTACTTTGCCATTACTTGTTTTACATACATCATTGTTATAGGAACAAACCAGGCTTTCTTTTGGCATCCTTATTATACATGGCAGTGTTTTGTGTGCATTGATCTATTTTTGGTCTTTTGTTTTACATAAAGAATGGATAGAACTTGCATCTGGATTTTATTGCTGATGGTGTGTCACTAGGAAGGCCATAATCTAAAGTGATAAGCAATAAAAACTTGTTACTTTTACAGATATCAGTTTTGTTACACACGTTTGATATTTCAATAGTCTCATCGTTTAATGGAAATTTTAAAAATCATATTGTGTGTTCATTAGCACAAATTTCATAAACATTTGCACAAAGTTTATATTTTCTATTTTACTAACTAGCTACTTTTTCAACCAATCAGGCTGAAATAAATCCTATAGGACAGAACATGAGCAGGACTGTGCTGATAATACCTATCCCTATAGGTTGTTGGAAATGACAATGTACCGTATGTTCAACAAGGACAACATTCTGCACATAAAATCACAAATAAAAATGAGATTGGAACAATATTGTTTATTTGATTTACAAATGAAGCCTACAAACATTGCTTGCAGGCTTTCTTCATACTGTATGGGAGCCATATCTTCTACATAAAAAAAGGTCTTTACCTGGTGTAAGTACTTTTAAATCAGATTTAAACCCCTGATTTATTGGGTTCCCAAAGCAGTTACATTTAAATCATACCTCTGGTGATAATCACATTTTATAAGCAAACGTATGTGTCATAGTTAATCACGTGGTGATTGGTGAGCACCATGTCAACTGCAGATCTATTGAGAGGCCAAGATGGTGTCATCTTTTCTGTGAGACACAAGAGGGTTTAATTACGATTTACTATAAACTTGTAATACTTACTTGTAATAATTACTTACTTACTTGTAATAAGCCTTCTGCTCTTCTCAACACATTTCCTAAAAGTGATACAGATCCAATATAAAACTAGCTCTAACTTTTCCTGGTCTGTGTAGGATCAGGTCAGCTGAAGCCATGGACATCAAGAATTACTCAGGCAAATGCACAGATTTACAGACCTACTGAGGGATACCCAATGAAGTAAGACACTACATGGGGACATCACAAGAATGTGATGGTATTATTATTTTTGGATAGATATTTCAAAAAAACCTTTTGGTCAATTTCCCTCTTAGCAAATGCGTTAGTTAGAAGTAATTTCAGTTCTTGGTAGATGTTGGCAACAAATCATAAACTGCATTGAAATGTTAGTACCTGGCACTTGTTTCCCTAAAGATGTATTTTTCTCAACAGGATTGTTTGTTTGTGAAACAATCTTAGCGTGTGAAGTGCCAGAAATTAACAACCAACAATCGAGTGGTTGATTCAGTCACTCTAAGAACTAAACACAATTTTAGATGAAGTCTCCTTTAGGAGGAGAAAATGTCACATACGATAAAACAGGCTGTCATTTGGATTTGTAAGAAAACTTCCTGAAAAACATACATCTCAGGTGGACCATCAGAGAAACACTAGACAAGAATGTCCTCTATAAATCTAATTTCTAATGTCAAGAGAAGCTCTTGAAATAGCCATTTGATCAAAATACTGCATCCTTCTCACTGATAATGTTTTAATGTACATCTTCTTTGACTTTAACAATCTAACTGTCCACCCCTGACCTGTCTCCCTCAGTCTTGGATAAGGTCTCATGCTGCCTGTCAGCCATCTCATCATGGATGTCTGACCGATTCCTGAAACTCAACCTGGATAAAACAGAACTCATCATACCCCCCTTACATTTTTAATCTGTTATTCGTCCTTCCCCTCAGGCATGTTGTCTTGGTGTCACCTTCGATTCTGCCCTCCCATTTACCCCTCATATTCGGAAAATTTCCAGGTCCTGTCACTTTCACCTACACAACACTTTCACCTATGGGTGGTCCCCATAGACCACCAAACTGCTTGTACATGCTCTTATCATCTCTCGTCTGGACTACTGTAACCTCCTCCTCTCTGGTATTCCACTAACCCGACTCTCTCCTCTACAATCGAAAATGAATGCTGCAGCCAGACTCATCCATCCTTTCCTCCGCTCCTCTTCCGCTGCATCTCTTTGTAGTTCTCTTCATTGGCTTCTATTTCACCTTAGAATCAATTTCAAGCTCCTGTGCTTTGCCTTCAAATCCCTCCACATTTCTTGTCCCATTTACCTTACTTACCAGGTAAAAAAATACTCCCCCAGCTGCTCTCTCTGCTCCTCCAAAGACCTACTAATGACTTCCTCACGCACAATCTCCTCACATGCACGGATACAAGACTTTCTACAACTGCCCAGACTCTCTGGAATGGTCTTCCTCGTCCTATTCGGCTTGCTCCTACTTTCTACTCCTTTAAAAGAGCTCTTAAAACCCAACTTTTCACACTTGCCTACCCATCTTCTTCTGTCTCTTAAAACCCTCAATAATTCCCACTACTACATATCCCCCCTCCTATTATGTGTTACTCCCCCCACCTCCTACATTGTAAGCTCTTCGGGGTAGGGTCCTCCCTCCTCCTCCTATGTCACTGTCTGTATCTGTCTGTCATTTGCAACCCCTATTTAATGTACAGGGCTGCGTAATATGTTGGCGCTATATAAATCCCAAATATTATTATTAATAATAATAATAATGATAACAACAATAACTATACTGAAATGCCTTTCACTTTTTACCTAGCCTAATCAAGAAGAGAACCAAACCTTTGGTCCTAATTATTAATTTACCTTCAGTGTTAACTTCTTTGAATGTGGCAATAAATCCATCATTATATTTAGGCATTCCACTTCCTTTTCCCCTGTATGCATTATACCTGTAAACTACCCACATATTTTTAGAAAGCTCTGAGGATATAGATCAGTGTTTCTCAAATTTTTTTCTCAAAACGAGAAAATCTTGAAATAACTTTCAGGTCTTCAGGAAACTCCTTTTATAATTACTATTTCCACAGCTCACAGTACGTTTGGTGATCTGTAGGAAGAATACCACCTTCAGTGTTAAACTGACCTGAGAGTCACAAATTGCTCAAAGAACCCCTAGCAACCTTTGGAGGAACCCTGGTTGAGAAACACTGATCTACATAGAGGGTCAACATTTCCCCCATTGGGTGGCACATTGTCTCAGTGGCTAGTACTCTTGCCTTTGCAGCACTCGGGTGCCAGGTCATCTGAATCAGGTCTCTATGGTCTCCCTGTATTTGCATGAGTTTCCACTGGGTACTCCAGTTTCCTCCTACATTTCAAAAACATGCAGTTGTGTTAATTGGAATTCCCCGAATTTAGCCTTTGTCTGTGCTAATGCCTTTACATTGTGAGGAAGGTTATGTACACACGTGCAATATTTGTCGTTGGAAAGGATCATGAAAGACAAAGGCTAATTTCAGGGGTTTCCAGCTAATGACTACACGATGCATGAACGAGCGCTGTACATACAGCACCGTTCTGCTCTATGGAGAGGAGGAGACCGACGGAGGGGCACCCCGCTGCACTCTCTCCACTTTCACTTCCATTGTAATCATTTGCTGTCCATCGTCCGTGGATTGGCCAGGACAGTCGTTCAGACAATGAGCACTGTATACACGCACGATTCTCGTCCGATATCAGCCTTGAGACAATTATCAGATGGGAACCATTGCACTTGTGTACGTAGCTGAACAGGTAGTGATATGACAATGGACTTGTCTGGACTTGAATGTAGAATGCTGTGTAATACGTCAGTGCTATTCAAATACAAGTTATTATTGATAATGGTTTGGATGGATCCTCCTCTCTATATCTGGGTATTATGTTTATTCAGATCTCTACCTATTCCAATTCCCAGATAAGAGCCACATAGGAAAAAAAATAAATACACTGCACAAGTTATAAAACACAATGTTTTTCATAAAATTTATTGTCTTGTTTCTTATATATATAGATCTGTATATAGGTACTTAAAGGAGAGGCTTTGTTTTGATCAGCAGCAAGCATGACGTACAGGTTTGAGTTGGAGTGGTACGACAGGTAACCCATAGCTAATGCCCTTTTGTGCACGGGTCGCACACAGATTTTTTTCCGAGCACCTCCTGTCCTAAGTGTACTGTAAGGCAGTGGGTTTTATTTATATTTTTCTATTTTTAATACAAGATTATTTGATTTATTCAGAGTGTGAGTTATGTCACATGCAAATTAAATTAAAAAAAAAAAAAGCTTGCCTCCAGACAGCAAAATATCACTGATGTGTGTCAGTCTCAAACATAGCGTGAGGGCAGCCATTTTGTGAGTGAAACCAAATTGTCCTGAGAAAAGGTTTATCAATTCGCTAGGAATCTATGACATCTTAAAGACAGATGATAACAGAACAAGTCTGATGCTATAAAGCACAGGTACCATTAAAACAAGGAGAAGTGGTCTTCATAACCAAATGTGCTGTTACTGTTACAATTTTGCCTGAAGCCTGAAAGAGATTGGTTCATTTTATCTCCAAAGCTGACAAAATGGCGGCTCTCACAGTGTTTAAACAACTTGTCCATCTGGAAATAAATCTAAAAAAATGTACAACTTATAGAGAGTGTGTTATACCAGAGTAGGCTTTTTTTTGTTGGTGTAGCTGAGTGTTTTTTTTTAATTTGCTTAACGTTCTGGAAAGCAATAAACTTTTAAGCATCAAGACAAAAACACAGATACAACTTTAGAAATTGAAATGACAGTAACAGCAATGAGGGCTCCCTGAATGAGGAGCAGATTTTCTTTTCTTATAGGCTGAGACCAAGATCTAGGAAGATACTTTGATGATAATTTACAAAAAACAGAACTTAGGTAGTAAGCCTTAGGGCTCTTTAAAAAGGCAGTTCTATGAACACCAAAAATAAGAAGCATGAATTTAAAATATATTAAAGAAATCTATATACATGTGCAGGAACGACTGAACACATTTCAGCTTAATGGCGTCTATTTATAAAGCAGTTCACGACATTCACTATTACATTACCTGGTGGAGAGCCTTCCAGGTGTGTGACAATGGCTTCTCCACCAGGTGCTTTAACGCCCATCTACTGGAGCGTTTTATTTTTACTCATATGAAATATTAGTAATAAAAGGATTAAAAAATGAATAGATAATGAAGGAAGCACTGGCCAGCAGAAAACTTCTTCCTTTATTACATATCATAGGACAAATGCTTGTAACTGTGAAACGCGCAGTATCTGTACCTCTACCACCTACTAAAGGAAGATGTTTTCGTCAGTCCATTGGTGCACCACTTCTTTTTATAACCATAAATGGATGACCCTCCAGGTCTATTTTTACAAGACCAACAGCCCAAATAATTTTATTTGTTTCATTATGATTTCTCTGCAAGGAAAACCAATGGTTGTTTAAATACAATATTATAGATATTGCCTAAACAACATTACGTTGAATGTAAAATCAATATGTGATCATTAAAAAAAGGAAAGGGTAGGGATTTCATAAAATGACTTAAAAAGAACTAAAAATGTAAAGAATTTTATGTTGGTGTTCTGGAACTGTCTTTGTAAGTTGCCAGGAACAGGACTACTTGAAGGCCGTGTACACATTGCTTGGAGTGGGAACAGAAAACACTGCCTGGGTAGCGTGCCAATTACAGCGTTCTGACCATACTCTACATTCCCAATGATCCTTCTGTCAACGTACCTTTGCAGTTTATGTCTCTGTATTAGGTGACCTAGCCTAACCAACTAATTGTAGACAATGTGGGGTTGAATCAGCCACAGTTTCTTGCATCTCTTTGGGATTCCAGATCTGTTGTTGGGCCTCAGATCTACCAAGGATGCCCAAGGGTCCTTTGGTAGTACCCGTAATGCAAAATAAACCAACAGAGTGCAGCCCCTTTCAAAATGAGAGGATAGAGGAATTCTGGTAAAGAGTACCCAAAAACTGTATAATGATCTTTACCAAGATCTCCCAACAACACGCCATTTTTTAATGAATGACCCTACAAAACTAATTCTTAGTGCGTTTTAGGGTCAGGACCCCTTAAGGAGCTGCAGTAAAGGGAAGGCAACGTCACTTGCCACAAGCATTGTGTAAAAGGCCTTACTGTAAAACTTTCAGTTCTTATGGCCAGGAACAGGACAGATGTTAGATACATTCATAAAAGATCACAAGTTCTGTGACTTTGTGTTGAAATGATTGGAAGTTTGACGCCTGGTCTGTGAAAGGCCAATAAGGAAAGCCAATGGTCTATTAGAAACCCAAGGTCCCCTCGTCTCTTTTATGTCTTTCAGCTCATCTGTATATAGGTAACGGGTGGAATGTATGTTGGTTGGCAGGAACCATAGGATTATAAATCTGGGTTTTATGAAACCTAATCTCCTAAATGTTGTTTTTGTTGTGTTCAGTCTTCCGGGCTTATTTATTAAGGCAGTGCAAACCACAATGACTGCACGGCCCTGTGCCGCAACTAATCAGACCAAATCTCATCAACTGCTAGGGGGTGTTGCAATTCGGTCTTTGCATTTTGCTACTGTCTTATTAAAACTAGCATGAGTAAGCTTATGATGTATAAATAATTTTGGACCTTTAGTTTTTAAGTGCAGCCATCACATGTGCCCAACAAAAGCAGTTATTTTGTGTCTTCAATAGATATTCAAGCTTGGCAATTCACTGGCGACATCAATAAGCAAAAGGCTACTTCTCCTATGAACACAGGACAGACACACTTAAAACTGCTCGATATTATTAAGAAAAGAGACATGACCTACACAGATTGACCAGGTATCACTTAAAAGCAATCCTGTTAAAATGATGACTCCCTCCCACTGTCAGAGAAGGCTGGGTTTTATATAGCTAGTCTCCTCTGGCAGAGCTAGGGGGTATTGTGAAGACTTAACAGGTCACCTCACTGCTGAAGCGGTCCTACTCAATCATACTGACTTCTCCAGCAGTGAGGGTAGTGTCAGTTAAAGGAAGAGGAGGATGATGGTTTCGGAGATCTTTTGTCAGCCTGCCCTGCAACATGTTCATTCGATCTTCAGGAGCTCTACATCAAAGATCAGAGTAGCGTTGGGGGGGATGACGCCTGGGTGCCCCGTGGCTCCATACGCTACGTCAGGTGTGCACGTCAGTTTTGCTCGCTGGCCCAGACTCATCTGGAGAAACCAAGAAAAAGTAATTAATTAATTAATAATGTTTAAATATAAAAACACACACAATTTTTGTTACATAGAAGAAAACAACAGACTCCATAGGATCGGACCCCCAGGAATGTAATGCACAGCTCTTTTATGGTACATTAGAAATTGCTATGCAAATGCAGAGGGAAGTAAAGGAGCTAGTTTTTATTTTTACATCAGAATGTATCCTTTCTTTTTTGCAAGTGGTGCTAAAATGCAATGAATTGGCAGGTGAACAGTACATGTGTATAGGTGGATAATCTTCGACTAGTTCACAGAGACAATCACACCACCAGAAAATAATAGGCTGTTCAAAATAAGATTGTCTGCATTCTTCTTTACAAACTCAAACATTCACTGTAAAAACTGACAAATGTTTCAAGATGTTGCTTTGTTTTGACTCACTGAACTAATATTTAGTCATATAACCACTGTTTTTGAGAACTGCTGCACGTCTGTTTTGAATGTCGACCAACTTCTGGCACCTGTGAACAGGTATTCCAGCCCAGGATGATTGGACCACATTCCACTATTCTTCTTGGTCATGGTTTTGTCTCAGAAACAGCATTTTTATGTCACTCCACCAGTTTTCTATTGAATCAATGTCCAGGGGTTGGGCTGGCTACTCCATAACATCAATCTTGTTGGTCTGGAACTAAGACGTTTACTGTTGTAATTGGGGTAGTTGTCTTGTTGAAACACCCATTACAAGGGCATTTCCTCTTCGCCATAAGGAAACATGACCTCTGCAAGTATTTTGATGTATTCTAACTGATTCATGATCCCTGGTATGCAATATATAGGCCCATCACCATAGTATGAGAAACATCCCCATATTCGGGGGAATAATTTTTACATTTGAAATAAACAATGTACTTTTTTAACTTAAATGTGGGGGATTGGAGTACCATTTAAACACACACAATTTAACTTGAAGATGTGCAATAAAGTGTTTGATTAGAAATTTTTGTGTTTATGTCTATCATTCTTTTAAGCTAGCTGGCTTCTTTAAGATGGCAGGAAAAACATGAACTTATTTTCCTTTCAAAAGAAACTTTCACTGCCCCATTCCCAGAAATAATTACAGTTGTGATCTACAACTAACTATACTCTAGGGTGCTTTTTCAAAAAGTGGCAGGTGGCTAAGTGGTTATTACTTGTGCCTTGCAGCGCTGGATTCATTTTCCACAAAAGATGCCATCTGTATAAAGTTTGAGCTGGCCACAGGAAGGAAATCAATGAACCACAGCCCAAGAAACCTGCCAGGAACCCCAAGAGGAACCAATCCCAAAGTTGAGAAAGGATGCTCCAAAACATACAGACTCAGGCAGAAACTAAGAATGGCCCACAGATCATATTGGACATCTTAAAGACCTATAAAAAAAATTACTGAACACGATGGATGATATATGTTTACTAAATAATTATTTTGCAGCCCTGAACACAAAGAGAGCTTTAATAAATCAGACCCAAAGTCTTAAGTATGCAATGTCACTGTCTACAAACACATTGATCAGGAACAGTCCAGGCATAGCATGGTGTTTGTGTCAGCAGCAACTAGATTATGAGAAAACTGATGAAAATAAATTCCGAGATTGAGGGGGTTGTAAAATCTCCTGTATTTAGGTATAAAAATAGTACCATCATTTATAAATCTGCCACTTTCAGTAATGGCAAGTGGGTACTTGTCTGCAAATATGTACGATAAATAACTTTAATGCTGTGCACCTTAGCTACAGCAATGGGCAAAGCATTCTGGAGAGCTGCAGACAAAAGATATGCAAGCAATGATCTGTCTTAGAAAATCTATACTTGAATCATAATGATTTTTTTTAGCTGCAAAGAAATGCGTCTTACTTTTTTCCCTTTTTTTGGGACAAGGTGCTAAGTGTACAATGTAGGGTTATTTTATTAAATGAATTCCTATTCGATTTTAAGCACAAGCTATGTATTTGAAGATCTTTTTTGCGGATCTTTTTGCAGAGTGGGTGCTCTATAGGATTTTATGCTTCCTTATACGCTTAGATAAAATCTAGGTTATCCAGGTTCCAATTTCTATTGTGTTTCTGTTAAAAGATTTTACCACCCAAATATGTTACCCTAGTTGTGGGAAGGGAAAACTTCTAAAAGAGACCTCAGGCAGTAATAAAATTACATAAAACATTACTGGTAAAGGTACACTTTGAAAACCATTAAGCGTAAAGTGATTCCGCCTTTAAAATCAATGTAGAAACACGTGAAGCCCCTGAAAAGACAACATCCAATACTCCTACAGCCCCCAAGTTGCCACACTACCAATCTCTACTGTAGTCAAGGAAAAGCATTTGTTGAAAAAGCTGAAGAATCTGAGACATCGGGAGGAGTCAGAGTCCTGGTTCCCTTTGGTGTTCTCAATGGGTTGATCCATTGGCAAGTGTCTTGTGGCAACGTAAGAGCTGGGAGAGGAAGCCACAGAGCACAACTAGGAAATCAACCCTTCAGATTCTGAAGTTTCTCTTGACCATAGCTGACATCACGGCTGTAGGCACCAGAAAAGCACTGGAGATTTTCTTTGCTCCATATAGATTTTAGTAACAAAGTTGCTTAGTTATTTTATTTCTATGACTTTTCCATTTTTTTTCCATTGAGGGACTATAAATGTATTGTATGCATTGGATGGGGCACAGGTTTATTTATTTATTTTTTTAGAAAGGATACAAATGTATATATTTAAAAAACATGTCCTCCTCTATTATACTGCAGAATCATTGCCTAAATCTTACTATACATCTATAATATTAATCAGTTATTCAATCTTTTTACTATACTTCTCATTCTTTTGTTTCTTCTGAACTTGTGTACAGGTCATCCACATTGGCATTTATTTATTACCTTACCTTGTATATCTATTTGTTAAGCAATACTACTTCTCTTTCAATTGCTCTATCCACCCATGATGTTCTCTTTTCTGCTTAGCATCTACTTGATTGTCAATTTGTTCCAATTTTACTTATTGATTTATTTATGCTGTGGCGGATCTATAAAATCTATAAGTTGCTAATGCTTCACTATGGAAAGTGACAACATCCCAATGATTGGGTATGATGTGACCAGTCTTGCCAGTCTATTTCCATAAAGGATTAGTGTAAGAGCATGTAAACATCTGATGTAGCCCTGCAGAGTCGCAGATGGCCAAAAATTGCAGAAACCTGATTAGGACGCAAGTTGGAGCACTGGGAGAGAGAAATGTAGACGCGTGTCTCCTATGATTTAACAGTTATGCAGCTGTCACTGCCTGAAAAACGCACATTATAAAAGTGGAACTGAATAAGCAATGATCGCTGACCCAGTCAAGATGGGCAAATGGCTTTTACACATATTGCTCATTACTAAAAATAACTTTCATTTCTGTTTCTGAAGAGCGGTAAGGGAATATTTAAATGTCAATGTCAACTAGCTCGGTGCCTCACTGGGGAACCCAATTTAATATTGTGCATACAGAACTAGGACACAGTTTGATGACATTAAACCAGCAATATGTTAAAGCTGGAAAAAACCCACAAAGCAAATTAACTTATGTATACATTGATAAAACCTTACTTGAATTTTTTTAAAAGCTAGGCAAGCACACAAGAAAAAATCAAATCGGCTTATTACAGTAGCAGTTATTGAGAAATTCCCATGTCTGAATGCCCTTTGATTCAAATGTGACTGCTAATGCTATGCAAATGTTTCCATTGTTCCTTACTCATTTTCCTTTAGCTGAATGGAAATGATACGTCACCACTGCGTGCAAATATACAGAGACAGAAGCTTCTATACACTTGGCAGGCTGACTAGTGGGGCTAGTGCAAACCAAAGCAAGGAAATAATGGTTTAAATCCTACAGGCAGCGACTTGTCTAAGCCAATGGGCCACTCGTAACTCCTTGATGGGGCAAAATTGATCAAATCTGGCAGTAATTATAAGACAATGGGTCTGATTTATTAAAGCTCTCCAAGGCTGGAGAGGATACACTTTCATCTGTGAACCTGGGTGATCCAACAAACCTCTAATGGATCTGGTCCAGAATCAACCAAGTTCGCATTTGAAAGTATATCCTCTCTAGTGCTAGAGAGCTTTATCAAATCAGGCATATTGTCTTTCATAATTACAACCAGATTTGATCATTATTTCCCCAACTTCTCAAGCTGCTTGAAAGGTGAAAAGTAGAACTAAGAAATAGAAATACATCTTCTCTTCATTGCTGATCCAATGTGTTCAGAACCAAAAGCTGTTAATACAAAAGCATAGGTTGTCCTCAATAAAATCAAAATGACCAGTAGATCTAGATACATGGATTGCTACATTTATATGTACATTTGTGGTCCCATGGTTTTCCTCCCTGAGATTCGAGCAACGGGCCTTTTATGATGCTCTGCATTCCAATCTTCAAGTGGTCTTGTTCCTTTTTTTCATCTTAGTGTAATCTTACCTGAATTGTAATCATGATGGGACATGACCAGTTCTTAATATACTTGCGCTTGTTCTTGTGCAGGATCTGGGGCCTGGATTACATTACTGTGTGTTGTAAATGTCACTTTCCAAAAAAAAAAAAAAAAACAACCTACAAGTTACTTTTAATGAGGTTTTCGTGGGTGGGGGTCAGTCGTAGTGTAGTAGGTACAATATTAGGTATTGTATAGATATATCATATTCATAACTGGGTTTACTTTAACACACATGAAAGGTCATTCATACCTGACCAACACCATCGTCCCATCCTTTGATCACTTCCTGACGTCCTAACCTGAACTTGAAAGGCTTGTTTCTATCCCTGGATGAATCAAACTTCTTTCCATTTTGTAGCATGCCTAAAGAACAAGGAAAAAAAGTTTATTAAAATTGCAGCAAAACCAGAACACAGCAAAAGTGTCCAAAACATGCAGATCATCTACAGGGAAAACTTATGTTAGATCATCTCTAAACCCCGTCCATAACATTCCACCAACCTTTCACACCAAGACAAACCTGTGTGTTAAACTATTTTAAAGGAAGTTCAATTTTAACGGAAATAAAAAAGATTATGTGCATTTAACGCTCGATCAGGGAGGTTGCAGGTGTCAGATGCAAATGTAGGTGCATACATATTATGTTTATGATGACATCAGCTTGACCATTTTAAGATGGGTGGGTTGGAGGACATTTCTGCAAGATGAAGTTAGAAGCACACTGCTCTTAATATTCCAGAGACTTACTTATTGTTGTGGTACTGAAGAGAACTTAGAGGAAACGTACAAACAAATGACAGTGCAAAGTGCCACCATGTGCCCACACAAGTCAAAATTAAATTTACAGAAGCAGTTGATACCTCGCAAATGTTGCTAATACAACAGTAGGACCCTATACAAAGTGGTTCTGATATTCACCTAATTACATGAAGTGTTCTCCCCAGAAATATTTTTGAGCTGGATGGGAAGAAGCTGTAGGCAGGTGGTGGCTCCTATGTTGTGACCCAATTCTTCAGTAACCACCCAAAAACAGCCAGGTGGCTACTAAAAAGTGCTGGGTGATACGCCCGACAAGGTAGTCTAGGGGGAACAATGGCATGGAATGTGAATTCCTGGTCTCTACAGGTTGGTATAGTTCTAAATGGCAACAGGCCATAAGCTTCATCAATAACCATTAGGTAACTGGTGTTGTAATTGGCTGACCCTAGCACAATTTTATATGGGGAATGTCTAATTTTTTTAGGTTTATGTAAATGTAGCCAAGTAAAGTACAGAGATTGTGCAATATCTCCATTGCTGCTGCTGCCATATAACGGGTTACATCAGCTGAAGAGGTAGTTTCAGAAAATCTCACGTCATTTGTTGGGGACAGCAAAAATGAGGTCATTAATGTCCAGGCACATTGTGAGGATACATTTTTGAACCTCAGTCAGTCACGTAAACGTGGTTTAGGGAAATGCTTGCTGCAAGATGACTTAGGAGAACCACCTTCTCACTTTCCAACCACACTCTTACCAACCATATTCACCATTTGGTTGCTCAAGCCTATAGAACAATTGCAGGCTTACGGGCTTAATATGCAATTCTGAAACAATCCTTACAACAGACTGGCATAGCCAACAAATTTTGATTGAACTTAAGTGCCTATTTTTCCAACCTAATATGATCACAATTAAAATGTAAATTTCTATTCAATAAGCATGGTTTAATATCATAGGACACAGATGTATGTGTATTTTGCAAATGCAGATTTGCAGAATTTGCTGATTCTCAGTACAGGCAGTTGTTTGTACTTTTCTAACAATCACGCCAAGGTTGTAGGACAAAGGAATCCTATGTCTGGGTAACAAAGACTGCATATTCTTCAGTAAAGTCCCATGAATTATTAGCACACATTAGCACTTTGCATATCCAAGACACTAAGATTGGCCTTATCAGTCAAACTTTCCTGTTCATGTCAATGGAAAGGGCGGAAGAGGAGATAAGTGGTACTAGTAGGCACCAATAACCTCAGGGGTGGGGGAAACGAATGGATCGGGGCATGTTTCTCATTGATACTAGCTAAAAACATAGCAACTGTCACCTAATGTAAGAACATAATCTGTAGTAACTATGTTGGAGTGCCTCCAGCTCCATATTGCCCAGCATGTTTAATGTAGGGTTCTGTTTTTGGAAAAGGTGGATGAATCACGTTTCAGCCTCTGTTAAGGTTTACACTGGAAGAAGTTACAATATCCATCACTGAAGCTATGTCAAAGTTTCCATCTTCTCTGGCTCCTGTCACCCTTTCACAGCATCTGCTCTTCTTGCTATAAACCTGCAGGTCTGGCAGCAGCTGCTGGGAGGGGAGCCAGACATCTTCCTGAACAGCAGACTCTGAACTTTCCATCAGGAAGTTCATGAACAACCCAGCTACAGTACCAGGGGACCCCCAAGCTCCAAAGCAGGGTTCCCTAAATAGGACTATGTATACCCAAAGGGCTGGTAAATGTGCATTCTGCATAATAGTTCAGGGGCCGAACACTACTTCTAAAAGCTGCATATTGTATTCAGGATGGGGTTGAATGCATGAACTTTATTCATTATGTTATTACTTTATTATTACATTCCTAGACAGGTTTACATGAGCCCTGCTTACAACGCTTTGTTACATTAAATCTTTTCTTCTGAGGGCAGTGGAGTGCTGACTGTGCACAGCGTGCATACATGACACTCAAGTCTACAAAAGCTGACAGTCAAATATCATCCTCTTTATCTTTCACCACTGCTTTGCATAGCCTCCCTCTGCGATAGAGAACTACATTAACAACAAATAAGGTGACCTGTCTCTAAATACACTGCAATGATGGATGAGCCAGGGCCATTGTTCTGCCATGTGTAACTGAATCATCACATTAGACACATGACTAATGCACAACTTGCCGCGAGGTGCCACCGAGCAGCCGACTCCTATAAACAACCGAATGTCTTCTGCATTGTCTATCTCCCATCCTTTGTTAGAAGTGACAATTGCAAGCGGGATCTGGATTTCATCCTCTGCTGCTATTTACTCCAAGTAAAAGATTAGCAGATAGAGGTGTGTATTCGAGATGATAAATTCTACTTCTTAGTACAGGTCACCAAATGGAAAAAGATAACAATGGACTTTATTAATAACACCTATTATTTAATGTTGGTTGCAGGGTAGTGACACAGCCTGGGGAAAAATCAACATTAGGGGTGTCTAGAGGTTTTTTGGATCATTTTCCATGGGTCAGTGATTTTTGATGATTTTTTAATTTAGCTCTTTATTTTTTCGGTCTTAGAGGCATTAGAAAGCAAGGGAAAATTTTTGCCCAAGTGGAAAAAGGAGAATAATAAAATAATAGGCTAATAAAAATTGATCCCTGATTCTTACTTCTTCAATAAGCTCTTCTATGATATAAGTAGGACCACATGCAAATGGCAGACTATCTTTTGTTCAAACAACTGAAAAACGGCCATCCGTGCTGATATCATAGGAGTATACATATTGGTGGGCTCAGTGGGAAATCTCTAGAGTCTACTGGTTAATATATCCTGTTCCAACCAAATCACAAGGAGCTTATTTATAACAGACAGAAGGTATCAACATCCAGGGTTTTGTACATTGCATTGCACATAAACTATGGGCAGCAATGGAGTGCCATCATAGAGTTGATGTTTGGTGAACCCATAAGGTGACTTTGAAATTACAATGATTTTTAGATGCCTTGGCGAGACCCCCCCCCCCCAAACTATATGGTCAGGATTACCACCATAAATAAGCACCATCTCTGGTGGTGAGGGCACCTTAAATGTAGAACCTGTGATTTTTCTATTTTCTCCCAATTAACATGGAAATGAGCAATGGATATGAAGGCAGCTGCCATCATCAAAGGTGAAGAGTTTAGACTTGGCAATAGCCCAGTAAAGTGCTAATAAAACATCAGGCTGTAAGTTTGTTTTCTTTTTTTACAAAATGCCTGCTTTCATAGTTGGCTATAACAACTGTGTTTGACTTCAAGGCATATCAGTTTGTTTTTATTAGACAGCAAGGTAAAAATAGGTCAGGAGTAGAATGGAATCCACAAAGAATGTGGTTGGTGATGGACTCTCGAGGAAACGCTGACAGTGCAGATACAGCCCACTGTCTGGTGTCTTAGCGTTAAAGCTGATAAGAGTCCCCTTCGTCAATGGTGTGATGGGTGAGACCACCAAGACAAGTGGTCATATCCTGAGCTATGCATTATGAGAGTAACAGATGCTACAGTACAAAAGTTTCACACTTGGCACAGCAAAACAAAATAAACATTATTAATTGGTGTACAGCAACATGTGCCAAGACTGATATATTGAATCGTACTAAGCAGAATGAAAGTTCTGTAATCAGGCAGGTAAAAGGAAAGGCAATATCCTTTCTGCAATATTTCCTACTGCTTGTATGATCTGGCAAAAAAACAAGATGTGTATGTGCGGTGTCGCCTTTGGTGGCCAGAATACCCAGAAATTCAGGCTTCCTGCTAAGAATGAACTAACTCCTGCTTACACCACCCTGGCTCAGCTAATCCAAAGGGCCAAAAAGAAAAAGTTGGTGGCGCCCTAGAAGGGAACAAGGACAAGTGAGTACCTTGGGTTATTATTACACAGTATTTATATAGCGCCATCATATTAAGCAGTGCTGTACAAAATAGATAGTCGTATCACTAACTGTCCCTCAAAGGAGCTCACAATCTAATGTCCCTACCATAGTTAGTTCTGTTTTAATATTAGAAAAAGGAAATGTATGAACATTTATTATTGAGATTGTCCATAAAAAAATGGAAAGCAATCATGGGGGAAAAATATAATTTGTTCTTTTTATATATCTATTAATAAACTATCTTCATGTGATTTGTGAGTAGATTCCATTTGAGAAAGAAAGGAAAATTCTGGTTTCAGGTGAAGGAATAAAGACCGAGCTGCCAATTCTTCTGGTGACGAAAGATGTGTACAACTGCCTACGACAACACAAATAAAAAAAGACATTTTGGCTACAAATTCCCTTAAAAATCTATTTGTTGTAAACCTGTACTATTTGCTAAACTTTGCCAAATGAAACATGACACATACAGTGCGTTTCCAATGCTTATATTGCGTTTTAGCTTCATGGTAAGATCCTTAAAAAAAGAGTTTGTCACTGAATGTAAATGAAACGACAAAACAATTTTCACATGGAGGAGATGTCTGCATTACAACTGTTAAACTGATAGATTAAACTAAATCAAACCTAATAATGATCACAGCTGTTCTTGCTGCTCAACCCTTGGCGGCTCAGATGACACAGATCCCAATACAACTTTACAGGGATTGCGTCAAATCAGATTAATCTGCTGGTTCCTGGTGTACAATTCAATAAATGGGCACTGCATGTATTGATGAGATGTGTGTAATAGGGACATAATGCAATTTGAGAGCACTCCAACTAGTCTGTTAAATGGGTTTGATAACCTCAAGCGATGTGTGATGTCAGGACATTTCACTCTGGGTACTGCACAATTGTCTGCTTTTTAAAATAGAGCCAAGGGAGGTGTCTAATGAAAAAATAAAATCCACTCATCAATGCAAAAAAGTAGTAAACCTGCTAGAAGGACCACAGTTGGCACCTAGAGGAGCCTGTATATACCTTTAGATGTCTTTCAGAGCACCTAGAAAATATTAAATGTAGACTAATACCAGTTATGGACATTTTTAGTGCACACCCTTCTCCTGTAATTCTGACCTCAGGTGGCAATTTCTAGGCCACATAGTACCTGGCGCTAACTCGCTGGCAAAAAAGTCACATGCCCACCCTTTCCCAGAAGTACCAATTATTCCATGTTGCTTTCCAAGGAGGACTGAGAAAAGTAAAGTAAAACTAATCTATATTGCTGGGCAGATGAGGGGCTAAAGATAGGGTCATTTTAAAATACAAAGGGCAGAAAGGTTTATCATAGGAAAACCACAAACATTTTAGAGACTTTAGAGGTCGGATAGATACAAGAGTTCAACAACAAGATATAAAGCTACATTACACTTTATTTGAAAATTACACGTTAACATCTGTGATATAACAATAAAATCAGAAGCTTACTCAAAATAACACACTCATAGAAATCTCCTTATGGAAAACTCTTTTTTACTGAGACATTGCACAACTTCAACGCGTTTCGCAGAAGCTAAGTCCGCTTTATCATGAAAAGGAGATCTACAAATAATAATCCAGTAACAATTGATTAACAAAACATATTTACATTATTTTAAACTCATTATTAGTTTTCTTAAGATTGGATTAAATTTGATAATAAACTTATGTTCACATTGAGCACCCCAGGTTTGAATGGGTTTCCACTGGACACTCCAGTTTCTTCTCACATCCCTAAAATTGCAAGTATGTTGATTGGCTTTCCCTCAAAAAGTGGCCTTGGACAGTGTTAATGATATATGACTATGGGAGAGACATTAGATTGTGAGCCCCATTGAAGGACAGTTTGTGATGTGACTATGGACTTTGTAAAGCGCTGCATAATGTTGAAGCTATATAAAATACCAGTTAATAAATATTAATAAAAAGATACAAGAATCTGTAACAGGCATTATGGTATACTGCTGACCTAGAAATAGTTATTTTCCAAATTTAACTTTCTCTTAAAAGAGGAACTTCAGAAAGTGGTATGTGTTATATATCTGACACAACTTCTAACACAACTATAGGAAAACACTGCCCTTCCTGTAAAGATAAGAAAAACTGCATGTATAAATAATTATGAGCAATTCATTAGACCTTCAGCATACCATTGGACCTGGTCTGAATATGAAAAAACAAAAAGGTCTGGTTTCAGGACTGAACTGCATATTAGTTTCTCTTTAAAAAGAAGTAAAAAAAAGTTAGTTGGTTAATTTGATTTTTAACTTAGGTTTTTTGCACTTCCATAAAAGTATAACCATTAATAACACAAAAGAATCTGCAAAATTCTGAAAATTTTGCAAAAGTTGACACAATGGGCCTGATTTTTTAAAGCTCTCCCAGGCTAGAGAGGATACACTTTCTTTAGTGAAGCTAGGTGATCCAGCAAACGTGCAATGGATCTGGTTCAGGATTTAAAACATTTGCTAGCAAATCGCAAATGACTTTATTATTAAAAGAGCTTTAATACATCAGGGCCAATGACTTGGCTTTTAAACCCTGTATTACCATTTTTTTTTTTAAATTGCATTTAAGCAGGTTTGCCAAATTAAAAAAAAAGGTGAAAGTTTTACACACATTTTAGCACTGAATTTGTTCTTCCTCTATCCCCTGACCTTATATACCACTTTCCATCTCAATTTTATGATCTTGATGGTAACCTGAAGTTACTTTTCAACTCACACCCATTTTATTTCATCATGCTCCTCTTTCCCGCCGGCTCTTGATAAAAACAGCCGCCTATTGTATCAGTTTTAAGTTTTCACTTTATTATGTATATTGGTAAAACTCTCTATTATTACTCTACTATAATGTATATTGTCTAAACTCACAACTGTGCATCTTATTATCAAAAAATGTTACAAAGATGTATAAAAATGAAATAATGTAGTGATTTACAAATCATTTTCATTTATATTTTCACTTAAACACAGTGTTTATATAATTTGCAAATTATTGAATTTGGTTTCTACTTAGTTTTCAAAGTGTTCCAAGTTTTTTGGAAGCTGGGTTGTATATGCTTTGATGCTTGATTTATTAATTAATACTTATACAAGATTACATATAATGGTATTATACATGTATGGGTTGCTCACTGCATAGCATGCTGACTTCTGTTTCTTATCCATTGTCTATGTAGGCTGTAATATTAGCATACAACATAAAATTACTGTATAATCTGTATGTAACCCCTTCATTTATGGCATGTGTCACAATAAACTAAAAAAATATATATCTTAAACAGTGATCCTTTCAGTTTTAATTAAATATCTATTGATATGCCCATGGGGTCCAGGATGAGGCCCTTTCTGTGTATTTGTCTCCTGGCTGTGCTTCTGATTTGTAGCCTAGTCCTCCTTTTTTAATGAATATTGCAAATGGCAATGTTGAAACATATTGCAAACATATTCCTGAGTCTCCATCAGGAAAACCCACCTTAAGACATGCCGTGGATCCATTGCTAGAGTGCATGTACATAGGATGTGGTTGGCTGCAGGAAATTCAGTTGTAACAGCATTATATGAGAAAAACATTGTATGATGCACGGAACTTTAGCAAGCTAAATGGTCACTCATTTAGGGTGTACATGAACTTAAAAAAACAGGGTCATGCACTTCATAATATTTACGTGTCTATATTTGTTATATTAAAAATGGCGGCTGAATCATGTGTTTTATTAGCTGTTCATGCTAGTATGTGCTGGTCCCAGCAGGGATGACACTTGAGAATTACCACGGCCCCTTGACTCTCCTGCAGGATGGAGGATATACCAGCAGTGAATGTCTGCTATGCTCCATGTCATGTCTGCCCTACAAGTGGCTGCCAGAGCAGGTGGTGGAGAAAGCTTTCATAGGAATGTACTCCTACCCTTACAGGCTGCCCAGCATTTTCTCAGCTGTTACGGTCATCCTTCAGCCTGAGCTGTCATGTAAATCAGAAACGTTGTACATCAGGTCTTCATACAAAGAATGCCAAAGCAACACATGGGTGGTGGGTGTTCGTAAAGGTATGACTCAAAATTAACTAAAATATTAACAAAGTTAAAATAACATAGTTAAAATAAAATAATTTAAAATGCATTGACTACCTTTTTAGTGGTATCTGACCTTGCTGCAACTAGTAAAATCCCTGCCTGTTGTATGGTTAAAGAACTGTATCCTCTTATCATATGACCATGCTGTGCGACTTCCATAGAACAGAGTGCAAGGGTCTGAACACACTCCATATTAGTCGTCCTCATCTTTTTTACCATAGGGAACCCTCAAAATAACTTTCAGGTCTTCAGGGTACCCTTACTATATTTACTTGATCCACAGCTCACAGTATATTAAGCTTGAAGGTCAATCGGAAGCATGCCTCTTACATTGGTAGTCAGTGGGAAGGAAGCCACTCATTCAGCCGAAAAGATCATTAGTTGGAATACACAAACTGCTCATTGCTCAAGGAACCCTTAGCAACTGTTGGAAGAACCCTGGCTGAGAAACACTTCTCTAGATTTTCACCACTAAAACCATAATTTGTGATCTTTTCACATAAAAAGTGTCAATGTCATTCAGGAGGTGATTGGTAATCTTCCATACTGAATTACTAACACCACTATCATTATGCTATTGTACAACAATGCAGCTGGGCACCTCACGCCTGTCTCTCCATCCTCTCTTCCCCATAGAACTTAACATGTATGTACAGCCAGCAATCCTAAATGGACACCTGAAACTCTCGAAAATGAGGATTTGGACCCACAGCAATTACAAGTATGTAGAAGTCTCATTACCATAGACCACAAATTCAAAGGTAAAGAGTCAGAGGTAGTCAGCAGATAAGGACACCATCAGCTTTAGGGATTTAGTGAAAACTGCCACCAGCAAAAAAAATGAAGAGGTCACTCAGCAGGCAGCCTTTGTCCCATGGGGCTGCTCATGCTAAAAGGGTACATCAAGTCTATAGGAATGAATAGAGCCTATAGAATGTATGTACTGGAGGAACAAAGCCTGGCTAGCAGAACTAATGCATGGTGGTTGACTGCTTTAGCACCTGCACTGTCAGATTGGATGCGTGGGACTCGTCCATGGAGCTTAGATACAGCTGCTTCACGATATTCTATATTCGAAAAGGGTACCACAAATATATACCGCTGGTATGGTATGCTGTTAGGGGGTAAGGGTAAATTATGAGGCAGGGCAGTGGGTATGTAATGCAGTGCAGTAATTCGGTAGACCCAAATAGGTATGAAGATGTACCCCAAGGAGCCAGGTTCATGGTAGCCAGGTCTGAATGGAAGTCAGTTGAAGTCCAATGATTAACATCTCTGACTTGGAACAAGAAGTATGGATGGGTTCACAAGCTTTACTGTTAAGCTTACTGAAGCACATTTTACCTACATATCCCTCAATTTTATATTATTCTGTGTAG
This sequence comes from Pyxicephalus adspersus, assembly GCF_032062135.1. Taxonomy (NCBI): domain Eukaryota; kingdom Metazoa; phylum Chordata; class Amphibia; order Anura; family Pyxicephalidae; genus Pyxicephalus; species Pyxicephalus adspersus. Next base: position 14,462,320 of record NC_092861.1, read on the forward strand.
ATTCTATTTGTGAACGTTACATTTTGGGTTATTATGCTAAAATTATGTTTCTAAAACTTTACCAGATATGTCCATTTATTTCAGGAGGTGCTACCTTGAATTGAATTACTACATTGCTTTTCCCCATTTTGATGACCAACCTCACCGCTGTGGTGTTGTTGCTGTTTACTGGCTCTATTTCATAAATACAGAGGTTTGTTTTTCCTCTTCCAATCAAACCAAAAAGTTTGGGGGACAAGGAGCATATATGCTCCATTTTGCATGTTAAAGAATTTCCTTTAGCAACAAACAGAAAATATTCCAAAGTTCCAAGCATCCATACAATTTTGCTTTCATCATTGTTTTTATGCAGTTGAGAACAAAAAGCTTTAAACTCCTTCGGACTATGCTCGGCTTGTAAGCTCTCATACGGTCCTCTTCAATAGGACACAGCGGAGAGGAACATTAGCAGCAAAGGTCTGGCTTTTTCAGCATGGAAACCATGTATCCAACCAGGTATAATTAGCCAGCGTTAGACGCTCTTGTACTCTGGAGGGGGGTCTTTCTACACTATTCTCTACCACTCAGCTTGACAATAATTATGTACGCAGCATAGAGTCGGAGCAGCGGGAACGAACAATGAAATCAAAAGCTTTTGTGCCATTTTCTTACAGCGAGCAACTTTACGGTAACATCTAATTTTGTTTGTTTTTTTATCCTTCTTATTTCTGGTGAAAGGAAAAAAAAAAGAACAAAATGGTTATGCTAATTGGCCTGCAAAGCAAAGCGAGAGCGCAATATGAACGCCTTTGCAAAAGAAAGGTGAACATTTAAGAGCTTTATCTTGACAATTCAGAAAGCAAGACTTGTTACAGAGTGTGAATGCTCAAAAGGGCGATGTGGCAGGTACACAAATCTGTCAGTGATAAGGTACAAAGAGACCTTTTTGAAATAAACTGGACAAAATGGGGCCCTATTTAAAATAACAAAAGTATGCCAGTGCTGGGAATAAAAATGTCCTGGCATTATCAAGGTCTGACATTCCAAGGTCCAGAACTTTGCTACACCAGACAATGACGCTGCCTCTATTGCTAGCTTGTTAGAACACAAAGGGCTAAACACAAAACATGTCCCAAGTTCTCCAGAGAACCTTGCTCATTGAAGAAGACTCTTGAAATGCTTTACAGTGCTTAGCTCACAACTTTAGCCTGCAAAATGAGAAGCTGTCTGAAATCTAAGACCTAATTCTAAGGGTCCAGTCAAACCAGCAATTCTGCTTCATTACTACAGAACAACCTCACTTTTCTGAATTTGGATTTCTCTAGCCGACATGTTGCAGAATCTTGATGGCTAACCTCATATCGTTGGTTCAGCCATTGACGGTGCAATATTAGTTAAGTTCACTCATCTATTCTGTTGGTGCTGAGCTTTAACCAGGTGCAAAATCTTTTGTATGAGATGGCCCCATAATGAACTGATTGCTATGAGTTTTGCTGCCATAGATTCCTAATAGGTGTCTTTGGTAGGACAATTTATAATACCTAACATTAAATGTCATCTCTACTGGTGACTTCATTGTAAAGTTTCATCAGGAATGCTTAGATGTGCTAGTGATTTTCAATTTTTCAAAGTTGATGGATCCATCTGTCTGATCCCTACTGACCCCTCAATTCGGAACTTAAGCTTAATTTTCTTTGAATGCCAATAAGCCAAAAGAATTCAAATAGTGGTTTTATATATGTTATAGATGTTAAATATGTGGATTTACCATGCAAGTTAGGGTGGACCAACGCAAAAAAAGCTGGGGCACTGGCCATATGCCTTCTGTGGAGCAGAAAATTCTGCAGTACTCTCCCAGGAATTTTGTTTAAGCTTGGAAGGAAAAAGTTGTAGGTGGGTGGTGGCCCCTGTATTGTGACCCCAACTATTCAGTAACCATCCAAAAACAGCCCAGTGGTTATGAAAACGTGCTGGGTTGTGCGCCCTGCTAAAAAGACCTGGGAAACCACTGATCTGGGTTCAGAAAGTGGCACTACTCTCATCATAGCTTTAGTAGGCCTTCAGGATATAAGAGGACTAAAGGAAACCTATACTGAGAACTATGCAACCATTGTGTACAAATATGGATGTAGATCTTCATAGAGACTCCAGTCAAATAATTGTTTTACATGAAATTGCTAGCAAGATCATAAGTATGCTCCACTACATAAACCTATACACTTTAAGAACAGAACATAAATTATAATGGTATTGTGGTGCTGAAAATGTTTTTTGGCCTATAAAAGATACATGTACTTAGTGCAATACACAGCTTTACCAGGGAGAGCCAATTAGGATCTTTGTATAAAAACAGTAAATTAATATAGTATATACTACATTACAATAGTATAACACAATATAGTGTTTCATTTGGTTAAATACTCCATATCATTTTATTAATATGATCCAATATTACTTGTTGTGTCAGTGATATTATTCAGTATTATTCTTTAAAAATATTCTTACAGAAAGGTGGCATAATGAGTGATCTGATCAAGCCTGAAGATAAAAAAGCAGCTTTGGTATCAGCAGCCATAAAGCTTCTTGTGGGCTACAGTAGGGAGGAGCAGTGGTGTGAATAATTTATGTCTGAGCAACCAAATGTATGCATAATTGGGCTGCAGATAGACTTTAATGTGCAAAATGAAGCATCAAAGACAAAGAATCAACAACTAGATGGCCCTAATACAATGATTTACTGGTAACATGATTTTGCACAGTAAAGTGCATTTATTAAAAAAAAAAAAAAAAAAAAAAAAAAAGGATCGGGAGAAAAACAAAAACTGTTAAAAAACAGGGTAGGTTGGATGAATATATTTCTATGTTATTTAAACCCATGGCTGTAGGTCCATCTCCCCCCCACCTCCAATGTTGGCAGCTGCAGAAATGTTGCCGTCAAATAACTTTCATTGGAGCAGTCAGTCAGTGCTTCAACTGCTTTTAGTCCATCTTGACTGCCAAAATGTTGATAGAAGGGAATCACAAGCCTGTGTACAATGCAGAGCAACAAGCCAGCCTAGCTCAGATGTTGAAATCTTCATCAAGACACAGCTGTAATTCAACCACATTAGGCCAATTATTGGGAATGACATTTGTCTACATGTTTGTAATACTACAGCGTGCTTTGCAAACACACCCACTGCAGGTTCCATGGGAACTTACATACTGATTTTTAGAGCTACATACCAGATTCCAACCTGTCATACAAAGCTTGTTACATGACTGATGGAGAAGAAGAGAGACCTCTAGATCTGCTACTGGAATGTCCAAGGACAGATCAGAAACAGATCGCACCGTAAAGCAATCATGGCCACTACGTTCTGGGTCCATTAGAAATTTAGATAGTCATTTATAAGTTTCATCTGAGTTGCCTTGGGAAACTAGGTGGAATCCATGGAACCCTCAGTAATAAAGGAATAACACAATTTTAGACTATGGGCATCATCCCCTATCAGTGAGCATAGTGCAGCCAGAACCTGAAACAGACTATCAGCACTAACCATTTGAGGCAGCTGTACTGTGCCAAATTCACCATTTAGCGGTAGGGGCATTTAAGGATTAGGGTAAGAAGCAAGGCTTCAGGTGCTCAGGTAACCCCAAACAGATAAAAACAGAAGGTTTGGTGCCAGAAGGTGACCAGGTAACAGTAGGCAAGCAATTGGGTCATACATTGAAGATGCATAAAGCTCTGCAGAGAAAAAGCAGCAATGGGAAGATGTTGTCTCTATACCGTCTGCCAGAAAAGAGAGCGTGTAATATATATATATATATATATATATATATATATATATATATATATATATATATATATATATTATACAGTGATATGCCTACATTTGCACTAAACAACAATGTAGACTTCAGCAAGGCCCAGGACCTGACCATGACATCTAGCAGGGGTACTTGGATCACAAAACTGGTTGAACAAATGGCATATTCTCCTACAGGTACCCAGCAATTAGCCTTCTGATCAGAGTAAAGGCAAATGGAATATACATTGTGTTGCAAAGCTGTAAGAATGGCTGTACTGCATTAGCAGTTCACAAATTTATTTAGCCATTTCTGAAATGAATCTATATTACGATAGGTTTGCTGTAACAGACCCGTTTTCTAAAATACTGCATTTATGAGAAAAATAAAAAAAAAATATTTTACATTAGGTGATACTGTAACAGGAAGCTGTCTTGATAGAAATCTATGGTCTCCTGTAAAACAATTTCCATATAAACACATTATTACTGCAGAGATTGTAGTTTTTATTTTCTGGATCTCATCAGAACTACATCTTGACAAATAATGTTTCGTATCCATTATCCAAGGTCACTGGGTGCACAGGCTGCTTTGCTCCGAATGCATATATACATGCACCAAGAGAAACGGCTTTCCTGAGATAAAAAGACTCACATTAGATTTATCATGCTAATAAGATCGTGCTGTAATAGAATTACACTCGTATATCACATAAACTCTGCCCTTCCAGGAGCTCAAAATAAATTTCTATACAAGTCTAACTAGGTCTATAGAATGTGATTACCAAGAACAGATGCTCATTCAGAACACAAATAGGATACAAATAAAAGCAGGAAACATGGCTGTATAAAGACAATGATAACAAATCTTAATGGATTTTTAAAGAAAGAATATGGAGGGCTGTCTAGGAGGTGGCCCGTGCATCATTTTTATTATGTTCCACACTATACCACTATTTATATTGTGCATACGGGATGCAGTGCTTTACGGAATACACTGAACTAATAAAGGTGTTTCAGTATTTGTTCTTGAGATAAACACACAAGGAAGATTAAATTGATGTACTGGTATGTGTTAATTGGTAAAAAACACCTTGTTTTCATGTACAAGTGGTAATTTTACATTGGGCAGCATGGTGGCTCAGTGGTTAGCACTCTGGCCTTTGCAGCACTGGGTCTCAGGTTGAAATCTCAGCCAGGACACTATCTGCATGGAGTTTGCGGGTTCTCCCAGTGTTGGTGTGTGTTCCTCCCACATTCCAAAAACATGCAGTTAGGTTATTTGGCTTCCCCCAAAATTTACCCTAGACTGTATTAAAGACATATGACTATGGTAGGGACATTACATTGTAAGCCCCTTTGTGGGACAGTTAGTGACATGACTATGACTTTGTACAGCGCTGCCTAATATGTTGGCGCTATATGAATACTGTTTAATAATAATCTATATGGGGGTAGCAACATTCATTACACAAATACCTGGCTTCCTGCAGCACTGCACACGATTCTCCTTTATTGGGTCAATCAATGCACTACAAACAATGCAATGCCTGCCTTTACCCCACAGGTGTGTTTTTAGGTTGTCAGAGATCATACGAACATCTTCAGTTAATTTTACAGCCACAGTGTAAGAAACCTGTATAGTAGGGAGATCAGATTGCAGAGACAGCAAAAAGTTCCACAGAGGTGACGCAAACTTCCACCTCCAAGCAAACTGGGATCAGCCCAACTTAAACAGTATCTGAACATAACCTGTATCTAACCTGAAATCTTCCAAGTTTAGACTATAAAAGGGGGAGGCAAAACAAGGAGACAACCACTTGCTCTGCTGTGCTCATGGCCTTACAAAGAATATACTAACAGGACAGCATGACATAGAAATGTGATCATGAAACTGAAGCTTTTTTTACGGTCCAGTCACAGGTTGAGGGAGAGACATGATTTAGAAATGTTGTCACCTACCTGTATAACTTTTTCCCCTTTATCTATGTATCAGCCATTTGCCCAGAATTCAGTGTAAAGGTGAAACCCTTTATCCCTTTAGTCCCACTGAACTGTTCTATTTCAATTCCAATGTGGAGGATCCTGACAAATCAGAGGCACATACCGACTGTTGGGGTAAATCCTGACTTCTTGAAATCCTGATCTGGTTTAAGCTGACGAATACCTCCCCAAGTATATTACATGAGAAGACTGTTGCCCAGCCTGGCAGGAATATTGGGAGCTACCCTGATCCCTTCCAATCTGGGCCATGCACAATATCTACCGCACATTTTAAAATTTGCTTGCTAGCAGATCCAGCAAACAAGGATTGTTTTATGTATTTATTATTAGGCAAGGTATTAGGCCCTCTTCATGCTCCAGTGCTGCCAACTTTCTTCTGGGTTGTACAACATCTAGCTTCATTCATCTTACTTACTATGAGCCCAGGTTGTCACAAGCACAACCCCGGGGATGCATCATGATGTTACAGATAATGAAAATTGTGATTTATTTCAGATAGATTCAGTAAGCTTTCCATAATGATTCTGGGAATGACTTCATTCTCTTGTCACATGACGCTGTGCACCGTAGAACTCCAAGAAGGTTATGTTTAGGGGCAAGGAATACATGTCCTACTTTCTGCAAGCTTGGGCACCCACAGGGATTGGCAGGCAGGTCAGCCGGCTCCATATGATACCCGCCAGGAAGCAAATTGGCTGCACACAGCAGGTAGGCAGCAACTGCTAATTTGTTTTATCCGCAGGCGTCTTTAACACAATCCGGCACATAAACAATTTAGCAGTAATATTAAGTAAATCCAAATGCTACATATAGATACAAAGCTGTCACTACGTTTCTATAGCTGTAAATGGTGCTTAGTCATTACAATTCATTTACTAAACAATCATCGGGGACATGGTTGTGAGATGCTACAAACAAAGCTGCTAATTACAAGGAATTTTTTCCCCCCCTAGCTCTAGAGATAAGAGGGCTTAATGGTAATATAACAGCATGTGCAAAGACATGTCAAGAAATGTGTGGGTTACAGCTTTACAGAGAGGGGGAGGAGGGGAACGCTAGAACAATGGAAAGGGATGCATGCGGGCTGTCACTCTACCAAAGGTACCGACGTCACACAGACCCACATAATTATTAGTCACTGAACAAGTAGGTGTTGTGCCTTATGGAGGGAGCCAGGCTTTGCTGCGGATACTTAATTTATACAATTCTATGCAAAACCCTTTCATTTCCAGATTGCCGATGTATATAAATACACTAAAAAAAAATGCAAGACAAAGCGCTAATTAGGTGACACTCGTAGTAACCAATCAATATACATTTTTTAATCTGATTTCAGCGGAATGATTTCTGGTTGCTGAGCTTTACTTAACATGGGTTGTCAGTGCCCTAAATGCAGAATGCAAACCAACACACACATACAATAGGTGCCAATACATAAATACAATAGGTGCCAATGCACCTGTTCTATAAAAACATTGAAAAAGGGCAAGGTACAATGTTATGCGAATGAATGGGTTGATAAAAAATGCAACATGCCTCATCGCATAAGTTAGGTCTTGTTCACATGCCTGATTTTCAGAGCTTAGATCAGCGTTTCTCAACCACGGTTCCGTGGATCCCTAGGGTTCTTGTAGAAGTTGCTAGGGGTTCTTTGAACAATGAGCATTTTGTGCCTCTCATTTACCATTGACACCAATATTCTTTTTGGCATTCTTCCCACTGACCAGCAATGGAAGAAATATCCTTCCTACCAACCACCCACCACACTAATGTACTGTGAGCTATGAATATAGTAATTATAGCACCTGATCCCTAATTTATTTTACCATTACCCATAAAGGTTGAGAAAAACTGGCTTAAAGGATGTTGTTACTGGGCGGTTGACACCCTACCAACTTCCAACCACTATCCCCATGTTCTATAATTTTGTTAGGTAGTTGTCAGATGTTCACCAACCATTGAGGAAGATCTCACATTCTGATCTTGTCAGGCAGTCTGTTGTCTCTTGAAATTGAATGAATAGAATGAACAAATATGTGAATGTGTGTAAACACCTATTAAATATTATAGATAAAAGTGCACACAGTTGTAAGTAGACAACTACTATACTGTTGAGAAGTATTGAAAAATGGTATTAACTGCACCACTTCACAACCATCCGCCCAAGCAAGTTCCAAGTATATAAGAGAGAGCAGTCATAGGTCACAGTTCTAAATAAGATATCCGCATGTCTGCAGGTGACATTAAAATATCCCAGGAAAGGACACACTGCACAATTCCAAAGACACTTTCAGGGTAATGGTTTTTCAGTGCTGGGCAATGCAATTATGAGTTCTATCATTTTCTGTGTGTTACACTGAACTCTTAATTAATAAGTATGGGAATGGCTGACATGGCATGATGGGAAATAGCAGTCCATGATGCTTGCCTTTTCAGGAGCATGTATGGAATGTATACTGTCTGCATTGCTTCCTTTCTCCCAGCAGAATACCCTTTATGCAGGTTAAAACGGTCACGCTGCACTGAACATGAGTTTCAGCACTGTCTGGTTTTCACGTGCTGTAATAAATAAATTGAGCCTAAAATATTGAGCCTCCTGGCACAACTTTTTGGCAAAGGATAAAGAAGGAAAAATTTAAAGCTTTCTATTTTTTCTTTTTATGTGTTTGTGTTTTTTTTATTTTGCTTTGTTCTGTTAGATCGACAAGAAATTAACTCCCACTTTGAAATGAGTCTGCAACCATCAATTGTGATAACACTTGACTCGGCCTCTTACTAGTCTCCGTAGACTTTATTATGCCATGTACAACATTACAGATTCAATACTTCTGTATCCATTGAACAATTCTCCAGTACTCAGACTTATCATGGCTGTTGATTTTTCAATGAGAAAAGTATCAAGAGGAAAGTAGGTCCTGGAACCAGAAAAGCTTATTAGAATCTCTGTTGGGTAAGATGTGCTGTCTACATCTCCGGGTGATTTTCAATTTTTGTAAGGCAACCAGCAATAAAAGTATGGCCAACATCACACTGGCAATTCTATTACTGATAAATTATAATTCAGGGAAACAACTTACCTGCCTTTATGGCACTGCTCCTTCAATGGATGGACCATTAATTTAGCTCTCCATGGCTGCTTTAAAAGCATTTTGGTTAGTAAGGGGATCACAATATAGTGACAATTGTGATTTAGTAACTAGATTGCCAGTTACTAGTTACTAATTGCCAGTTACTAGTTACCATGATATACATAAAGCTATGTAGATAGTTTTAGGACCTCACAGGGAAGGGGACGTCGCAGAGACAAATAAAGGTCTTCACAAGTTTAGTTACATGGCTTTACATGTCTTTGTGAAGTCCCATTCTTCATATATTCCTATTGACTACCTGTATACTGGCATCAAGTCTACAACCAAGGAGTGTGAATATCTAAGGGATGGGATTTTACAGTGACAAAGTAAAGATATGCAGCTAATCAGACACAAATCTACAGATGTGTTCATGTAATTTTGCCCATCTAAATCCAAAATCAAAAACCCAATCCAATGATTTGAAACATCACAGCTTGCTAGTCCTTAGACTAAGTGCCTGCATTAGTTTTAAATGCTTTAAATCCTAATAACTTAGGTCTACTTAAATGCTGCAAATAATAACACTTCCTACCCCAGTGGGTAGAGTTTTTCTCCCATTATATTCATGGAAGCAGCCATGGTTGCCATATCTAGGCTGGACTTCAAACTTGTTTGTCTTTGTGCATCTCCATTAGGCTATGTGCACAAGTTAGAGAATTGCCAAAATCTAACACTGCACAGTGGTCCCTAGACATTGCCGTTATGAACAACTGATTGGGAACCACTGCTGTGCATTTTATTTGAGGAGAGGACAACAGGGTGCCACTTGCTCCTCCTTCCCCTGACACTCTAGAGAAGAATAGCACTGTGTGTACAGAGCCGTTTGCTCACCGGTCACTAAAAACGATCACAAAAATACCTTTTTCAGCAACAATCTTCCATCGGATGTCTGTACAGTGCCTTATTTTGCAGCTAAATGAAATAGTAGTTGCCACAAGAGAGGGTTTGGCAATCTTGTAAACTCACAGGAGGTGACAAGAACATTGGATTTCAACATCCGACAGGTACTTTTTGTACCCGCTCTTCACTTGAAAACATCTAAAACTAATGCAGCCACCACATTTAAGGATGTGTTTTTTGCAATATATTTATTTTTGGGTTTAGATACACCAATTTAAAAGTGCATTCTTAACCTGCTCTACAGCACCGTGTCCTTTCATCACCTGTGACACATTCATGTTAACCGGTGACATTTTTCGAAATTATCATACAATTTTATTTTTATGCCCAGCAAATACAAACTGCAAACAAATAATGACAATCCCCCAATCAATCACTGAATGTATTTTTAATTCCAGACAAACACGTGCTCCCGGGACAGGGTAGATAGGCAGAGTTCTAGTATTTCTGGAGCAGTTGCCTTTTTCCATTGCTAATTATAGCTGGGCACAAGGAATCCCACCTAGTTTCAGTAAGCCAGTATGATTGCCTAATGGGCATGATGTGCTGCGGATCGCAGACACCAGACATATTAATACAATTCCCGAGGCCCAGACAGATTAACGCGGCATTGAGTTACAGACAGCTCTCTGCATTGACAGCTCCTCTGTGCTGTGTGGCCAATAATGTCAATTATAAATGGCATATTACAGAGTCTGATAAGAGGTCTGTTGAATAAGACGGGATCAGTGAAGAGGATTCTTTACCAGTGTTTGTAAAACTGCAACGTGGATCTCACCTGTAAAAGTTGGCATTCAGGCTGGTGAGGCCTGAGCAAAAGCCCCTTCATCTTGCTTGATTTACTGTGTGCTTAAAGGTAATCTCCAGGCTGACAGATATACATTCCTATGAAATATACGAATGGCAGACGTTTTACTTGTAATATAATTTGTGTTTCTCTTCATCCAGCCAGGAGTCTACCACTCAGCTTGCCCAGTGAGACAACTTTTTTCTTTTGGAGTTAGCAAATACAACCTGGTCACCTTCCTGCCCTTACCCCTATTACAAGGGTTCACCCATGTTAAAAAGGGAAAGAACAGTGGTTCAGAGGTTAGCACTCCGGCCTTTGCAGCACTAGGTCTCAGGTTGGAATTGCAGCCAGGACACTATCTACAAGTGAGTTTGCAGGTTCTCCCCACATTTGCGTGGGTTTTCCCCGGGTACACCAGCTTTCTGCCTTATTCCAAAAACACGCAGTTAGGTTAATTGGCTTCCCCCAAAATTGACCTTAGACTGTATTAATGACATATGAGTATGGTAGGAACATTAGCTTGTGAGCCCCCTAGAGGGACAGTTATCGACATGGCTATGGACTTTGTACAGCACTGCGTAATATGTCGGCACTATATAAATACTGGATAATAATAATAAGAGACAACGGCTGCTTTAAATGGACAATGAAGGAACACCATCAGCCCATCACTGAGTTTGCACGCTGTTAGCACAATTCTTGTTAATACATTGTACATTTTGTTTTGAAGAGTGGAAAAAAGGTTTATTGGCCAACATGTTATCTATTCCTTGTTGGGGAAATGGACTCTCACATTCTGCCCTGGTCTGGCAATTGCTATCACCAAGACAGAAAATGTAGGAAAATCTAACGATCGTCAAGGTTTACACTGGAATGGTACTACAAGAGAACCCTCAACATATTATTTCTGGTGGTAAGTGTCAAATTTACTTTGTGAAGATTTGCTCTGTCTTCTCGTCATATAATGTAATTACATGATAAGGGACCCAACCCTTTCTCACTCTATTCATTACAGGAAAAAGGTTTCGGCTGTGGTTCTGTTTTAAAATTCAAAATCCAGTCTCACTTTTTCACTTTTCCTCTAATAGTAGATGCGAACTGGTTTTCCACAGCCCATTTAATAACAGTCATTCCCTAATTTTATCTATGGGAAATGATTCTAGCTTGTACCTACCATGTTCATCTTTTTTTACCCACAGAGTGCCTATGATCCATTTCCTCCTCCATCCTCCTACATTTTTATTGCTTCATGCTGCCTACACACTGCAAGCCAAAAGACACAAGTGAATTCTATTCTCTAAACTGACAGGTTATACATGTGGAGATTTTGAAGAATACATTCTTAATAAAGAATTTAATGCTATAGGATTCATGGTATATATTATTAAAATTAACAATTTACTTTTACCTAGATTTACCAAAACTACCAAAAATCTGGCCTTGTAGCAACCTTTAGTTCTCCCTTGCTTGGCAAGACTGGCAGCATGGCAGCTAAAGGTGGAAATGCTTTTATCAACATGGTACAGCTTAATCACTGTCCAATTAGCATGCTGGAAGAAGAAAAATGAATCTGTCTAGCAACAAACATGAGACAATGGTCTAAAGAAATGAGCCATGTCAAGATGGACCTTTCTTACATCTCCAAATATTTGTGTACATAATAATTTAATTTATTTTAATTAAAGTATTTTAAAATTAATAATATGGCTCAAAGAGAAAAATCTTCTGCAATGGTACCCTGCCCAATGTGTGTGGAAAGTAGAGTTCAGTTTATCGGGAGGTCTTAATCCTAATTGGATTTGATAAAATATAATCCACAATTTTGCTGCTGCTCAGGCTACTTCATCAGGTATGGTGCACCAAGACTTCTCGTTATGCTTTTTTTTGTTAATTGAAGGTAAAGATACTCATGCTTGGTCCCAAATAACTATTTTATATAACTGGGCACCATCAGATATGTCTTCTACAAATGAATAAGGTTTCTCCTAATGCTATTTATTACCAGAGGTGTAGAAAGAGACTTATAGGATTGGTGAGCACTACCTTGCATCCACGGGTAGTCTAAATAGCCTAAACTGTAGTTCCCTGGCCATAATATCAGGCCTATGGGGGAAGGTGTTGATTTTTGTATATAGTTTCTGGGTTTTCTAAACCTTACTATGCTAGACCTTTCAATTCTCTCCATGGATCGATAAGCATTAGAGTAAGTCTGAGCACCAGAAGCAACTGCAGAAGTTTTGGCTAAAGATTAAAAACACAATCCTATAAAAAAAAGCAACACCAGGGAGCACAGTGCAAGATGTAAAGGTGACAGATCTCAGTAATAGAACCACTGGGCCTGATTTATTAAAGCTCTGCAAGGCTGTAGAGGATACACTTTCATCAGTGAAGCTAGGCGATCCAGAAATCCTTGAATGGATTTCTTAAAATCATTTGCTATTTGCTAGCAAATGTTTTGAATCCCGAACGAGATCCATTCCAGGTTTGCTGGATCACCCAGCTTCACTGATGAAAGTGTATCCTCACCTTGGAGAGCTTTAATAAATCAGACCAACTGTGTTGAGTAATACTGCAATGTGTTTGTTTCACACTTCAAATTGTACCACATGCTAGATGTTTAGCATGGAGCCAAAAGTCTTAAATACAGCACCACCTTTATACTAAAGAACAGAGGTGCAAAACAAAGTGATGCCATTCTATTGATGTATTGCTCATCCCATTAATGTTTAACATTTAAAAAAAAAAACAGAGTTTTGCAAAGCAAATGGCGTCAGATCAAACCATGTTTAATTAATCTGGTCTGTGCCGCAGCAGACGATGATGCAAGCGTGCTTTATTTACTTCAAAGCCAGCGTGTGGGGACTCTGGAGTGAGCTGGCAGTACAATGTATTGACTGTAATACTAAAGTGGTGAGAAGACAGCCTGGACCGGGCCTGTACAGAGCTGGGAAAACTCTGCCCTAAATAAGTCCAAGCCAGGTCTATCGAAATATCATTTGTTTGTTACACAGAAAGGAGATATGCCATCTGGATGAGAACAGATTGAAAGGAAATCTTACAGGGGGTCCCCTCCTGTCAAAGAAAGATGGTACATTATGTGCGATATTATGTTACCGAACAGGCAGCCGCTGAGAAGAATCATATAAGGAGCGACAAAAAAAGCATAAGAAAGGAAGAAGCAACAGAATTTGGGTGCTATTTTTGTATTTTATTTAAATGGCTCAGTTCACTTTTTGTCCTCAGCCCCATACAATTTTAAGTCAACCTGTTTTTCAAGGGAAAATTAGGAGGTTCACTATAATTTAGCCTTTCTAAGCAACAGAAACTTGCATTCCTTCGACTTCCCCTGATCCTCAGTCACCAAAATAATAAGATGAGCATTTCATGTGTGGTAGAGCCGATTGCCCCAGTGCATTTAGATATTTCCCTAAAATCTGGGCACTGAGCAGAGCAGCCGCCATACAAGGAAAGCAAAGTCATTGTTCTCCCCAGCCCATTTTATCTGGGTGCACCACCCGGAACTTGGAAGACCCTGTCCTTGTCCCTGAATCTTCCAGGTCCACAGCAATGATGATATAACTACTGAGCCTGTGCAGGAGTTACATTTTCCCCAGCATCTTGGTTTTTTCATTGTGGTGCCGCATATACAGCCAGTTACTCCACTGCACGGCCCATGTGCCATGAGGCAAAAGACAAAAAAAAATCACCAGGAGCAGGAAAACATTTTTTTTTTGTACTCTTCAAACAAAACATCCATCTTCTGGTGACTTTTGGTTTTTGTAAAGTTTAGTCCCACCCTAAGCCCCATTCCTACCCAAGCATGTGCATTACACATTGGCCTTTTTGTGCAATTATGATTCATGTCTATTGCCTTTAAGAAGCCTTGCTGTGCCATAAACAGTCCATAAAACACATCATAGGTATCTGATCTGGTGTTAACAGGTCCTTCCCCAGCTTTTTAGTTTACAGTTGTCCCTTGCCTTTGTTCAAAAGATAGAAAAATGCTTCAATGACCACAGCCTGCATACAGTAACCATCCCCTTTAATGTAGAATTCCACAGGCAGTTCCTCCGGACGGTGCTGCATAGCTGGAAGTCTTCAGCCAGCTTCCATTACACTACTATAATGCTGAGGCAGGCATTTGCCCTTCTGCACAGGAACCCCTGCTACGAACCCGATCCAATGGATGTAAAGTGAGCTGGCACAGCATGCTCTGTAACATGGCAATGACAACTTATCTGATAGCAATGTCGAAAACAAATGTGTATGCCGTATAAGCTGCCCTGAAATCTCACTCGCTTATCCAATACTCACCAATTTTCCTCTAGAATGTATGATATAAAGTAAAACTCAGGAGAACAAAAGCAGCAAATTGGACAACTGCCAATACCATCCAAGAAACATTGCAAAGTTCACTGAATTAAGCATAACATTGAAACCAAAGCTGACATAAAATACATATATTCACGCAGGTCTGTACTGATTAATGAATAATTTAATGAAACTAGTATCTGAAATGTGCCTTGATTACAGATTATTTTAATCCCTTTACAGCAACTTTCTACTAGCAGAGGAAGGGGCAGAACTACAAGCTAATCGAGCGAGCTGCATAAAAATATGACCAAAGGAACAAACTGTCAGGTAGCTAAAGCAAAGAGTCCATAGTCTCCTGCTGGTCTTTCTCTATCTAGTTAATAGGCAGGGTATCTGTCAAGGCTGAAGACATTCTCCCTGTCCCCCTTTATGAATATGCTTGCATTACAAAGTTTATGTTAGATCCAGTAATGGCATCATCAGGACTCTTGGTGCAATTGGGAATATTATGACTGATAGGAAGATATAGCAGGGTGCTCTCCAGAACCTTTAGCAATAATCTAAGCACTGGGTAGGCTATTGGGAGTAGTTGTGCAAATATCAGAATGAAGGGGAAATTCAATCTAGCAAGCGAAGGCATTCCTAGACAGGACATAATTGTATTAACCGCCCTAGATAATGCCCACATGTGACTCTTCCGGCAGAACCACATGTTGGTGGTGGGGTCTGTTACCTTAACCTTGCATCATTTTCATCTTTCTGCTTGTTGTATGACCAATCCAATTTAAACTTCCATGACAAGCTGAGCTGAGATTTAAGCTGCCAGCCTTCTTGGTGTGTTCACCTTGCTGTCCTTGCACAAGTTTAACCATACAGCTGTAGAATATTGTGTTTTAGGGCCAATAAATATAATGCACATGGCCGTGAATTGCCATAAAGAAATTACATGATTTGTCTATTGCTAGAATTACTCTTCATGATATGAAACTTTACAGGCATCAGCATAGAATGTTATAGGAATATAAAAAGAACATGTTTGTATTGTTATCTGCAGCCACTTGTTACTATTATCAGGCTTCAAGTGACCTTTACTGTCCAGGACTAAAGCTATAAAAAGACTAAAAAAAGTAACTAGCAGAAAGATATGTCTGTGCTAGGGGAGGAGGCAGCTATGAGAATAGATGCATTCCCAAATAGGTTAAACAAAGGCATGTCAGCTGGTGTGATAACATGAAAACATGCAAGCATTGGGTTCCTTCTTACCTGTATAGTGAACCACACATGTCTGGCCCTTCTTGGGAAAAGTCCTTCCTGTTAGGAAAAATAAAAATAATCAGAATACACCAAACAAAAACATCTTTTATTTTTAGTAGGGAGGCAGTGTTCTCCCCATATATTATTTTAAGCTGTGTGGAAAGAAGCAGTAGGCAGGTAGCGGTTACTGAAAAGTGCTGGGTGGTGCACCCGGCTAAATGAGGCCGGAGAGAACATCGGGAGGGGGTGACAGCCCTATTAAGTTTATTTTGCTTTGTGTCTCCACTGGGTAGATTCATCCTATTTGTCCTAACCATTTATCAAGGGACTGAACGTGACGAAATATAAACCATTTTGTCATCAGAAAAAGAATAAGGGTATCAATTGTGCTGGGTTTCTGGCGGCAAAGCCAACTGTGATGTTTTGGGGACTTCTTTCTCAAAGAATTGATATATATTGCATCATACATACCTATACTTTGAGAAGGAGGTGAAACATCACATTGTTTTGTTTATGGATGCCAGAAAATCTTCTGACACTGGATATGGTGTGCTGGCTTTTACAGTTTTGCAAGCAATAAAAATATAACAAGGGTTTCACATAGAAACACAGCAACAAAAAATATAATAAAAAAAAATAGTAATAAACAAAAAAGTTTGGCTTTAGATTTGTGATACACTTTATTTTTTCTTGCAGAACAAAAATGACAACATAACTCACAGAGATAAGAACCCCTCCACCACAAATCGCTCACATACCCCTCAGGTCTACTAGCACTGTAATGTTGCTATTTACACATAAAAAGTAAATGGTTTGATAGGAATTGGGCAGGCTTCAACTTGTGTCAGTGGTATACAGCAGTTTATATCTACCTGTGTACACTCATTATCTGCTATACTAAACATGGAAAACACAAAAAACAAACAATTTATTTGACAATCCTTACATTTTTTCAAAAAGAAAACAAAATATTACTTTTTCTAAATCCCCCTAGTACAAACATTTAATACAGGCTGCTTCCATGCTTCACTTTGTGAAATGTGCTTTAGCGTGTCAAATAAGAAAGCCCAGCACCACCTCTACACTAAAGATGTCGAATATTTACCACCTACAAAAGAGGAGGTAGGGTTGTGTGTCCTTTCCCTGACTCATTCACTGGGTGTGTAAAGCTCCATATAGATGCTGGATCACTGTTGCTATAAATGATCATTAGTTAGAGTTCCAGCAACATTAGTAAAGAAGAAGGGGCACTGTGTAGAAATCACAGTTTTTGGTATAGATGGAAGGTGGGTGGGGAAGAGGGTTTTTTCCCCCAATAGAAAAAGCAGCAGTCATTAGCTGTCATTTATTTATTATGCCAGCAAATTGATGAATCGCTGAGCGAGGTCAGGTAACAGCAAGCAAACTAGAGTAACTTAAGCTACGTACACACTTCCAATGGTTGTTGCCCGATAATCGGCCCGAAATCTGAAGCGTGTACAGCGCGCGTCGTTCATCATCGGAATGACCGCCCTGGCGGATCCACAGATGAAGAACGACGAATGATCGTAATGCAAGTGAAGGGGGAGAGGGCGTAGTGGGGTGCCGATCCGTCACTCTCGCCCTGTCCTCATGTACAGCACTCGTTCATGCATCGTGCAATAATAGTCGTTGAAAAGGATTGTGAAAGATCCTTTCCAACGACTATTATTGCACGTGTGTATGCAGTTTTACACAGCCCTGTTTAGTTCTGTAGGGGCTGGGGGGAACAAGTGGAAGCCGACCTACTGCATTCTCCCCATAGGAAATGAAAGAAGTCACCCCCAGTTAGTTGTTTAGTGTCAGGGTATGTGTTGTATATACATTTTTTATTATATATCTGTATAAAATGTATACATTGTATATATTTTTGCCTGAGACAATCAAAAACTTTTATCTTGGGCAACAATTATCTAGAATGTACATAGCGTACAGAAAATGTACATAGATTTTTATTGCAGAAAGGGATAGGAGATGGCCTACCTGTTTGTGATCATTGTTCCAAGATATGGTACCCACTGGTATTGCTGGGACTGAATGGAATGTGCACATGCGCAAGAGTCCAGCCAGGCCAACAAAAAGATGACTGAAGATCAAGCACCCAGAAGAGGATCAGATAAAGATGGCAGTGCCCACAACGATGTGAGGGCAGGTGAGCGTAAATAAAAGATTAGGATCGGGCAGGTAAGGTAAGGTTATTTTATTGCAGAAGGGTCACCTTCTGCTCCTTCTATAATTAAAGACCTGCCTGGTCCCAATTTTTTAGGTTTAGTTCTGCTGTAAGACTGAGGAAAGGCTTTCCCGTGAATGCAGCAGGCTGATGGATCGTCTCAGCCATAAAGAACTGAGTAAACCTTTACAAATGGTGCACCCTGTTTGAAAATTACATTGTTGCTGTATATTGCGATATGCCAGAAATGTATTCATTCTGTTTTGTAAAGTTACTAGAAATAGAATATATTGGCAAGGGGTATACTAAGCCATGCCTTCTGTGCCAATTACCATAAAAACGTTTTTTGATATCTTTAATATTTAAGCTAACCAGTTGGAACAGCAAACATACAGTATGAAGGCTCACGGGTTAGGCTTGAAATATGACATTTTTTTCATGGACCATGTACAATGCTCATTACTCCCACACATTTTCTGGACAGTGTAATGTTTTTACTCCTCATACATTCTTTCAAAGAAGTACTTGACCAGGAAGTGTAGCTTGCTACAGACATAAAGGATATTTGTTGAATTTTATGCACATTACTTCACTATTCTTTTCCTTTGTTAAGTGATTAGATCATCATACCCATTCATTCACATTTCCCATCAATAAGTACGTACCCAATGGTGCTAAAGAGAACGGTGAGTAAATGGCTGTAGGGTATTAATGTCACTATATACTATATTGAAGTCAAAGCTATACTGTAATATGTTGGCGCTATATAAATCCTGTTTAATAATAATATTAATAATGAGAAGAAAAAGGTCAGCTCATACCAGGGTCTCATATCTATGGGATCCACTAGATGCCCTTTAATGGAATGCTTTTGGGTTTGGGACATCACCTGAACAGGTTAGATAACCTCATTGTGATATTTTGACCTCCTTTCCAGGGTTAGCAGGCACCAATAATTTCCTTCCCTTACAGGAATACATGTGATGAGCCTAGATGGTATCTTTAGCCCTGACAATCTCCAGAAACATTTCCCTTACTATAAATGTTATTGCGTTTTATTTTTATTTTCAGTCTGCCAGCTATTAAATTCCTGCAGATTCCGAGACACACCTCCTTCCCTTATTTTGCCCATGAGGGCTGATACAGCATCTGGTTTTGGTAACATCTCTTGGTTTAACCTGGTAGCTGCTGGAGCGAGGGTTTTAAACATAGTAACATCCTACGCCTGACCTTTTAATAGGACTCTCCCAGTCTCACGGCCCAGGTTCTGTTACAGTGTGAATGTCAGCAATACACAGTGCAGAAACTGTGCACAACCCAAGCACGAGCTCCTTACAAGAGCCAAGGGTAATATTCTGCACGGGGAACACAATCTAAATTCCTATCCTACTAACAATAGACCGTAATGACAATTTTGCAATAGTCATTTATTATACAGACTGCAAAGAATGATCTTTGGTTCCATCATCCAAAATGCATCAAAGAGACCCGGTCATCCTGCCTTTTTCGACAGTGACAGTCATTGCAAATGCCCCCAAACCCTTTAAGGCCAGAGATTTATAGCATTTTGTGGCTAGCAATTTAATTGGTAACATAAATGGATACAATAGAATACAATACCAATTTATATCCAAGAGAAATAGGAGTGACTGTTCATGGCTAACCCATCACTGACTCGAAACACTGCCAAACTCAATGTCACCAAGCTACAAAATGAGAAAGTCTTTATATAATAAAATAGGTTACATTGTATTGGATGCCCTGCAGCCTGAGGAAGGGGTGTCACAGCTATCGCAAGTCACCAAGAATGGTGATTTCAAGATGGAGAGACGAAAAGAAAGGAGAGGTGATGGAGCACTGGCAAGGCAAGAACCCCCATACCCACCTTGCTTTCATTGCACCATAATCCCTTAGTATCGGTAAGGAGAATGTTGATGTTTCTCCAATGACCTACCACTGACTTTTTCACTCATAACCTCATCACACACACAGCTCCAAGAATTTTCCAGAGTCTCTGGAATGGTCTTCCTCATCCTATTCGGCTTGCTTCTACTTTCTGCTCAGTTAAAAAGAGGACTCAAAACCCATTTTTTAAAATTTGCCTACCCATTCTCTTCTGTCTTTTAAAAAGCGTCACTACTTCCCATCATTCCATATAAAATGCCGGGTGGTGTGCCGGCTAAAGGAGGCCGGGGAGAACACTGGTTTACAAAACAAACCAAATTGAAGGGGAATGAGAAATGTATGGCTTAGATAGCAGGGGGGAGTTCAAATGGCCATGCAAATACCAGTGATGGGCAGTAACCTGCACAGCAAAAAGACTAAATATTGTTAAGGATGAAAAAAGTAAGGATGATTTACAAAGGATGGGTTCACTTTTTTACGACCACATAAATGTGCTTTGTACTGTGCAGTGCCCTGCAATGGGGTAAGAGCAGCACACATAAAAGTACTTGCATTCACACTACAAGCAGTACCATGCATTCTGGTAAGATGCACCGCAGTATGGCAGGCAAGGGGAGCTAGGGTGGCATATATAACAAGTGGCACTGCAGTGCACCAACACTTGTTACGATTATTACATACCCATGCTTTCGTACAATCACATATGTGATCAGCACAAAAAATGATCTATCCTAAGGAATCTTTTGCTGCTTTCACATAGTGATATTGTCGAGCGGGAATATTTCATTTGTTCATAACAACATCCATAAGTCCTGGGGTCACCAGCCTACCCACTGAAGCTGCTTTGAACTCTAAGATTGTTTTGTGGCTGAGAGTTGATGGAAACTGCTAAAAAACAGCCCTGTGTGCAGCTGCCATAATGCAGTGATGACTGGCATCTAGTACAGGGTTCAACCCAGGCATTTTTTTTGAGCCGGATGGGAAGAAATTGTAGGCGGGTGTCAGCTCCTGTAATGTGACCCCACTCTTAAGTAACCACCCAAAAACAGCCGGGTGGTTACTGAAAAGTGCTGGGTGGTGCGCCCGCCTAAACAGGGCTGGGGAGAACACTGTAGTAATCCAAAACAACCAGAGTCAAATCACGAAAGGACCATATTGTGTTTGTGTAACTTTTGCAGAAATTTGTGCTACAGTAGCTCATCTGGGGGATTAGTGCTGATGGAATAGCCAGAACATCATCCCACCTCTATATACAAATCAGCCACCCATGACTGTGTCATTGGTTCAGTGGTTGTCCTTTCTTGGAACACTACCCACTGCATTCCATGAACACCCAACAAGACCAAACAGTTTATAGATGCTTTGACCCAGTCACCTAGTCATAACATTTGGACCTTGTCAAAGTCACTTAGATCCTTACCCGGATTTTTTAACAACT
Source organism: Pyxicephalus adspersus (assembly GCF_032062135.1). NCBI lineage: Eukaryota > Metazoa > Chordata > Amphibia > Anura > Pyxicephalidae > Pyxicephalus > Pyxicephalus adspersus. Next base: position 14,484,011 of record NC_092861.1, read on the forward strand.
GGCTGTTCACTTGCTGCCTAATATATCCGACCCCTTGACAGGAGCCATTGTGACTAGATCATCCATTTTACCCACTTCACCTGTCAGTGGTTGGAGTGTTTTGGCTGACTGACAAACACACACATATGTACAGTACATAGATTATACATACATACACTATATAGATCTCCACATAAGAACGTGTTCAGATCTGTGCCGCTTTTTAGCTTGTGCCTTAATAAATATATTCAATTATACATGCAATAATAGTGATCATGCTGTGCAATTATCAGTGGGCACTGATACACAAGGGCACCATATTTTACATGTGTGCAATATATACAAGCAGTGCAACAGGAATTTCCTAAGCGGTCTTCATACTATACAAAATCCGCTGTGTGTGGTATAAAAGATGCTTGCGTACACTAAACAATGCATGGACGGTGTAAAGACAACCGATGCTTTACAAGTCACACAATAACACCAGTAATATAGAAATAAAATACCTGTTGATGCAAATATGTTCATGTTTTTATCCTGTGCTACTAATATGGTTATAAAAGATGCAATAAAATAGTTTCTGTCTAAGGATAACATATGGATTTTCCTTCATTCTATAAAACACATTTATACACCACACAATGCATGCATATATTAGAATATATTTTATATATCATTTTATTTCATTTGATCCAGATAAAAGAGGGTATCAATTGTATATATAGGAACATACAGGATATTGTATGTATCATTAATCATACATTGGTAATCTATGGTGCACAGCCCATACATGGTCCACATAGAAATACATTTTATCCATCACCGAAAATACAGGTTGTATGTAGAATATTTATAGAATATACAGGGTGCATGAATCAAAACTGTTCAGGTAATGGTATATGGATTTTATAGAGTGTACATTGTATATGTGTTCAGCAAACGGGGCACACATGGATCTATAAACAGCCATATATCACCACTCACTAATATAAAGATAGATGGTGGACCTGGAGTTATTTTCTGTATAGGAGCCATAGATGCAGTGACTGCATCTATGAAATGGATGTAATTCTCACAGGTTACTACAATGTGCAAAGCAAAATAGCAACCTATTTAATATCAGTATTGAAAATGTATATTATGATGATAACTGGCAATGCCAGTTATGCAAAATACAATGCGGATATCTGTGCAATGCTAGAAATGTTCCTTGCTGGAGGAGTATGTCTGTGCAATATCAATTCTATTCACCACTGTTCTGTAATGCAATAAAAGCAATACTGGGAACTATTCTATAATGCACTGATCAGGTCTGTACAATGCCAGTGATGTATGTGCCTAATCTATAATGGGATGCCATGGTCTGTGCGTTGCTAATATAATGATCTCTTGTAACCTATAATGCAATAATCAGGTCTGTACAATGCCAGAGGCTCTTGTACCTGTTCTATATTGGGATGCCATGGTTCCTATGAAATGCTCTTATTGTTTAATATTTGTTTATAACACTATGCTATGGACTGCACCATTGCAGTAATGCCCAGGAGTGATTATTATGCAACAGTTTGTTTCTGGAATGGAATAAATTCTTTGTACCTATTTGCAATGTAATGCCATTCCAAGCACCGTGCACTAAAATTTAATTCTCTGGAATTGTCCTCAAAAAAGTGCTACTATTAGTAACATTCTGAACTTATCTATAATGCAAAACTAAAATTAATGCAACTACTATAACATCAGGCACTGGTCTATAATGACATTTATCTAATATACGAATGACTGGTCTGTAATGCAATACTAAGATCAATGCAACCACTATAACACCAAATACTGGTTTATAATGGGGAGTAAAGGCTGTGACAATCGGTGCTATTATTTTAAGCAAAACTTTGATCAATGCAATGACAATAACATGAAGAACTTAATACAATGCTAGAGATTGGAATTCTGAGTATTGATATTCAATGCAGTGCTAAGGACCATGCAATGCCTGGTACTGGACTATAATGCAATGCCCATAATGCCCGGTACTGGACTATAATGCAATGCCCGGACTATAATGCAATGCCCATAATGCCCGGTACTGGACTATAATGCAATGCCCATAATGCCTGGTACTGGACTATAATGCAATGCCCATAATGCCTGGTACTGGACTATAATGCAATGCCCATAATGCCTGGTACTGGACTATAATGCAATGCCCGGTACTGGACTATAATGCAATGCCCGGTACTGGACTATAATGCAATGCCCGGTACTGGACTATAATGCAATGCCTGGTACTGGACTATAATGCAATGTTCATAATGCCTGGTACTGGACTATAATGCAATACCCGGTACTGGACTATAATGCAATGCTTGGTACCAGAGTATAAAGAAATGGTGAAATGCAGGCAGTGCTAGAAATAATGGGTACCTGACTATAATGCAATGCTAGGAACTGTGAATGCCTGCTACTGAACTGTAATGCAATACTTAGTACTGGATAATAATACAATGTCAGAAAGTCTTGGTACAGGGCTATATTGCAATGGTGAAATGCAAGCAATGCTGGGTACAGGACTATAATGTAATGCTGGCACTGATGGGTATGGGAATATAAATATTGCAATGATAAGTAATGCAAAATGCATTGTACTGGGCTATATTGCAATGCTGCTAATATATGGTAATAGATTTACTGGTCCAGGACTATAAATATCGGTGTGAAATGGCTCGGTACCGGTGTATGTTGGCTTGGTATCGCTGTGGAGTGGCTCGGTATCGGTGTGTATTGGCTCGGTATCGCTGTGGAGTGGCTCGGTATCGGTGTGTATTGGCTCGGTATCGCTGTGGAGTGGCTCGGTATCGGTGTGTATTGGCTCGGTATCGGCTCGGTATCGCTGTGGAGTGGCTCGGTATCGGTGTGTATTGGCTCGGTATCGCTGTGGAGTGGCTCGGTATCGGTGTGTATTGGCTCGGTATCGGTGTGTATTGGCTCAGTATGGGTGAATGTTGGCTCATTATGGGTGTATGTTGGCTCAGTATATGTTGGCTCGGTATCGGTGTATATTGGCTCGTTCTCCCCTAGATGTGTCCGGTAGGTATGCAGAGGGAAGCGGGCACCGTACCGTCTCCAGGGGTGATGGTCTCGATTTCCACTCCCATGGTGACGATGCTCTGCACTGCTCGGAGCTCCGGTCTGTATCTGCCAGGCTCAGTGCCCGGATCCCCGGCGCTCGCGCTGAACAGGCTCACCAATGGGGAAGGGGCTGTCAGCTGAACAACCAATCAGATTACAGGCCGGGCATGAAAGGCGGCTGTGAGTGTATGTAGGAGGGAGAATAGGCGGGGCTAGCGCTGTATAGAGAAGGGGCGGGGTCTAAATGAAGAGGGTCTGCATGGAGGAGGGGATTGCAGGCTCTGGCTGCATGAATGCTGAATGGGAGAAAAATATAAAGTGTGAAATCAGCCATTGTATGGCTGCTAACACCTGGGGACACCATATTTACCTAGGAGGGGGGACACACCAGGACTTTACTTATTTTTTTAGCATTCTCAAAATCAGCTGGTGGTGTCCCCTTTATTCCTTGCAGCATATTTCAGTCTGCTGTTGTCAATAGCAACCGGCCGGGTCAGGCTGGAGCTTTGCATAATGGCCTGGCCAAATTGGGTCAGATAGTGGGGAGTCTCTGATATATGGGTGATGTAGCTGGGACACCCCATTTAAACATGTTCAACATGAATGTTCCTGGGTCCGTCTGTGACCTCTATACAGGCCCAGTGCCTGGCATCGCCCGTCCTGCCCAGTCTCTGAAGACTCATATCAGTGGGCACTTTCAGCGGTTCTATCCAATATACTGGGAGCTTGGGATCTCCCATAGAAGCCCCCTTGCAATGGCCTGGGCTGCATTCTTACGGGATTTCAAGCTAATAGCCCTGCAGGAAAGCATGGTGACAGCACTTATGCCACCTTAAAGTGTCAGAGCTAGGGTAAATATTTTTACCCGGGGGGTTGTACAAGCAATTTGTTTCCAAATTCCCCTTTAAAGCCATCTGTGCTGGGAAAACAGCCATTAAAAAAGCACACCCTTCATTTGGCATAGAAGTCCACTTTTATGGGCATCTGTGCTCAGTTTCTTGGCATTAACGTTTGTACCAGTGTTGCAATTTGAATTCCCCACATTTGCCCCGTTTCTCAAGAACCAAATTGTTCTTCAGTTGGAACTAATTGTACGTTTGTTCAATGTACACCTTAAACAGCATTTATATAGCGCCAACATATTACGCAGCCCTGTACTTTAAATAGGGGTTGCAGATGACAGACAGTTACAGACAGTGACACAGGAGGAGGAGAGGACCCTGCCCAGAAGAGCTTACAATCTAAGAGGTGGGGGAATTTCACACACAATAAAAGGGGAGATATGTAGTGGTGGGAACTAGTGATGGTTTCAAAAGATAGAAGAAGACGGGTAGGCAAGTTTGAAAATATGGGTTTTGATTGCTCTTGAGCAGAAAGTAGGAGCAATCTGAATAGGACGAGGATGAATATTCCAGAGAGTCGGGGCAGCTCTAGAAAAGTCCTGGAGCTGTGCGTGTGAAGATATGTACAATAATGAGGGGATACAGGAAAACTGCCTGGGCTCACAGCCCAAAACTTGCATTTTTCACCATCTCTAACCAATATCAGGCTTGAAGCGTGTTGCCATGGCACTAAGCACTTCCTCTGACTGATGGTTGTTAGTTCCACCCCTTTAAGGTCAAATTAAACACGGCCAACTCACCCGTTCCAGTGCTGTGCACCACCATCTTCCTTCTTTCTCCTCTTCCTGATGATCTTCGGGCATCAAGATTGGATATTCTTGATTGGCAGTGTTAGGATGACACAATTTCCATGCAGGCAATTAGGAGTTTATTCATCCCGGCACACACAAGGGAAACCAGGGATGCTGGGTTTCCCTGACATACACAGCTCATGCTGCGCATGTGCATGCGCAGCTCTGCTTTGGCACCAGAAAACCAGAGCAATCAGGCACACACATTCATTCCTTATATCTTTGAATCATCTGAAAAAAAAAGTCTGCCACCAGCTACCGCCTGTCAAATCAAGGCTACAAATGAACCTATTTCGTCTAATGGTAACCTTTTTTGCAACCAATTTTCACCTATCCCTGTTCCTTCCCAAGTTTCAGCTACCTTTCTCTTTGTTCTCTTCTTTTAGAGCAGTCGTCCCCAACCTTTTGGACTTCGAGGACAACTAAATTTACGGACTCTGGACCACGCATGTGTGGGGAGCTGTGTGTCACTCAAAGGAGAAACTTCCCCCAGAGTGACATCATGATGAGAAATCTGAGCCTGCGATGGGTGAGTGGTCGGGTTGTGTCCTGAGACGGTGAGCCCCCCATGCGTGGTCTCTCTGTGGACCACAGGTTGGGGACCGCTGCTTTAGAGGACCTTCTGCCAACTTGATTGGCCGACCGAAATGACGTAACAGGGGTTCATTCCCAGCATGCTCAGGAGAAGCCGAGATTGCTGGGTATTCCGGCAACCAAAGCTGACGCTGTGCATGCACAGCTCTGTTTTATGCTATTTACCCGGAGCAATCAGCAAGAAGGAGGGAGTAATGCGAAAGGGGCATCGTCTATCCATTTCTGCCTAACTACATATTCTTAAAAGTGGAACTTTAGTTCCAAAAGTTTAAAAGTGGAACTACATATACCTGAAAGTGCAACCTTGAAGTGGAAGAAAACAGACTTTATAAGGGTTAAAGATTAACAGTAATGCAGGAAAGTGTTATAAGGTCTGGGGATTGGGGAATAGAAGGTATTGGGGTGAGCATGCTAACTGTAGGAGAAGTTATGAAGGTGGTGAAGTTAAACCTCCAGTGGGTACAGATCCAAGGCTCGGAAGACCCACTCAATCCTTGGATGTGTTGGAAGTATGGCTACACACATTTTGGTAATGCCTCCTGCTAGTTCTATACTCCATGTCCCTGATCTTACAAAATCTTGGCTATGCAACCTCCTGAGTTGGAGTTCATGCTCTACAAATGACTAGAGATTGTGGTGACTGGATACACTGGTTGTCCGTTGACCTCCATATTTAAGCCAGTATGTGTTACTGCTATTTATAACATTTTACTCTCTACTAGAAAGAAGTCTTTAAACCACAAAGCTCATCACACAGCAGTGTGATTGCACATTTGCATGCAATGTTTTGTGTCCCTTTACACACAAGTCTCTGTGTAGACAGCTGTAGGAGCTTCTGTCACATTAGAAGATGGACACTTCCAGACATATGGTTAGTCCTGTAATGTTAGTCTTGGTGCAAGAGATTGGGGAGGTATCACAGAAGAAACTGGATATCACACTTCATAGAAATCTGATCTACAGTACCACACACCAGAAATATAACCCTTGTAGCAGATTACTGGCAAGCAAAAGCCAAACTGTTATCAATAGTAACTCAGGATGGCCATTATTAATGACAAATTGATTTGTGACTCTGGGAAATCCAAAGATATAGCAAGCCTGGTCTTAGAAAAAGAAACAAGACCAAGTCTTGGTTCATAGAGTTGGTTGCTTTTTTTAAACCTGTATTGGTCCCACACATGTTTAACCACTTGCTGTTTCCACTGCAATATATTCACACGGTCTGAAACTTCACCTCAACCTCAAAGACATCAGTCACACCTCTGTAATTTACATTTGCTGGCAATCTGTCTGTCTTTTTGCATCCTCTATTTAATGTACAGCGCTGCAAAACATTTTGGAGCTCTATAAATACTGTTTATTATTATCAATAATATTAATAATAATAATAATAATAATAATGATAATAATAATATTTCCACCTATTGAAAAATTCTTCCTGCTCATGCTTAGTCTGCCCAAATCAGCCCTAATTAATTTTTTCCACATTTTCTCCCTTATTTTTTTTTTTCAATTTTTTTAACTAACAATATGCCAATTTTTTTATTTCCTAGTCTTACAGAATAGAAAAATTTTGCTCCCCCACCCTTCTAGACAGCACTGCTGTATGGCTAAACTGTGTAATTCTAAGGATTGAATAAACTGAAATACAAACTTTTGGTAGGTACCATGGCTCCCACACAGTATGTGTTCACACTTCCCTACTCCTGCATTTTTAAGGTTTTTTTCTTCAGTGGGGCAATAAACACACACAGATCCTGTTTATAAATATAATGTAGGGGTCTATTAAACAGTAAAGACCAGAGGAGAAGAGGTTTGAGGGAGGTGAAGGATGTCCTGGTTCTTCATAACTCATGATCTGAAGGGATGGGTATCTTAATTCCAGCTGAGTTTCCCCAGTCCCCTTTCTCCAGGGACTTCACTAGACCTTAATCCACCTCACTTGTTGTCTTGTTACTCAAAGCAGGCCCTCTGTTTTCCAGTCTCAGTCAGGGTAGCTGCATCCCAAACAGCCCTGAAGTACTATACAATAGTTAGAATTCAGGAAAATGCTTTGTTTCGAGTATAAACCTAGGGCAGACAAAGCAGCTATCACTGCTAACATTTAAAAGAGTATCCAAAAGAAATGCCAATAAAATGAATGTGAATAAATATGTTCATGGCTCTTAGATCAGCAGTTGCCAAGTGGTGGCCCGCGAGAAAATTTTAGTGGTCGCTGCTCTGGTCGGTGCACCCTCGAGCGGGGTCAGAAGAAAGACCCTGCTGGGAGGACGCACTGGCCAGAGCCCCAGACCACGTCCCCAGTACAGTTTCCAGGCTTTGGGAAGTGGGCAAGCTGTGTCCCTGCACACAACCTGCTCACTCTTCTATTGCAGGCTCAGATCTGCGATACTAGAGTGGGGGTTATGTCATGATGACGTCACTCTGGGGGAGGTTTTCCCCCTTTGAGTGACACCCGGCTCCCCGCACATGCGCAGTCGGCAGCTGGTGAGTTTAGTGGACCGCGGGACGGAAAAGATTGGCGACCACTGTCTTAGATGTTCTTTTTCCATTATTGTTCACCACCAGTAGATGGTGCTGTGTGCCTTATGTAAAGTGTGTACCAAATGTAAATAATGTATTCAATATCAAGAGTTTGGTTCACAATTTAGATAAAGACACAGCACCATCTACTGGTGGGATTCGAGTTTAAACAATGTTTATTTTCCTAAAAGCACTTCTAGGTCAAAAAATCTTGATATATACTTGAGTATATATTGTAACTGGATTTCATGTAGTTCATGGCAGGGATATGTCACTATAGGCATATCCAACACATAAAAAAACGGCAACACATAAAAAAACGGCGGGGGGGGGGGGGGGTTACTAAAGCCTCATACAGATGCTAGATTTTCTTCCTCTGAGACCATCATTCATGATAGTGTCACATGGAAATCAATTGTACACTACACTACAGTACGGCTGTCTCATAGCATATCACTAAGCAACTGGCCACTAACAGCTGCAGTATTTTACTATATTGGAGAACCATGCAGATCAACTTCTGCTTGTCCTTGAACAAATGTTTTTTTCAGTTTGCATTTAATGTCTATGGATAGCTTCATTGATATGTGTGAAGAGTATCCCAGGATGGGCCTGCAGTCCTTTCCTAAGTTTAGAAAAATTATACCTCCATTCTATGAATAAGTTCATATAAAAAAGGAACCTATGGCATTTCCTGGGGATTCCATTAGTGTAGTGAATAGCACTGAAATGTCTGATGGCCAGCTACATGAAATGTTAACCTGGGTAATAGAAAAGTTAGCCCAAGGGCTTCAAGCTGCTCACTAATGGAGGCTAAGAGCTTTATAGGGTACTGGATGTCCACTGTTTCAAATATCAAGGCAAAATAAAAGTCATAGTACATATTCATAACACATGCACATTTCTCAATGTTTTATGCTTTTGTTCTGCAAATACAGCACAAAAAAATATTTTAATCTGCCAGAAATACACTCAGCTTCTTAGCCAATACACCTTTTTACATATGTAGTAGTTTTAGCCCTGTCCAGGTGATTTCAAAGTTTTTCTAATCCTATTCTCGGATTCTAACAAAATGCTTCCAATGGTATATTTAACAAAACAAAAGAAACAAGTAAGAGAAGATCATTGTTGCACTCTAAAGAGGAACTTCCATCTCCCTAAAAAAACCCCCCCCCCCCCCTTACTTTTTGCATGTTTTGTCCACATTACCAATTTAGCCACCTAATGGGGGGTTTGGATGCTCTATCCAGTGCCACCATCTTGGCCCCAAAACTTTGTTGGTATTTGGCCTGTCTGAGATCACCAGACTGTGGACAAAGTATCCCAAAGTCTTCTGTAGTCACAATGTTTAATAAATGTCAAATTAAATGTCACACATTTCAAAAGGTTTCAGGACAGTCTACTCCACATTTTCAGCAGCTCTCTGGCATCTAAGTAGCCTTAGGTACATCATCCCTGCCTAGGTGAGAAATGTGGAATAAAATAGAAAAAGGCAGGAGGATCCAGATAAAATGAAGTTATATTTTTTAGTGAAAGGTCAACCTTAAAGGGAATAGTGCAGTTTAGAATAAGGAAATTGGCAACATATCTATACAGAATCCTCCTCTCAACCCCTTTAACACCCTTAAAAATGGACCTATTACCCTATTTTTTATTTTTTATAAAGGGGTGGCTTTTAAATTTTTTTTCTAATATACTTTTTTTTTTTTTAGGGCAGCCCCCTCCCCTTCAGCCTGAATGGGAAACCCACAGTCCCTTGGGACATCAAGTATCCTTGTAAGCTGCAGACTGCTCCTGCACATGCCCGATCTCGACAAGAAGTTTTCCTCTAACATAAAAAAAGTGCCGTGAGATTTGTTTTATTGCAGTTTTGCATTTGTTTTAAATTTTTTGGGTTCTTCTTCCTACAACACCCAATTTTGCAGGCTCAAGATAGGGTAGATGTAGAAGAACCTGGAAGAAAATGAAGGTGCCAAGTTTCTAGTCCACACCAGAACAAAGAAGCAAGATGGTGCAGGACAGGACTGACTGGGCGTGGATTGCAGAGGGATCTACCGCTTTCCACCTATAGGGGTAGGTGTAATTTTTTTTTACTGAAAATTCTGCTTTAAAGTTATGTTCAGGTCTTAGTGATACCACTTACCACAACGTAATATACCAACAGCTTACAAGACATTAGTATGATCAGTGGGGCATCTCCAGCTCATCCTCCCTCTTTATAGAATAGAATGGCATCCATCTGTTCCGAGCCCTCCGTTCCTTCTGTCTCATCACAGACTCATTAGACCAGGCAACGTTTTTCCAGTATTCTGTCTTCTGTGCAAATTGTACCCTCAGATGTCTGTTCTTAGCTGACACCCAATGTGGTCTTAAGCTGTTGTTGGCCATCTGCTTCAATGTTCAGCATGTAGAGCATTCCGAGAAGTTCATTTGCTTGGTTGTACAATTGGTTATTTGAGTTGACGTTGTCTTTCTATTAGACCAAACCAATCTAGCATTTCTCTTCTGACCTCAACACAACATTTTCACCCAGAGAACTTCCACTTACTGTGTATTTTCCCTTTTCCAGGACCATTCTCTGGAAACCATAGGGATGGTGCAAATATCTAATTGTGTGCTAAAACCCCAGCAGATCCACAGTTTCTGAAATACTCAGTCCAACCCACTCGGCACCAACAACAATTCTATGTTCACTTTTCCTTTTTCTTCCCCATTCTGATGCTTAGTTTGAACTTTAGCGGTTCATCTTTACAATGTCTACATGACTAAATGCATTTAGTTGCTGTCATGTCAAGTACATAACTGATATTTTACAAAGTTTGCATGAACAAAACATGAATGTGGAATCAGATAAGCAGCGTAAGGTAATGGAAAGCCCAAATCTCAAATAGCACTGTACGGATTTTCAGATGGCTGACGGATGATGTCTGAATTATTTTATGTGGATTGCCATCCTTTTCACATCATTATTGCATCTCTTTGTGTGTGTGTGTGTATGTAGGTTCAGATATACATGAATATCGAGGAGCTGTCCTCATAGATGTTATGATCAGTGGGTGTCTGGTGTGTATGAAGAGGTTTTTACTGAAGGTATGACTCACAGTACAATATGCAACAGATTTGTGCCTGGAATTTCCTGTCTACACAAATGTCTGTTTTTTTCAAATCAATTTACATTCAGCGTGTTGTATTCATCAGTGGATATCTGCTGTAAACAGACTCACATGGCTGCAAGATGAACAGATTTCATTGGTCACAGTTATACTTTCCAGATTTCTGGGACAAGTTTCAGCACCAAGTATACAAGGAAAGGACCCGCTCCTGACAAGTCACCAGTTTGGAGGACAATAGGGGAAGTAACAGATAAAAATGTTTGGGTAAACCTACAGGTGCTTTTTTCACCTCTGATTTTTTTTAGTTCTTCTTGCTTTTCAAATTAAGCAATGCAGTCATTTGAATTAGCCTTTCTTAACCTTGATATAATTTTCAGGTTTTAGGGAACTCCTACTATAACAAATCTACTTCTTGCTGAAACCAATTATTTGGGTGTCATTAAGGAAAAAGTCTCTAGCTATGGTGGTCAATGGGAAGAATGTTCACCTTACTGGTTGGAATACCACCCTTATAGACAAGTAAAGAATCAATAGTGTCAGTCAGCAGGCACTACTGAGTGGGGTTGGCCCCAGATCTATGCAGGCATTGGGAGATCGAGCAATGACAGGTCGGGAAACCCCTAAAAACTTCTAGAGCAGTGTTGCTCAGCCAGGGTTCCATGCACAATGAGTAATTTTGTAAGTGACACCAATGATCTAATTGACTTTCTGTATGGGTGACATTCTTCCTAATGGTCAGCAATGTAAGAGGCATTCTTCTAAACGACCACCATGCTTTTATTTAGTGAGCTGTGAATATAGTAAACATAGGGAATGCATGAAAGTTATTTCAACGGTAGGGACTGCTCTAGATGTTGGCTGATTTAGAGGTTAGATGAAAGGGTTAGTGTAGTGAACTCCTATGGTAGTAACAGATTTTGTTCAACAAAAATCTATAAATCAGACCAAAATGAGGGACAAATGTGTACCAAAGAGTCCCTTTATACGAAGGATAGCTAGGATCTTTGCACAATCGAAAGTTTATGTGTAGGCACCGGACCATTAATATTCACAGCTTACAAAGTATGCATCTTTTTCAGTTCTCCAGCAGTAACTGCTTTCCAAATACTGTGAGCTACCATTAAAGGCAGCTGCAATCAAGTCAATAGAAGTAGTTGGCTGCTAAAAAGCAAATAGATGCAACAAATTGCCTTCAGCAGTCTCAACCCCAATCTAGTGCGATTACCTGCAAACACCTGCACAAAGTGGTTCCCAACCACTCCTATTCAGTTCAGAACATTCAAGGTATAACATATTCTCAACAAACAGTAAACAATCTTTAAAACAAGCCCTCACTGACTGTAGCTGCAGGCACTATAAAGCGATTCATCCTCGAAGTTTGCAGTAGAAGCACTATAATTCAAGCAGAGCTTCCCTGCTCCCTCAACCAGCAATGACCCAGAAGTTCAGTTACCCCAGACTTAATATTTTATATGATTTTTCAAAAATAATGGTACTAATGTTAATTTACAAGAGCAGCACGTTGGCTCAGATGTTAGCACTCAGGCCTTTGCAGCGCTGGGTTCCCGGTTCAAATCCAGGACACTATCTGCATGGAGTTTGCAGGTTCTTTCTGTGTTTGTGCGGGGTCTCCTTCCACATTCCAAAAATGAGCAGACTGTGGTAATGACATACATATATACATTGGATTAAAATGTTGTGTCTTCTTGGATCCTGGCAATTTAGTAAATTCCTATATTGCCCATAGAGACTGGGTCGTAGGATGCATGTGTTTTGTTTATAACATTATCTAAAATAGAACTCAAATGTGCATTTGCTGACAGTACACAATAAAGTCACTTAACCAAAAAAAAAGGCTTCTGCCAGCTTATTAAAACCTTTTACTTTAGGTCACATCAAAGGAAGGTAGTTGGCTTAGTTCAGTTCTCTGATATGAACACCAGCTTTATTCCTCCTAATCCTTATCATTCCTACTAATCCTGTCATTGATACTTAATTGGAACTGTTCCCATTTTTCAGTTTTCAGTTCTCGTCAATGGATGACATTGTTGCTATTCATTTTAGGATTTATAGCTGAACTCTAGGCAAATGGTTATGTAATATGTTGGGTTTAGTGTTCTAGAAACCTCTTCCAGGAGTTGCTCTTTGACACTCCAGCCTGTCTTTTGTGCAGTTTAGGAAGCACAGTGATGGGTCATCCATGTGCTTTCCCACTCAGAATCCTAGTAGGACACTATATTATTGTACAGTGGAGAACTGTTTCAGGCTCAGAGTGCTGCCCATCCGTCTCCCACTATGATTACTGCCATGCAATGGATTGAAGAAAGCTATGGATAAATTCAGGTAATTGTACTTAAAATATTTTTTATATTTTAAAGTATAGATTGAACAGAAAGAAAGTAAAACAATGGCAAGAAAGTCTTGCTGATATACAGTACACAAACTCAGAGGGGTCACAATTTACTATAAGTCCCCTAAAGCACCCTTCAATTCCAGTTTGGGAATCTTACCTGTATTTCCGCCAAGCAAATGTTTGTATGTAATGTTGTAGCCTGCTGAAGAATGCTAGCAATTTGTTTAAAGTGACACTACTTACCACCTGCAAACTGGTTCTGAAGGGTACTTTAAAGAATTTACCCATTTTCCGCCTACAGTCTGTGAGTAAACAAATGTTCTTTATTAAGTTCACCCTTTGGGAAGCTGGGGCTTGCAGGGCTGATGATTCTCAGTCCCATCTGTCATTACCCGCTTTGGTCCTCATTGATGAATCATCGTGTGACCACTGTGTTAGCTATGACATAGTAAATGCATGTAGGTTGGAAGCTTTGATAAAAAAATAAAAGCTAGCAGGGCCACCTTAAGGGAGCAATGGGAACTATAGTTTTATTAATTTGCAAAAATGCATATTAGTCATAGTGCTATTGCCAAATTAAATGGCACAGGCTGATTCTGCTAAATTGACCCGGTCATCTGGACATCAAAGACCAATGATTTAGAAAGACTTAGGAATGACATGCTAGGATGATTTTTAGCTTTGCAAATGTTTTGCCAAATCCTCATGTTCATACAGACATGGGGTATTATCTCACCTACAAGCTGCAGCAAGTTAGATAGAGCCCAGCTCATTTCTTGACATTCAACATGATCTAGCCATTACCTCTCCAGCCTGATTGTCTCAAGCTCACCCCTTTCATTCATTGGACTTCATTTCTTTCTACCATGGAGGTTCAGCAACACATGTGAGCTTTTCCACAGCCTCCTGTTTTTTGGGAACAGCACCTGCCAGTCCTTCCCAACATCCATGATGTGGCTGCATTGCATAGAAAAGCACAGATCTAATGGTGATGGCAACAGGCAATGATAACAGCGTTATTTAACATTTTTATTTTTTAATCCTATTGAGGGGGTGAGAAACCAGAAAGAGCTAAATAAAAAGGCAGAATAGATGTATTTGAGAACAGGCAGAAAAGGAACACATGAATGTTTTATTCATTTTTACTTTTTTCTTGCAGAGTTTCCTGTTTTGTCCTTCTCTGGTTACACCTCTGAACACACTGCTTTATTCTCTCTTGGATCTGGTGGTAGTTCTCTTCCACATTGTTCTTGGATACTTCTAGGAGTTCCTTCACCTGAGATCCATCATAGGAAGTGTGGAAAGTGGCAAACTTCTCCCTCATTTCATTGACTTTTCCTGCAAGCAAGAAACTTATTTAACAATGGTGTATTATCTGGGTTGTCATTGGTATTTACTATCATCATTAATTAGGTTTTATTAATGGAAAATAAGTTAATGGAAAACAGGCTGCATTTCTGAGGGTGACATTTATTAGATGTATACTAAGCTGTTTAATTTTATGGCAGAATTGACCTATGGAATCTCTTCTACCACTGAATAATCTATTTTATTACTTTTTACATTTAGTTCTTCTTTAAAATTCATGTGCTCTGTATTGCCAGCATTATGATTTGCTATTCTGTTCAGGTGTTCTGTGGCATAAAAACAGCTTTGACTTCATTTGTGCTCAATCCCTGAAAACAACAAACTCCTTGCAGTTTTTCGAGACTGATAGGCAGAGACCAAGTAATCTAGGGCTGCCCAGATAGGTAATTCTTATCTAGCTCTATGTGTTCAAAATAATATTGTGAATGATAAAATGTGTCCTACTGATTCATATAATGGCTGAATGTAATGTAGATACAATCACAGAAATGTCACATCACAACTGTTTATGTGTTTAACAGAAAACTGCAATATTAAAATTGAGGAGCATGGGAACAAGGGCTGGATTTGTATGTAGACAACATAGACCATGGTCCAGTATCTTATCAATTAATGCACATAATACATGCACACTGCCATGCATTTTAACATTGGTTTGTGCTGCTATGTTTTATTACACATTGAAGTGCAACGTTTTCTCTTCATTTTTTTTACCTCTGTGTTTTATCCATATGCTGTTGGTGATGTGAACAAGCCTTCACACATCCCTGACATATTATTCTGTGCTCTAGACTACCACCCAGTTGGCAATGGCAGGCCATGAGATGGACAGAAAAGGCCATTAGCATGGGATGCCTCCTTGGTTGGTAGGGCCAGGCCATGGGATAGACTAAAATGACCATTATCTTGGGATGCCACCCTGGTTGGCAGTACCTGACTATGAGATAGGCAGAAAAATCTGTTAACTTGGGATTCCACCCTAGTTGGCAGGTCCAGGCAATGAGTTAGGCAGAAAAGGCTGTTATCTTAAAATGCCATTTGGAAGGACCAGGTCAAAAGATAGGCAGAACAAGCAAATATCTTTAGGCTTCTATCAGTGTCAAGTGGGGGGTCTGTTTACTCTTGTAGTCATCTATTCTAAGTATATTGATGCAGAGTTGGGCTTGTGTGCTTTGTGTGACTGTGATGTCCAAACCTAGCACAATGTAAGTTGGATTTAACTTGTTAAACTTCATTTAACTTGATGAACAGCAAGTAACCCATCCAAGCTTGGGAATAAACTAATTGTTCCGAAGCTTTATTAGGTGTCCACTGACCTTCACATGTTTGGTTGTTGAAAAGTGGGAAATACATCACATCAGGTATCCTGTCACCATCTCCCTCAAAAACATAGCAGCTTTTTGATGGAATCTTCTCATCATTATCTGCTATGTTTATCTTTGGAAAAGGAAATCGTTCAGCTGTTTTTTTCAATGCCTGTTTAATACAAAAAAGAATATTCAGTAATATTTATATATCACTTCAAAACTAATTAGGTATTCATAGGTTTACTGCAGCAAGGATTAGATTAGTGCATCGAAAGCTAAAACATATAGCCTTGCCAGGTCAGAAAGGATGTCAGTGCCCCAATGTGGAGATTCACCATTTTTGTTTATCCCTACCTATCACCATGGTCAAAAGGATTTAAAGTAAGGGGAAAAACCACAAATGTCACCATAGCAGGAATAGATAGGAAATATTCAAATGTTGCTTGACAGCTGTCTAAGCGGAGATAACCCTCACTTGTCTCTTGAGGAGAAGGAAAAGACGATAAATCCCCATAATGGGACATAAAAAGCAAAACATTCAGCAAGGGTTATAATCATTCTCAACTCTCCAAAAAAGAAAAGAAAAAATTTGAAATGCAACATAAAAACATCCAGGTGCAAGAACCCGTTCCAAAAGTCAAACACAACTTTAGCAGCAGGAACTAATGTCAAAAAATCCTTACACCGTGATCTACCGGTAGCTGAAACCAATAGCCAAAACCCAACACCAAAAATTACAAGTAGGAGGAACCAATGTCAAGAGCCTGAAACTAAATTATCAGAAGCAGGTACCAATACCAAACACCAAAAACTACCAATATTAGGAAGCAACACCAAAAATACCTATGCCATTCTAAAATAAGTACTCAGAATAGTTACCTGGAATGGAGCTCCTTCACTGAAGTCAAAGGACAGTATGAGATCTATGTTACGATGGGGAGGTAACATTAATGGGAATGCAGTAATAATATCCAACCCAGAATCTACTAAAGAGATGTGCTTTTTACCAGAGAGGGGGATGTTTCCTAAAACAGTATATGAAAACATTAATAAATACACAATATATAGTCATTTAAATGTAATTCAGTCATTTTAATTCAATTCATTTTAAATCATTATTAATTTTTTTTAAATAGCTTGTGTCTTCTGCTGTGCACTGTGAATCCAGCTGCTGAATCTACACAACTACGGGAGTTCTGATGCTGGGATGGAATCTCAGTCTGGTGCAGGAAATACACTCAAGGGTTCAATTCTGAAGAGTCTGATGGAGGCTGCAGTGCTAAAACAATAAAAATGTGGGAGACGCAGGTTTTGGGGAGGTACATTTAATTTCTTATTTTGCAGGAAGTCATTTCGGGGTCACCAGACGAGACACAAGAGGATATCTAGAACTACCTAACTGTCACTCAATACCCATAAGTTCCTTGCTGTAGTCTTATTTTCTTCATTCCTCCACCTTTTTGACTTTTCCTCCCCTCATCTTTTTTCAATACAACTTACATCCCCCCAACCCATGGTCACCATCATCCCCTCAACCCATAGTCCCCACTTCCCATCAATACCCTTCTACTTCTATTTGACATGCCCCTACAAGGCAGATATACAAAACGTATTGCACCCAACATAGATCTAAATACAAGACTTTGTTAACATTGATAGGAGATCAGTATATTGTATTCCACTGTTGATTATAAATGTCGTTTAACACAAATAATACGTTCCATAAACTTTTGCTATAACTTATTACAGCTGTCAGATTTTTCTATATTTTATTGTTCTTTGTTTCCTATTTTTTCTCTTAGCGGTCTATTTATAAATGGTGAATCTGACATACACTGAAACATTCCCTAGCAGAGGTCCTTCTGTTTCAATGGCATTAACTTACTTCCCCAGAGAACATTTCAGTGAATGTCAGATTTACTGATTTATAAATAGACCCCTTTAGTAAAATATTGAAAAAGAAAAATACGGGCTAGAGTGTTGATTCAAGATTTATTTGGTTGTGTAGGAAATAGGGGTGAAAAAAATCTCTTAAAGCTAATTGGACCAAGCTTTATGAATTTGGCTTTCCACTGGGTCAGCTAAAGGTATTGGTGTCTGAGGTTTAAGCATTTGTGGTTTGAAAATATGCACGGTCCAAGTATACTTACCATTCAATTTGTAGAGAAAGTTATTTGTGGTTCCCCACTTCCACTGTGCAAGACATATTACAATGTTCTTCACTACCTTAGCAGTTCTACAAATGGCATCAGAAGTACCAAACAAATACTGCAAAGGGTGGGTTGCAATGCTCTTCAACATTTTGGTAACATTTGCATAAATGCCTAGAGAAACGATATGCAAAAAAATCACACATTTAATTACAATTTTTCTTGAATAGTAAGTCCAGTCTTACCCTCCAGCTCCTTTTACCTCAATCTTCCTCTAGATAATCACTGTCAGTTAAATTGTACACTGACTATGGCATGGTGGCAGTACAATGTACAATTCCACTATCTGCAAAAAGCAATTATATACCCAAATACATTTTGTCATCAATGGTCATCCAATGGATAAAGAAAGTGAATGTCCTTCGAAAAATGTAGAAGACCTAAACCATAGCAAAGAATTGACAAGGACCAAGGCGGACTTCATGTTACTTTAACAAGGGACTTTGGGAGGTAAGCTTGACTTAATGTACTTAAAGGACCTTATGCAGTCCGTACAATGGACTTCTGCAATAAGCTGATATTTACATGCAGACAAGAAATAAATATTAATATAAAATAATATGAAATGCAACACATTTCACCAGAATCACTCTTTGGTCTTTATCCTTCATAAATGTTGAATGTGTATAGCATTGTTTTTTATACCAGAAAATAATGAGACTGCATCCTCCTTTACGTCTGGTCTGGTTTCCCTGGTCTCTGAAAAAAATGAACCCTGGTTACATCAGTGTCAGCGGCATACATACAATTAACATTGTGAAAAATAAAAAATATATATATTTCTTCTAAGTGTATATTTGTATGCAAAACTAATAGTTTTCTTTTATTTACATGCTGGATAGACAGACTACTCTTTAATTAGCCCATCAAGTGCCACCTATACTGGCTATACCAGTTTTCAATTAATTGAGCCATTTAAAAAGCATGTTAAAACCATCTGCGATTTATTAAAAATCATTTAATATGTAACAAAAATGAAATATAGCAGTAATTTGTAGTGTATAATTTTAGAAAGGATTGCTAATATGGATTTATTGAATGAGCTATGTATTATTGTACCTTTAAATAGGATAAAATGTATCTAATGCTGAAACAGAATTTGTTTTAGTGATAGGGAGTATAAACTTATGTTATATTGCTGTGCTTCTATTGTTTCCGCCGGGTACACAGTGAGGAGATGTCTCTCCAATGGGACATAACTAAATAAAAAACAAGCCTAAGAGAGATTCAATTTAAATGTCTACTGATTATAGAATATCATTATCATGTAATATTTATAAGAAATGAACACTGATGTTGTTTTTCCAGGGAGTATCCTTTGGGAATCAGGAGTTTCTACCTTGTTAGAATGAGAAGGAATGAAGGGAAAGTGGCCTGTGGCTCAATATTTTGCACTGATAATGGAAATGATTTGCATTTTGCCCACAGCAAATATTCAAAACTATATACTTTAAAAAAAAAAAAGTGAAATTAATAAAATTCAAATAACAGGATACAACTAACAAAAATACAAAAAAACATCATAATAAAAAAAACACCTTGAATTGCCCATTCTAAGAGCATGTGTTGTGTTACTGTGCCTTAGGCTTGTGTCCTTTAACCCTAAATAGCTTAAGCAGCAAATACTTATCCAGCCCTAGCTTCCGCTCTAAATAATACCCATCTCATCAATAAAAACCCTCTAAATGTAGTTTTTTTCCTAAGCAAATGTTGATTTATTAGCGCAATGATAAAACTGAGTTTCTGCTTCTTCTTGCAGGTTATATGAATGACCTGGAGTGTCGATATGACCTGAGTTTTACTTTAAAAAAGACTTTTATATATATCCAGGCACATTATAACTGCATACCTTCTAAGTCTTTAGCAAAATCATTCCAGAACTTCTTCTTGTATTCTTCTGTCTTCCCCCTCAGATCATGTGATAGATGTTGTTTAATTGTTTTACATCCCCTGCATGAACAGGAATATCCTACATGGGAAAAAGAATAGACTAGTAGTAGTGAAGTGCAGAATACGTGGCATTGTGGCGGCATCATTATACCATTATCCCTATGACATAGGTAAAGGATTGCATTCTATGAACATGTGACTTAAATTTACTTAAGTCTCAATAGAGATTATTATTATTATTATTATTATTATTATTATTAACCACCTAAGCGTTACACTGAGGTCTAGATTTCTGTACCAAAAGTGATCCACTGTTTTTCATGAAATTTTTTTTTA
>NC_092861.1:14505676-14566414 GCF_032062135.1 Pyxicephalus adspersus
GGATGTACAAAATCTCGGGCTTAACCATCCTTGCAGTTTTTTTTTGCCCGAGCGAAGGTCGGGCTTAACTGCAAGGAGGTTAATAATAATAAACAGGTTTTTTTTAGCGCCAACATATTACGCAGCACTGTACATTAAATAGGGGTTGCAAATGACAGATACAAACAGTGACACAGGAGGAGGAGAGGACTCTGCCCAGAAGAGCTTACAATCTAAGAGGTGGAGGAAGTCTCACATAATATGTAGTGATGGGAAGTAGTGACGGTTTCATTAGAGGAGGAGTTTAGAGGAATTTACTGCAGCTACTCCTAAACTGTGTGCAGCCATCAAATTTCTTTTGCTGGAAACAATCTTTTGCGGTCATACACCCATGTGTGACCCATACACACATTGCTGTTCTGTTCTATAAAGAAGGGAAGGGAGAACAAGAACAGGAGGCTCCCCTCTTTGTCCTCCACCATAGGAAATTACAGCAGTCATTCAATTGTTTAGTGATTTGCCATGGCGCATTGCTAAATTACATGCTGTAGACATGCTAGGTTTTTGTCTGAGACTTTAATATTTGTTCTTTTTTTACAATTATTATCTAGCCCTTGCACTACTCATACCTACCTTTTCAACAAGCTTATTTTGCATCAGAGCA
The DNA here is from genome assembly GCF_032062135.1 of Pyxicephalus adspersus. Taxonomy (NCBI): domain Eukaryota; kingdom Metazoa; phylum Chordata; class Amphibia; order Anura; family Pyxicephalidae; genus Pyxicephalus; species Pyxicephalus adspersus. The sequence continues at coordinate 14,506,320 of NC_092861.1, forward strand.
AAAATGTCCCCCAAGACAGTGTTTCCACCCTGGTTAATGTGAACCTGTGCTTTCCCCATGTTGGATAACATTAGGAGCTATGTCAATGTATGTTTGTTGACATCAGCTTTACATTTAACAAACAATTCTATGGGAAGGTAAACTTGCTCCATGCATGAAGTGCAGGTGCAGATCAAATGCACCTTTCAATTCGGGTCATTTGGCAGTGACTGATTTGTAGTACATTTGCACCATTGTAACAGTTTAAAAACTATTACACTTTTGCTACCTAGCACAACCAATAGTGCTGGAATAACAATAATTCTTAAAGTATTCTTCTTTTTTTTCCTGTTTTTTTTCATGTAACTATTGTAAAACGTGTGTCTCCTATGCTTATAGAAAGTATCATCCAGGTTTTTTAGGCTTGGGTTGTTCATAGGTATTCCTACTCATTTGCCAGGTATGCTGGCCCTTTTACAGCTTGAGGGTTGAGGTGAAGGAAGTATCTGTAATGCTTTTTCAATGAAGTTGGAATAGTTGTAAATAATCCTATATGTGCTAAGCCTGTATCTAAAATTTTTAACAAATCTACAATATTACAATATGTAATCATAAATATAAGTTACTATAAGTTGTATATATAAGTTGTACCGCGCTTGAATTTTGTTTTTTGCCCTGAATTTTGAAGTAGTTCCTCTGATATCCCTAGGGAAACACAAAAACAAACAAACATCAGAATGAAAAAAACATAATGATTCCTTGAACAATAACAAAAGTAAAGAACACATTTTATATAAGACAAAAGTCTTGACCACATTTGTGGACTTTTACTTTTTTTTTACATTTTCAAATAAAGTTGTCCTTTCACGGAGATAAAATAAGCAGTCATTTCTGACCATAAATAATACAATTTGCCTGGTTGGTTCTCTGATCCTCAGCCTTTATTACTTTATGAATCACTGACCTAGAATAAGTTTAAAGCTCAGGTATTTAGTAATTACCCCACAATCTGGCTATAAGCATTCTTTACAATAAATTCAGCAATGGCAGCTCACATATTTATTTAAAGGTAAATCCACTTTAAGCATCTTGCACACACAAGATAAAACATATATGAATGGTGGATCAGTCAGAATTCTGACCAGATTCGGAGGACTCCCTTCCCTACTGTGTGAATTAAAGCTAAAACAGGACAGAGCAAAGGCAATCAGGATTACGAAGATTATCGATAAAAGATTAAGAAAATTTTGGTGGTGCATTTTTGTGATAATTTGTACAATTTTTGTGATAATTTGCAATTGTTATGTGTTGTTAATAATATTAAAACCATATTCCAATAAATTCTTATGTTCTGAATGACAATTTTCTTCTTTATTTTGCACTAAATTCACAAACTGTACTAGAGACGTAAAAACAAGGGGGGTGCAGCGTGACGTCAGTGTAGTCCCTCAGTTGTATGAGGGAACCGCTGCCAAGCCGTACGACTCAGTATTGTTTCCACCATTACTACAGTCACCCTGCTCCACCAATATCGATTGACATCCGATTGTTTTATTTATTTTTTTATTTCAGATTTTTTTTTAGGTAAGTATGACCTTTACTGAGTATTTTCTTAACTGTTATATTTAATGGCATCAAACAGTTTGACTTTGAAAACTATCATTTCTTGTTTGGCCTTAGATTCAAATTGAATAAACCCATAATGAGTGAGAAAAAACAAACAAATATTTTTACATTTCTTTAGTAAAACCAAAGATTATACAACTAATGATAAATGTAACAATAGTGTTGGAAGAAGCTATGCACATTGTTAAGCGAATTTGGTTCTTCTTTTTGTTAAGGGAGTAGGTTGCACACATATCTAATTTCTATGAAATTTTATATATGCCATTTTTTGAATACTTTGATAAAATACTCCCGTTTGTATATATTGGTTTGTAAACATCAATGGGCACAATTTATATGATGATACAGTGCACTCAGTGTTATACAATGTCTGTTTTGTGCTCTTCTTACCTTTTTTTTTTTTTTTTTTTTTTTTTTTTTTTTAACATTTTATGGCTATATTTTTTTTTTCTGTTTCTCTTGTACTTTACTGTTGTGATATTTATCATGATACCTGTAACTTTTTCCTTTGAAAAAATAAGAAAACTTTTCATTTGAAAAAAAAAATGTAACAATAGTAATACTTCACTTAACCGTGGGCTGATCAATGAATCAGAGCCTCCACAGTTCTTGTCAGGCATTATTAGGAAGATCATTATTTTACAAATGTATTTATCTTTTTATGAAAATTCATATTAATTAAACAAATACTGATCTCCATTGTAGCTTATACCATTTCCACGTTATCTGGCCTTCAAAGTCTTTTATTAGTGGCAATCTTTCTGAAAAGTAGTGATCTTTTCAGATGATTGCCGTTTTATATTTATTGAGCAAACAGAAAAATAGAGACATTGTGAAAAAATGTATTTTCCTGGTGAACGTGCTGTTTGCCATTTGATAAATAGGCTTCTTTCTGTTACACTAACATTTTTTTAGTTTTAGTATAGACTAATTTTCCTAAACAATAGGAAAATAATATTGTTACATAGTTACATAGTAGGACAGGTTGAATAAAGACATAAGTCCATCAAGTTCAACCACTAGGGAAATAATCATATCCCAAATATAGAACCCTATAAGAGATAGCTGATCCAGAGGAAGGCAAAAAACCCTTGGTACAACTTGCTTCAACAGGGGAAAAAAAAATTCCTCCTGATTCCATGAGGCAATCGGATGTTCCCTGGATCAACAGTCACTATTATTTTTACTTTAAAGCCTTAATACCCAGTTATATTCTGTGCTTCTAGAAAAACATCCAGCTTTTCTTAAAGCAATCTATAGTAGTTTCTGAAACAACTTCCTGAGGGAGCCGATTCCACATTTTCACAGACCGTACAGTGAAGAATCCCTTCCTTATCCTGAGCTTAAACTTCTTTTCCTCCAGACGCAAAGAGTGCCCTCTTGTTCTTTGTAATGATCTCAAAGTAATAAATTGGGAAGAGAGTTCTCTATATGGACCATTTATATATTTATACAGGGTGATCATATCCCCCCTTAAACATCTCTTCTCAGGGGAGAATAGATTCAGTTCAGCTAATCTCTCCTCATAGCGGAGTTCCTCCATTCATTTTATTAGTTTAGTTGTCCTTCTCTGCACTCTCTCAAAAATGTCCTTTTTGTGAACTGGTGCCCAAAACTGGTCTGCATATTCCAGATGTGGTCTGACCAATGCTTTGTACAGGGGCAGGTTAATATATCCATCTCTGCAGTGTGTTCCTCTTTTAATACAAGAAAGTACTTTGGTAGCGTTAGATATTGCAGCTTGGCATTGCATGCTGGTATTAGGTCTATGATCTACCTGACTCCCCCAAATGTATTCCCCCTAGACAATATGAAGCATGCATGTTGTTGGCCCCCAAGTGCATAACTTTACATTTATCTATATTAAATGTCATTTGCCACTTGGCTGGCCAATCAAACAGTACATCCAGGTCTTCTTGTAGATTACAAACATCCTGTATGGACTTAATTCCTTTACATAGTTTTGTGCTATCTGCAAACACAGAAATGGTACTTTTAATCCCAAACTCTATATCATTTATGAAGATGTTAAACAGTAAAGGTTCCAACACTGAACCCTGGGGTACACCACTAATAACCTTAGACCATCCAGAGTATGAATCATTAAATACAACTCCCTGGATGCCAGTTCTCTATCCATTTACGGATTGACTTTTCCACACCTATTGACCCTAACTTGCATATTAACCGTGTGTGGGGTACAGTGTCAAATGTTTTAGCAAAGTGCAAGTACACTATATCAGCTGCTATTACTGCTGTTTAATTATTTCCTCATGAAGATTAAGATTGTTTGACAACTTTGTTCTTTCTTAAATCCATGCTGACTATTACTTTTAATAATATTTTCTAGCGTTTTATCCTTTGGGTATATTACATACAACTTACATTTCAGCAATTTTTTTTTCCAAATATCAAAAAATTGGGAAATAAAAATGTGTCCAAATCTGCTACCTGAGCAAATCAAAAAAAAAAAAAAAAAATATATATATATATATATATTTATTTATATATCTATAGAAGGTGAGTGAGAGAGAGAGAGAATATGCCAGTGTAGATCACAAAAGCAAGGAGAAAAACTTCCCAAACAAAAAAGAAGTAATGGTAATCTATGGTAATCTAGACTTTGTAAAAGGTATGAAGGGGCATTTCTCACCTTTAGGTTGACTAGACATCAAATCCTGGAACATTCCTGTAAAAAACACATTTATTCTTATCTTTTTTTTTAGGAAAAAAAGGCAATATAAGAAGAGATGTACAAACAATAATAACAGTAAAAATAAACTTGAATGAATACAAAGGCACAAAAAGTGGTTCTATTAATTCAATACATACAATTAAACAACACATAAGGGAACTATAATCTTTTCAAAAATCTCATCAGTTTATCTCATTGTATCTGTATCCCATTGTCTAATCAGAACGACTTTATACTAAAATATGTCCTTACTAAATATACACTGTGCATTCCCTTTTAGGTTTAATATACATAATACATTTTATACTCTATAGAGATGCTTAACACATTTGTGAGATGTGACCCTAAATGTCAGAAAAACATTTTCTCAGCAGAACGCCAGCTCATTAATTTCATTTCTAATATAACAATGCCAACAATTACTGTAGCACCTATATTAGACACTGACCCCTACACCTAGGTAAAAAAGTATAACGGATTTTTCCCTGAAGGTGGTGGACCTAATTAATGAGACCTTGTTACCCCTGTATGCATGTTATGATTAAAATATACCTACAATGCAATATTTTAGGCTGTCTTGCTTTTTGCTAACTTTACAAAATTGTAAGGAAAAGCACAAAAAATCATAATTTGCAGCATTTTTATTTTAATAAATTCATTTTTTTAAATTTACTAGAAATGTGCCCTTTAGGTTGCTAAGGAATTCCAAAACCCCAAAGAGTGTACACCCTATCTCTCCCCTTACTTGTTTGCACGTCTCTTCTGAGAATGTTGGCCCAGTTGTTCCATCCCTACATAATATTTTAATGTAGCTACTGGGGAAGAAGATTAGAGGAATACTATAGAGCAGATTTATATCAACCCTTTTACTCCAGAGGAACCCTTACATTAAAAAAGTACCCTTTACATTGGTGGTAAGAGTATCATCCAGAAAAAAGGTCATTGGTGCAATAAAGCTAACTCTGCCAAGCAACATTGGGCCAGGAGGTATGAATGCAGCATGAAATGAGTGGTCAGTTAGCTATAGTTCATGGAACCTATAGTTATCTCTTGGGGAACCTTAGGGTTCCATGGCATCCTGGTTTTAAAATGGCTGTTAAAGAGTATCATTTTGGTCTACAGGGGCTGCCAACATCGCATCCACGATGGGGGCACCACCAAAAGGCTCAAACCTCTCAAAACTTTTTGATGTCTAAAGGCTGGAGAGCATCAGTGAAGCTGGGTGATCCAGGAAATCTAAAATGGATCTGGTTTAGGATTGAAAACATTTCCTAACAAATAGCAAATGACTTTTATTAAATCAATTCTAGGTTTACTGGATCACCCAGCTTCACTGATGAAAGTGTATCCTCTCCAGCCTTGGAAAAAGATTACATAAATCAGGTCCACAGGGTCTGATTTATTAAAGCCCTCCAATGCTGGAGGAGATAGACTATCATAGGAGAACCTTGGTTTAACCCTGAGCTTTGTTTAATCAGACCCATACCCTTATAGAAAGTCTGAGGAAATTATCTGATTATGTTGCCCTGCAAAATGGATGCTTTTCAGCACTTATTCAGATCCTTTTGGAATATAAAAAACTCTATGTTTCACCTTGATGCTAATGTCCCCCCATCTTTGACCTGAGGTCACCTTAGCTCCTAGTAGTGGCCAAGGAAACCTCATGTGATCTACATAGACAGTAAAACAGAGGGCCTTGTTTATTAAAGCTCTCCAAGGCCGGAGAGGATAAACTTTTATCAGTAAAGCTGGGTGATCCAACAAACCTGGAATGGATCTGGTCCAGGATTAAAAACATTTGCAAGCAAATAGCAAGTGACTTTTAAGAAATCTGTTCCAGGATCACCCAGCTTCACTGATGAAAGTGTATCCTTTCCAGCTTTAGAGAGCTTTAATAAATCAGGCCCAATGTCTTTCATCCAGGGTTCTTTTGAACCCTAGGGTTCCTCCAAAGTTTGCTAGGGGTTCCTTAAACAATGAGCAATTTGTGCCTCTCAGTTTAACTGACACCAATGAACTTTTTGGCTATCTGAAGGGTGACATTCTTTCCAAAGGCCAGCCATGTAAAATACATTTATCCTACTGACCTGGTCACTAATATACTGTGAGCTGTGAATATAGTAATTATAGAAGGGGGTTTCCTGAAGACATACATTTTATTTCAGTGGTTCACCCATGTTAAAAACATTGAGAAACACTAGCCTAAAATCATAAAAGAGAAGCAGCCACCGCTATTGCATTGTAATTAGCGCTTCATAGTGCTTTATAAAGCTAGACCGGGGACATATATCCTTCAGTGCAATATACCCAAACCACCGATCAATAGCAAAAAAAAGAACACATTTCATTGATGGCTTCCTGTCTTATTACTCATTAAAAAGAGCAGATAAGATAACTTAAGTATTCTAAGTCTGGAGATTCAGCTGTAAGGCACAGATAGGGTTGCTTATATTTTCCCAGTCAATAAAATCATGGAAATAACCTGGGGCCCAGAACTGTAGGAAAGAAAATCGTTCTCATGCAAAGAGGATACAAAAATGATGTAGGTTACACAGAAAGGGCTTTGTGCCAGCCAATGATTTGGAAAAATCTATGTGTAGTGGTGGGTAGCTACATCTTGAGTATCACGTGTGCACATGGGGTCTTTAAAACCTTTTATTAAACATTTCATATACAACAATAGATAGCATCATTCTTGTCTTTCTTACTTTTAATAAAGTCATGAACAAGATGGTTGCTTGAAGATGCACTGCCCCAAAATCCTGAGAAATAAAATCCATTAGTTTCATTCAAGTACAACAATGGCTTACAACACTATTCTGATTTAACTGAAATAAAATGTGACTGCGACAGTATTGATGATAAACCAAACTTTGGTTATACTTACCAGATTTGACCAATATATTTATATTTTTTATCAAAGCAAGACATAGTTTGGTTTTCTGTTTATGAATATTTATGGGTTTGTGCTGAAAATGAACATTTATAGTATACTAACTCTATACTCCTAATATATATATATATATATATATATATATATATATATATATGTATAGCCGAACTAAACCAAAAACTTTGCAAGTCAAAATATAATAGCAATCAGGTTGAAAAGTGAAAAGAAGTGAATCATGTAACACCCAAAGTAGGAGAAACAATAGATAGAAAATGACTTATCCCAGATTTCTCTATTACAGTGTAAACTCTTTTGGCCTGATTTAATAAAACTCTAAGACTGGAGAGGATACCCTTTCAAAAGTGAACGTGGGTGATCCAGCTAGCCTTGAATGGATTTCTTAAAATGTATTTGCTATGGTGCAGGGCAGCACGATGGCTCAGAGGTAAGTTCTCTGGCCTTTGCAGCGCTATGGTCCCAGGTTTCAAATCTCTGCCAGGCCACTATCTGCATGGGGTTTGCAGGTTCTCCCCGTGTTTGCGTGGGTTTCCTCCCACATCCCAAAAACATGCAGTTAGGGTTATTGACTCCCCAAAATTGATTCTAGACTGTATTACAGACATATGACTGGGGTAGGAACATTAGATTGACAGCTAGTGACATGACTTTGGACTGTTGATGCAGGGAATAATTGTCTCACGGGATCAGGAAGGAATTTTTTCACCTGTTGGAATTAATTCAATTAATGTTTTATAGAGATGTTTTGCCTTCTTCCAGATCAACTATGTCTATATGTTTTTATCTGGAATAAGTTGGTTTCTAGCATGTTTTTTCCCTAGTGGTTGAAGTTGATGGAGTATGTAGATATATAGATGACTATAATCCTGTAGAGAAAACAAATGGTAACAAAACAATAAGTGGTCCAGCTAGAAAGATAAAGAGAAGGACACATATCTTGCTCATATAACAGGTTGAGTTACTTGTATATAGTTGGACACTTTTGTTTAATCTTACTATGTGTTTCTTCTCCAGCTATAAGTACAGAAATTAGGATCACCATAGGTATCCAAAGATTGTTTCCAGCGAAGAGTAGCAGAAATGATGGGAATGTATACAGGTACATTAAATCCTACCTTAAAAGGGACATGTCAGTACAGAAATACAATCATTGCCAGTGGTAAATCAATATGAGGGTGAGAGGTTAACTTTTATCTGACAGTGACTGGCCTGTAAGCTGTCTGCCAAGTAGGTGATGGATACAAACTTGAGAAGATGATTGTATAAGCCCTGGAGATGATGTAGGCTTCTGATTGAGGGAGGTTGATCTGAGATTTGTAGTAAAAGGTAGTAATTAGAAGACAAGATGCATAGTCAGAGAAACCAAAAGCCAGTCAAACTTTCAGGCAGCAAACAGAAAAGTTCCAAATATAAGCAGGGTCAGGCAGTGTTTTTCCTATTCATAAATCATGTTTTAATCTTTACAATAGGGCTGATTTGTTAAAGCTCTCCAAGACTAGAAAATGTAGACTATCATGGGTGAATCTGGGTGATCCCAGGCCAAATGTGTAATTGACCTTGCTGGTAATTCTTGACTAAACCAGGAGAATGGATTTCTTACCACAGTCCACTCAATCCTTGTGTCTTGTAATTAGTTACCTCCTTCTCCAATATAACTGGGGAGCAGTGAAGGGGAATATTACAGAGTATCACTTGAATGATAGATCTAAGTATGATGGGATGTTGACATCAATTTCAAGATGGTGGACCCCAGTAGCAGCTCAGGGCTTTTGGATGTCTACATAAGTGAGGCTTTTACAGGAACATAGATTGAAAACTAAATAGAATAAGTTAAAAAGTAAAAAAAATACATTACATGTTTATTGTTCAAGATTGTCCTTAGAAATTAGTAGGCTGTTTGAAGGACACATCCACTTCCTGCACCCTATTGAACACAAATTGTGCAAAGGCGCAGCAAATGAAAGCCAACCTGCAAAAAAGGGGCAAGTATCTGAAAGGTGGCGCTTAATCAAGGTTTAAGGTCGGGTTGGTTAGTGCCAAGTTCCTACTCAATGCAGAAGAAAAGGTCAAGGTGTTGGACAACCAGACTCAATATTACAAGTACAATGAATAAATACCCAAAGGGCTGACACAACCAAGAAGGTACACAAGCCTACAGGTTTTAAGGACATAACTGCTCATGGTTCTATGATTGTCTGATATGCAAGGCATCATTAAAATATATAAAAATGTCACATCACCTAGGGATACAACATATGTTTGTGTCATCTCAATCAGGTCAATGGTTAATGTGCAATGATAGAACTCCAATAATAATTACAATTACCTTATAAATTGAATATACTCATAGAGGAGACTAATGTCTTATACTCCCCCAGGATATATTACCTTAGTTTGACATTAGTAAATTGGCTTTATTACCCTCTATTAAACATTTCTGTATACCATTACCAATGTTCTTTTAAAGATTCTTACCTTGAATAAGGTCACTTATTAGATGATCGCTTGCAAGTGCACTGCCCCATAGTCCTGCGGAATAGCCAGAATATCCATCTGTGTTATTCATCCTTTTGGTTTACATCGATGATTATATTGATTTATTGGCATGGTGTATAGTTGTTCACACTAATTTATCAGTTTCACTACATTTGGTAAAAATAGGAAGGAACCAAGAATGTGAGGAAAAATGCAATTTTCACATTTTTAGGTTGAAACTTATTTTTAGCTCCATCCATTCCCATGCTTCTCCATCTTGGTCAGTGAGGCCATGATTTTTGGGAAAAGACCAATATAGAAGGTCAGAAGGTAACTGGTATAATGAGGGTGTTGGGCAAGACCAAGCTGACAACGGTCACCAGGACATATAGAGAAGTAAATATCATGGACCCCATTAGAAATTTAGGACATAATTTTGACTAACATAACATTGACAGTAACAGATAATGGTTCCCTGGAGTCACTGGACGCACCATGTACACATTAAAAAGACTAAGAGCCAGTGACATAGGGTAGAAATGCACAACTGTGTATTGGCAAATGGTACATTTGCTTTCTTTGCCAAAATTGTCCCATGAGAGTGAGATATTCTACTTGCTGCATACATACTTGCAGTTTTTTTTGGTTCTGCTTAGTTAACAATGTGCTGTCTCTCTTACCATTAAGATAACACAAATCCTTCTCAGGCTGTTTCTTCAATAAAAATCCTTCTTCAAACTTACTGCCCAACAGCTCGGTCTTCACAAAACATTTGTAAGCAGGGAATCCACACATGTGGGGAGTAAACTCAAACCAAGCTCCTGAAATGAGAATATTTTCTTATTTAGAGATGCATGGTTTTGGAAATGTGTTTTTTATTTTTACATTTTTTATTAGATGTAAAAAAAACCTATAGGTTCTGATTCAGCTCTCCAAGGATACACTTTCATCAGTGAAGCTGGGTAATCCAGCCAACCTGGAATGGACTTGTTAAAGTAATTTGCTAATTGTTAGCAAATATTTTCTATCATGAAACAGATCCATTCCAAGTATTTTAGATCACCCAGGTTCACTGATAAAAGTGTATCCTCTCCAGCCTTGGAGAACCTTAATAAATCAAGCCCATAGTGTATAAACAGGACTGTGCTACTTTAGTTGTTCATCATAGTAAACATACAGAGTTCTACAGAGAGATCTGGAGTGCTTACCTGGTTTCCAAATTTCTCCTAATTCTTTTTCTATTCTGCAAATCACACGACCAAAGCCAAGGCTTAGTAAATGTCAAAGAGCTTGAGATTCTGGTTGGGCAGAATGCACTAATCAGTGGTTCTGCCTAAACATGGTTCTTTCCTATTAGCATCACATAAAGACTTCTTAGCCATTGGTCCCCACATTGAAGGACATGAGAATACGAGGATTACATAGGAAATGTGAGTGCTTCTTGAGTTGTTTTTAAAATTATTGTGGTAAGTAAACTTTAAAAAAAAGGATAATATAGTTAAGGTGAATCTGTTTTCAGACCTACAAATCAATTGAAAGGTTTGCATTTATATTTATCTTACATGGCAAAGCTTTGAACTTGTAAAATACTTGATTGAAAAACCCTCTTAGTAGAGCATTTTATTTGTAATAGCTAGTGATTTAGAAGCAAATTATAGACTAATGTCCTCGGAATGTGTGCAATTATAATTCCAAAGTGGTACTTTCCAGCAGATATTTAAAATATCAATTAAAAAAGTTAAGCAAATATATGACCTGAGATTAGTCTCCTATATCATGTACGGCAAATTGGGACAGGGAGGACCAGTACTTCCTTTTGCTAACAAAGAACAGAATATTGCTTTTCCTTCAATGTCCAGACACAGGTAGGAGCAGGTAGGTGACCTAGCTGTGTTGCTTAAATGCAGCATAATAATCAGGTCACCAGTCTAGTTGTGCGGAGTGACAGGTCTTTGTCAATCTTAGGACTGGATACAAAGAAATATTCATCCCAGAGTTGTCAATTTACGGTCTAGAGTTCATCTTTAACCTTTGCCTGCTTTTATTTGTTACTGGAAAAATTATTTTCACAAAATCACCTTCTTCTTTTTCAATAGCAGAGTAGATTGGATATGGATTTTTTCCATTTTCACAGCCATCCTTGTGATTTGACAGTTTTCCTTCATGCATCTGGAAGAACAGAGAAATACTTGATATAAATAAAAACAGAATGATGGGTAGTTTTGTTTCAGGGGAAATTGTTTTTGTGAAAAATATCAAATAAATACAACACATTGTAGACAGATGTAGACAACACAAGTCAATGTGGCAAATATGGATAACCCATGGTGTCCACAGCCCTGCGCTACTGTTCCCCCAGGATGTTTAGTAGTGTTGGTCGAATATCTCACTATTTGATTCGACAGCTATTCGATCGAATAGTGAGAAATTGTTTGGGTGATCGAATGCCCAATTTGAAAACCATTGAAGTCAATGATGGGAGAATTCGGGTTATTTTTGGGGACTATTAAGGGCTGCGAGAGCACAGGGAGTCCTGTGTTCTTGGACAGAGAAACTCTATCCAGGTACACATACTACAGGACTGCAACAGTGATCCTGATTGCTGTTGCCAGTAGTATGTGTTCTTGGATAGAGTTTCTCTATCCAAGAACACAGGGCACTAGATGTGATAAATGGGGAAACTTGTCCACATTCAACCTGTAGTGCCCGGGGATCGCCTGCAGTGACAGCTGTGACCGCAAAGTTAACACGACTCTGCAATCATAAGACTATGCTGCAATCATTGAGGAGATGCCGGACGCAAGTATCTCTGTAACACGCACAGTAATATGATACATTTTTCTCACAGTGGATAAAAAAAAAATCTAACAAATGTATCAGAATATTACCGGCCTGGAAAGTGTGTTACAGAGTAAGAGATATCATGTAATTGTAGGTTAACCTGTAAAAAAAAAAAAAATAGGTAAATCAACACAAACACTCAATAAATTAGATTAACAATAAAATTTTTTTTTTTTTTTTAACATTTTTTTTACATTTTTTATCCGAATTTTTACCATCGAATCTTGTATTTTTTCGGGTCGGGTCTACCCGAGTTCGGACAGCCATTTTCAGGTCGAATATAAAGGGAACCCTATTTGGAACACCAACACCAATGTTTAGCAAGCAGGTCTGAGCCTGTGATGGGGGAGTGGGTGGGTTCTGGCATTATGACGTCACTCTGGGGGAAGTTTCTTCCCCTTTGAGTGACATGCGGCTCCCTGTGCATGCACGGTCCGGATTCCAGGGATTTAGTGGTCCGTGAGGTCTGAAAGGTTGGGGACCCCTGACCCAGACTATCTTCCCCAGTCTTGGAGATTTTCAATAAACTGGGCCCATAGAGTGAGTTGATAATCTTCTAATGTGACCACCTTTACATACACCCAGAAGATGTTGCTACAGATGACACCTGATAGGGAATAGTAATCAACTGATAGATGGAAGGCAACTGATAGGGATATTATTTAAGACACAGCAAAAAATAATTTCTTCTACAGCAGCTAACAAACTTATCAGAAGCCCACTTACCCATTCTCATCCATCCAACTCCCAGATTCTGTGCCTCTTCCCCACCACTGGAGCCCACCTCTTCCCTTCATAACATATACACAAAAATCTGCACACACCATTATTAGTTCACTCTAGCCATGTATGTCTTCTCCCTGATGCATTTTGCTGCTACTGAGGCTTAATAGTAGATTTCTAAAACTCTAAAAGTGTTTGTGAACCGAAGCAGTTCATTTCTTTTATCTGCTCCATGAAATAGGGGTGTAGGAGTAAAAAGTAACTACAACAAGTTTTGGACTTGTGTTTCAAAAACTTGTTTCAGAGGGGTACTAAATATGTGTTTTTATGTTGCCTTGACCAGCTTTAAGCCCCATTAAGAGGTGAAATGTGCTAGAGGACAAGCAGTGGGTGGCTGCATGTTTTTTTATACATAGACTATAGGACATCTATAGTTAAAGGAAGACTATACAAATAAGGTAATCTATGCACAGGTAAACATTATTATTACAAATATTGAGAATGTTCAATATTACTTGTACAGGTAGTCCCCGGGTTACATACGAGATAGGGACTGTAGGTTTGTTCTTAGGTTAAATTTGTACAAAGTTGGAACAGGTACATTACTTTAATAAGTGCAATAGGGAGAGATGTCTGTCTCCGCATAATATTGAGCAGCATGGTGTCAGTTACTGTATAAAATCTTCACTGTGAGCCACAAATAAAGCAAAAAAAAAATCTTTATGGTGCCTAGACATTCATTAACTTCTGGAGCAAGCTGTGCTTTGATATGCAAAAGGAAACAACTGCAGAGTTTGTCTTGGTCAATAAAGAGTTACAAGAGGCTGCAGAAAGAGCTCACCCCCTAAGATCACCCATAACCTCAGCTGTTTTTACCAAAAGATTTCTTCTGCAAGTCATGCAAACTGTCCCTCCCCCTTTCAAGCCTCCGTTCTGCACAGCAGCAAGCAGGGAAGCCCTGTTCGTATCTAGGAGTCGTTCGTATGTTGGATGTCCTCAACACGGGGACTACCTCTACTTACTTCATTAGTCATCCAGAAAACAACCACATAAGCCCAGAAATCAGTCAGGGAGTGTACTTCTTCCAAAAAGGTCTTCTGCAACTTTTCCCAAGACTTGTCCCAATCCCATGTAGTTTGGAGCCGACTATAAAACTGGTTCTCCAGATCTTCCAGGCATGAAAAGTCTGACCATTTTTCATTATTATATAAAGATGACATACACCTGAAAGGTTTATAGTAATAAGATGTTTGTACTTGTTATAAATCAATCTATCTATATATATATATATATATATATATATATGGTTGGTTTTGAATCAGTGAAGATAGATAAATATAGGCTGATAATCCCAATTTATTTTTTAAGCTTTTTTATTGAAATTCTTACATTCTGATTTGTTTTGAAGACAAGGCTACTTCTCAAGGCACCTCCAAAGCTTTCCAGAAAACTTGAACACCACTGAATTGATTCGAATAACATTTGATAAGGAATTTCAAGTATTTTCTACCTTTGTGTTCTTTATCACAACCATTAATGCATGAATCATCACCTTATGGTGTCTGCTATGAAACCTTATCTTAATTTGTAAACTTTTATTACCCTAGAGATTTACTTTAAATTTGTTTGTTTTTCTTTTTTTGTGATGAGTTTCTTTCAAGCACATGAATCTAGGTGCGAGATCTTTGGTGCAGGACCTATTTATGATGATGAATTATCCAAAAAGGGAGATAGCTATGTAGCAGAATAAGGGTTTGAACATGAAGGTCTCATTTTAGGGCTTAGGTTTTGTGTTGTTGGAAGGGTATGTGATAAAGTAAATGCTGTATGACACACATGAAGCTGGCTCCTCAGGGGTGGGCTTTCTAAAATACCATGGGTGCCATCATGTTGCTCTGCCTACAAAATGCATAAGTCACACTACCCTTTTGGATCCACACTACAAAGTCCAAATAGCAAAACCCATTCCAGCAAAGAAGAAAGAATCTAACATGCATCTAGAACTGAACAAAGATATTTTGTAGCACTAATTCTCACTTTCTTGCTGATTCAGGAACAATTACTAGGTAGGTATTAGTGTAGTCAGCTGATTACCACAGTAGTTGTGCATACCATGTTGATCCGGATGTCCCACATACATATGTAACGACATCCAAAAGCTTCAGTTCAGCCAGCTTGGAAAGGGTACCCAGATAAGCAATCATGGCACGGAGTCCACCTCCAGACCCCAGAACTGCAATTACCGGAGGATCAGAATGCTACAAAAAAACAGAAATATAAAAACTCTACAAGTCACTTGTCTACAAATCAAGCAAAGTAAATACAATTTGGGCACAGTTGTTTATAATTTACCCTTACCTGTTTTTGGATGGTACTTGGTTATATTTCGGGGGGTTTGATGTATGGAATAAACCTAAAATATATTTCCCTTTATAATGGCAATCAATGTAACACTTCTTTGGTCAAGGTCTGCTGATGATTGGCCTAAGTAATGGTGGAAAATTGGATACAATTCTATGGGGTATGGGGTGTATCTATTTATAAATCATGGCAATATTTTAAACATTCCCTGGTGGGAATAAAAACACATTAACCTGGATGATTCCCATGAGGGAATGTCCTAAGGCTTGTTAATATTATTTTATACCTCATTCACAATATTAGGAATCTTACAGGAAGAAGTACTTTGTTACAGTCAGAATGTATCAAGTAGATTTGTGGGTATCCATATGAGCTTCCAGACCTACAAGGTCTGGTGTGACCCCAAAATAGTTTACCCCACCCCAACCCCCCTGCCAAAAAAGAAGGTATTCTAATATTATTATATGTTCATATCCAGTTGCAATTTTTTTATTTTAATTAAACATTTTTTAAAGTTTGTGCCACAAACTATCACACTGATATCACTTGATTTAACCCTAGTGATGAAGAATCTTACCTCTGCAACATTCAGGCCCAGGGACAGAAGACTCTCAGTTACTTTTCTCTTTCTTGCATTGACAGATATTTGCTCCCCTTCTGATCTGTTCAGTGTTAGGAAGGCATGTAAAAAAAATAAAGCAATGCTAACAACATTTCCTGACAAAGCACCACAAGCTGTGAATAGTTTATTTTATAGATGGAATTATTCTTCCTTGCTGAATAATGTAGATATTTATATGGCTTGAATCACTCCAGAGAGGACCTTGTTATTGTGTATGCAAAGCAATCTATATAGGTAACACAGGTATTTCTTATCTCCTATCTGATCACAATACTACTTCTGACAATGCTCCCATTGGCCTTTTTTTCTAGAACGCCATATCTTTTTTTCCTATGGCATCTTCCAGAGACTTTACCCACTTTTTTGCCCATAGAAGACACAAGAATGTATATCCCTGTGCCTGAGCACAAAAATGACCTTTTTACACACCAGTAGATGCTCTATAAACATGGTGAACTATATCAATAAAGAATGAAAAGAAAGGGAGGGAGGAGGTAAAGAAGGAAGAAAACTAAGAAAAGAAAGAAAGTAAAAGTGGAAAGAAGGAGGGAGAAAAGGAAGAAAGGTAAAGCAAGGGAGGTAAAAGAGAACAGAAGGTAGGGAAGGAAGAAATTACTGTAGGAATGAAGATAAAGGATAAAAGAAAAGAAAGAATAGAGGAAAATATAGAATAAAAACAAGAAATAAATGAATACAAAAGAAATAATAAAAGGAGGAACAAGAAGGAGATGAAAGCCTGTAAAGTAGTTGTAAATAATATATACAGTGTTAATAACAGGATATTACATATTCCAATAAAGCTAAATAATAATTACCGGTTACTCACTTTGAAGTATCAGAGGACCAGCATATAATATCAGGATATTTCTGTTGGGAAATGAAGATATTAAGATATTGCTAGTGTTTTCTCGGTACATACCAAATCCATACCACAGGACAAAATGCAACATGTTCAGTATGGAAATGGGTGAAATAGGTAACAGTCCATAGCTAAGTGACCAAAAATAATATTAAATGGCCACATGGGTATGGGGCGTCTGTGGGAATTACCCAGAAGCACATTTGTGAGGTCAGATACTAATGATGGATGAGAAGACCTGAGTTACAATTACCATTTCAATTCAGCTCAAACGTGTTCAGTAGGGTTGAGGTCAGGACTGTGCAGGTCACTTAAATCCCTCATCAAGCTGCATCTTTATGGAGAGGAGCACAGTTAAGCTGGAACAAAAAAGAGTCTTCCCCTAAACTGTTGCCCCAATGTTAGAAATGTACAATTGATGTAAATGTCTTCAACTGCCGTAGCATTAGCAGTACCATTCATATTTTAGCTCAGTACTTTAGAGAAGTGTTCACATACCATTAAATAAACCCTTTTTTCCCCTCAAAATGCCATTAGAAAAAGGATCTTGGATTATACTTGGGCCACACCTGTAGATGGAGCTGTGTCCTCATGTAAAGTGTGTAACAAACTCTTGCCAACATGATGTTTTTACACACTTTACTTGAGAACACATTATTACCTACTAGTGGCCAACAACCATAAACAAAATGAAATTTAAGAGCATGTGATCCATCATAAACAACTCAAAAATATAGAATAATGCAGACTGAGCTGATGTGGTTTTCATTTTTTTCCCCTTTAAGTAATTTTTTTTTTTTTAAATAACACAGATTTGTTTACAGTAATGTTAGTATTACTATTGTTTACTGTTTTGAATGCCAGCAGTTTGCTGCATTTTGTACCTAGGTTTATACTTGAGTCAAAGCTTTTTTGTATTTTCAGGTAAAATATTTGGGTAATATTTGGATCAATTTTTAAATGAGGTTTGCCCATGTAAAGAATAATATGTTAAATATTTCCTTCTTTACCTAAAATAAACACTGCAAACAAATGCAACACAAAATGTTTTTGCTTTGGTTGCTGTGTGAACTGCACATTCTATATTGCAATGTTCTACAGAATAATTCCTTGCGTGATAATAAATGTAAATAAGAGAATCACTCACCCCATTTCTCAGCAGATTTGTTGCTCTGGTACCACTAAGCTTCCATAAAACCAGAAAAATAATTAAGATTAGACTAAATCCAAAATGCAGCACAGAGACTTCGGGAAACATTTCAATATACTTGTGACAAGATCTAGAGACTAATGGATGTGATGGTAAAGCCCAATAACAGGAGTGTGGTCATGCAGTTAGAGTGAACATTATTGGACTTCTCAGTCTTTTATAATCTTGTGCTTATAACACGTCATTAGTTTATATTCACACCTATTTTTATTATTGCTTGTTCCAAGTTTTATAAGTTTGGTTCTCTTTCAACCTATCCTATATAATCCCCAAGATAATCAAACCATCCTATCTAATGAAGAACAAATTCTAATACCTTCAAAGCTCAAGAGATTAACTATTTTACAAAAAAATATAAACAAGACAGAAAGGTGCTAGTTAAAGTAAATGTAAATCCTAAGTGATTGACATTTACCTTAAATAAAGCACTGTGAGTCATAAACAATTGTCAATTTTTTTAAAAACAAAATTCTTTTTTTTGCTGATTCCTGCAGCTTTTTTGCAATTGATTTCTTTCTACATGACCTGCATCATTGGTTACATGGCATTTTTTAGGGAGGTGCACTGATGATAATAACAATAGACCATGACTGAGCAATCTATACCTGACTCATCCATCCTTCCCACCGCTCCTCTTCTGCTGCATCTCTTTGTAGTTCTCTTCATCTATCAAATTCAAACTTCTGTGCTTTGCTTTCAAATCCCTTCTCAGTTCTCCCCCTTACCTTTCTGACCTGGTAAAAAAAATACCCCCCCAGGCACTCTCTTTGCTCCTCCAATGACCTACTAATGACTTCCTCACTCATAACCTCATCACATTCATGGCTCCAAGACTTTTCCAGAGCTACCCCAACTCTCTGGAATGGTCTTCCTCATTCTATTCAGCTTGCTCCTACTTCATCTGTCATTTGCAACCCCTATTTAATGTACAGCGCTGCATATATGTTGGTGCTATATAAATCCTGTTTATTCATATAAATAATAATCATGACAATGCCAGAAAAAAATAAATAGTTTGCCCAATTACATTCTTTTTCTTTTTGGAATTAAAGTTCTACTTTGAAAATTTGTTATCAGGAAGGGCTTCATTGCAGGAAAAGACGGGGGCGTCTCTTCAGTAAAAAGTATTCTTACCTGATCGCCATCTCATCTGAGTTTGCTGAGTTGCACATGGGCAGCACATCCCAGCTTGCCCTGCGGGTGATGGGACTAAATGAACTCACGTGTACCTGCACAGGGTTTATATCATCCTACCCTGGCCAATCACGATGGCCAAAGATTGCAATGTGAAAGAGAAGGAAAAGGATGGCAGCGCACACGATGAATGGGGAATAGCTGAGTATCTACTGGGTTTAGTTCTGCTTTAAGCTTGATTCTGATTTAAATAAAACATTTTGTTTTACTCAGAAATGTTTGCAATATCAAGATTAATGCTGCACAAAATGGAAAACAAATTTTATATTACCAGTATGTTTTTGTTAAACACTAAATGGATGCTAAAGTTCTTATATATGGATATGGATTTCACAATGAATTAATGAAATAATGATTTGGTAGATGGATTCTTTCCTAGAAAATTACCATTTTACTCTAATAGTTAAGAATAAGTATTCCTTCTAGAACCCTGGCATAACAGTAAAGATAGATTTATTCAATAAAATGAATACAGCTCATGATACAATAATATTATGGCATAGTAGATTTAGGCTTTTATGGGCAATGGTCAAGAAACATGGGCATGGTCTTGTAACTGCATATGTTTAGAATGAAATTCCATATTTTGTTATAACTCTTCCCTTAATAAACTATAAGGATGCATGGGGCTCATGGGGCATCTGTCCACTGATTTCCATCTCCTGTCAAAGAACTTTAGATTTCCATATACCCTGCCCCTGCTGATCAACTATTCAAAAGCCTCTTAGATGTGAGATTTCATAGTGTATTATAGCCATTTCTTCTAGCCTTTAAGATGGCTCAGTCATTTCTTCCCCCGCATGTCCTGATGAAGTCCACATGCTAGGGTTCTGAACATTTGTGTCTTCTCCTCTACAACATATCATCACATTGCAGATATTTTAATGATTGGTATGGTAGGCAGAAAGTTGCAGAGTGATGACATAAAATCCCGAAACAAAATCAGATTTCTAGCTATAGAACATATTGTATATATTACTGGATCATTTGTACATATTTCATCATCAAATGTAGCAAAATAAACTTCGAACTATTAGAATGTTTCTGAGGGCACAATACAATTCTGCAGTGGGTATAGGTATGCCAATATTGTACTGCAAAATTGGTATAATTATACAATACTGCAGTTTGGTGTACATAATAATATTACACACAGTTTCCCATCATTTTATAGGTTGTGAATATTTGTGGCTTCAAGTATTATTTGTCCAATGTCTTCTTAACTTCTAGTGTTTTTGTGTTCTCCCTGGTCTTTTGCTTGAATTCAGGTAGACCTTGGTGCTTTTTTGTGCCCTGTTGCCCCTATTATATTGTAGTTTTATGCCTTCATTCCTTGGCATCTATTTGACTTCATTTCATAGTGGCAGTGTTTGGTCACTCTTATCCATGTCATATAGTAGTTCTTGGTTGGACTTCTCCTGGTCATCTAATGACTTTTTCCAGAAATCTGGTCGGCACCTTGTGCTTTAGTTTTCATATTCCCCCGGGAGTCTTGTGATTTTTGGGCTGGATCGTATCCCAATGTCTTTTGCCTAGATTGTACTTGGCTCCAGTGTTCTTTTATGTCTGTACCCTTCCCATAGTAGTTTTGTTCCCGCATCGGCCATTGTGTTTGTATTTCCCCTGAACATTTTGTCTGTACTCTTGCAGTTATCAAGTGGGTTTCTTGTTGGTCCTATTCTTGGCATTTAATGACTAGGTAAATATTGGTTTTTGTTTGGCCTGTATCCATTGGCATCAAATGACTGGCTATCATTTTGCTTGGCAAATATGAATTTTTGTGCCTGTTTTCCCCTTGGCATTAAATAGTTTTTTCCTTGCATTCTCCCACACTTGTAGCTTTCTTTGCCCTGGTATCTAATAATTTATATTCTCCCTAACATTTTACAGTTTGTAAAGTCTTTCTCATAGCTTTTTTTCTTTGTAGTCCAATGGCTCATCCAGCCTTGAAATGAAATCCCCCAAATCTGAGAAAGTTCCCACCAAGGCTGCAGTCAAGTTAAAGATGGACAAAATACTTACTGCCTACCATTCTCAGTGAGAGACTTGCAAGTTTATTAACCTTTTTTTGGCCTGTTTAATGTCTTGCATAGAAAATAGGTCTTCTTGATGGTTTCTTTTGTAGACTCCTTGCAGTTAGCTGCCTCCAGCTGTGCTCAGCTACAGTCCTTAGAAATGAGCTATTTGTAATAGCCCGTATTGTTCCTTACAAAGGATGTGTTTCATTATCACTTGGGCTGACCTATTACCCAGGCTGACTCCAACTGTTTAATCCTAGGTCCCCTTCCCTAAGACTTCAATTTAAAGCACAGTTGTGTCTTTCCATTCAGAAACAAATAAATGATCATTGGAAATATATAAATGATCATTTAAACAACCAGATAATTTTGAGATATATACAGCTGAATTAATATGATGATCTCAACTTTTCTTTTAAAAGTTGAACTTGACCCTGGTTCCTTTTGTCTCCTGAGCGTCCCTACAGTGCCTTAGAGACCACATAATACTATTCACATCATGTCTTCCCTAGGAATTTACAATATAATGTCCCTTCTACGATCAAGCAGACACAATGTGGCCAACTTGGGTGGAAGCCAGCATGTATTTGTGTTGTAGGAGGAAACTGTAACACCCAGAGAATACCTAAACACGGACTGATCATTTAAAACACCATGAAGCAAAGGTCTTTTAAGGAAACGGTATTGTTGCAAATAAAAGGTACAAAGAATTAAGGCAATGTACTAACCATTGGCATTTTGGGGGTAAAAAAGTTATATGGTATCGGGGACCCTGGCATTACAACCACTTTTGTATTTTAAATGTATTTTTAAGCAAAAACAGCATTGATGAGCAATACATGGCAAGGTATATGATGTTCGTAGTATCTAAACCTTGATGGTACTTTAGGAATGCCCTGGGACCTTCTGCTGGGATCTTTTCTGGCTTACCTTCAGAAGGATGAGGATATATATGTGAGAGCCCAATGTAGGTCCTTTCTGGTCATGTTTTGGAGCTATAAGCAGACAAGGCTGGTATGTCTTGGCAGCCAGTCTAAGAAACAGGAATAGGGGAAAAGATGGGAGACAAGAAGGGTGTAGTGAGCCCCGTAATCCAGAGGAGCCAAAGCCAACATGCATCTACAATCTAGGACATCCTCTTGGTCAAGCTGAACTGGAGACTGAAAAACAAATTAAATATTGTCTATGGTCAACATCCCTCCTGCATGAGGAACTTTGTGAGTCTTTATATATTTTCATGATGTATTTGTTCTCAATAACGTGTTGTCCTGTATGAGGTATTGATATTTTTATCCTTTGTGTTTGTTTAAAATTGCTATGAAAGTTAATGAAGTTATGTGTATTTAAAAAAGCATCTTGTGCAAGTATTAAGATGTGACTTACCTGTACATATAACTCCTCTATTCAGCATAACTAAGCCATATTGGGCTCTCCAAGGCTGGAGAAGATACACTTTCATCAGTGAAGCTGGGGGATCTGGCAAGACTGGAATGGATCTGGTCCAGGATTGAAAACATTTGCTAGCAAATAGCAAATGACTTTAAAGAAATCTATTCCAGGTTTGCTGGATCACCCAGCTTCACTGATGAAAATGTATTTTCTCCAGCCTTGGAGAGCTTTAATAAATCATTCCCATTCGCAGAAGCTGTACACTGCATGCATCTCTGCCAACACAAAGATGCTACCATGGTGGAGAAGTAACAGAAGTTGATGATTCTGATTCTCCTTCACTGTCCAATCAAATGCTGGGACAGACAGGCGTTTAGGCTGTATTGAAGAAAAATCATTTATAAATACAAGTTCACACATTTCATGATGTTTTCCTTGTAAAGGATATACCTATATATATTTTAATATAGCCATCTTTTAATTGACTCCCCATCCTTTCCCCAGAACCTCACCTGTTAACATAGCCCATGGGGAGCCTCTGTTGTGAATTCCCATCCAATCCCTTTCATCTTCAGAAAAATCCAATCTAAGTTGTTCCACTGAAGATCTCACTTATTGTGGTATCATATCTATGGATATAGCATGCTTAGAAGAAGCAAAGGACTATAACCCAGATATTGCAATGGTGCCACCTTCCCTGGAAGAGACACTGACATGGGATTAGGGGACAGTGGCATATGAGTTGAAGTTAGGGGGTTGTAAAAAAAAGAACATATCATAAACATAGAACATATGGAACAGGAAGAACATATGAATATATGATGCTGGTATGTGCCTTTGATTGACACTGTGCTACATAATTCTGGGTATATATAGGACTATGTTGGGAATTATCCAGGCACACTTCATTGAAGTTAGAAAACAATTTATTTATTATTTCAGCTGTTGCACATTTTAGGAAAACTAAAGCACATCACTGTGCTATTGCAAAATAAATGATCCATCCACCCAGAGGTTTCAGACCTGGATACCTTCTATCTCTATGTTAAAGATAAATCACAGGATCAGGTTTAAATAGTCTCTGAACACTGCTCTATTTCTGACCTGTTTCTAGGGGTTACAGCACGTTTATCCTTTACACAATCCCAGCAGTGTAGAGAATGAGCCTTGCTTCAATACTCAATCCCTGCTCTGCCTTTCATTTCAGTTAGCTGGAGGCATTCTTATTCAAGAGACATTAATAATGTAAGATGTATTCATAAGGCTTTCACACCAGTGACAGGAAGACATTATTCAAGGAATAACGAATAGATTTTCCAGTGCCATCTACAAGAGACCAAACACTGTATGCTTAATCCTAACATGTGTGTCTGTGTGATATTATGCAAAAACATTATAATCAGATACTGGGAGATAGGATCTTCTGGGACTTTGTGTGTGCTTATGTTACATATGAAATGCACACATGCCTAGCTTAATAACATTGCGTGTTGTGCTAAATATTATTTACTACAGGGTCTGTTGACTCCACAAAAATGTTAAAATTATTAATAAACAAGATTTATATAGCGCCAACATATTACGCAGCACTGTACATTAAATAGGGGGTGACACAGGAGGAGAGGACCCTGGCCCAAAGAGCTTACAATCTAGGAGGTGGTGTTTTGGTTATACACAAATGTTTTTTTATGGCTGATTATAATTATCAACGTTTTGATTGTTGCAAGGCTTGCCAGTTGTGAGAAGAAGTTAGTGACACCAAATTATGTTTGCAAACTTTTATCTGCAACTGCATGCCCTGGTTGTAGAGGATGCAGGATGGGCAGGGTACCTACTGCTGGCACTGGGGTCCTTAAAATGTATTGGTGCAACCTCCATTCCAATAGACAGCTAATTACTTGTACAGACTGATAAGTCTCCAAATATATTAAACACTTACCCATTAGATCATTTTTTATACCTTTACTCTGTTCCAATGTTACATTCTTTTTCAGCATTCAACACTTCCTGGAGTCTCGCACTGCATGGGTTCTTCCTTCCTCCACACTTCAGCGTTTAGCTGAGATCAGAGGAAGGAACCAGAGCATCTGATACTCCTGGAAGTGTTAAATGAATGAAGACAATGAGCCTGATTTATTAAAGCTCTCCAAGATTGCAGAAGATACACTTTCATCAGAGAAGCTGGGTGATCCAGCAAACCTGGAATAGATTTCTCCAATGTCATTTCCTAGCAAATATTTTGAATCTTGGACCAGATCCATTCACTGCATGCCATGTTTCTTTCTTCCTTTTCACTTCAGCATCCAGCTGTAATGTAGAGATTGGAGGAAAGAACCAGAGCATGTTGCTGCATCTGTCACTTCTAGCAGTGTTGAATGCCAAAACATGTGCTGCTTGGGGGAGAGTTTAATCATTCTTCTTTTGCATGGGAGTGGCAGTTTGTTTGCTTAGAGATGTGACTGGGTCTCTTAAATAATTATTCACCACTTGATGCTCATTCAACAGAATTTGTGTATTTGTGTGTCGAGGTGACTTGTGAGATGTCTATGCACCTAAATGTACCGTATTTTTCGGCGTATAAGACGCTCCGGCATATAAGACACACCCAATTTTAAAGGAGGAAAATCTAGAAAAAAAAGATTCTGAAAGATTATTTCCCTTCTGATCACCCTGTGCCAATTTAAATTCCCCTTCTGATCACCCTGTGCCAATTTAAATTCCCCTTCTGATCACCCTGTGCCAATTTAAATTCCCCTTCTGATCACCCTGTGCCAATTAAGTATGTTACCGGTTTTAATTATTTTTTAAACCTGCATTCGCCGTATAGGACGCACCCACTTTCCCCCCCCCAGTTTTGGGGAAGAAAAAGTGCATCTTATACGCCGAAAAATACGGTATAAAATAATTCATCCTACACAATTGTTTTGTTACCCGCAGGCCAACACAGTGAAGAAAGCCTGAAAACAGTGTTTTGGGCAATGCTGGTGTGCAGCAGTACGTGCTGGGATAAAATTACCCATTGCAATACAGCCTAATGCACATTAATAGTGCATATTGTAATGCATGCTATGACAAGTTTACTGCATTTTAATGCAGCTTATAACATAATTTATAACACATGTTATTGTATTGTATGACTCTTTTAAAAATTTCCCTCATTTGCAGTCCCAGTGAACACAGTGAATCTCTCCAGCAGGTGCATAGACAGCAAATAGAACTTGACAACTTTGATCACTTTTTATCTAATGAAATGGCTTTGGATAGAAATTACCATCCTGATTTGTTCACCTTTGCAGTTTCTACAAATTTCCATGGTGAATGGTAACCATGCGGAACGAGCACAGAATTTGCTTCCTTTTATTAAATATGTCCCTATAATTTAAAACTGTATACGATTGGGCATATTCATTGATGAAGTTTCTAATAAAAATCTATGCAAGAAAAATCATAAAGCTGCTACCAATAAAACACGCTTTCCTTCTAATGCTGCAGCACTTAGTAGAGGCCAAAATCAAATAAATATTGTAGTATGGTGCAGCACGGTGAAGGTGAAGCGCCTCTCAGATCATTGCTCTTTGTTTTGAGAGCCGGAATTGCTTCTACTCAGATGGAGAGGATGACCTCTTGTATAAAACATGCTCGCCAGCCTTCTCCATAATACATGAAGACTCGTCTCCCCGAAGGCCACAGTGAGCTTCTAGCAGGCACGGAATGCAGGACAACACCCTCCCGGCCTGAATTTCTGCCAGTTTTCCATCATGAAACCGTCTGCATAGATGATATCAACTTACTACTGATCAATTCTATCAAAACTACACACCAATGCAACATGCACGTTGCATTGATCCATTCGATTGTTTGATTGTTAGTTGAAAGTAGTTAAAATTGCTTGAGAATTGTGAAATATTGAAAAAATTATGTATATGTAAATGGAACAGGTGTCCCCATTTGGGGGATTTCTCAGATCAATAAAGGATAAATTTACCAAGGAAACAGCAAAAAATCCTTCCCTACTTTATAGAGATTTAAAAAAAAAATAGTTTTACATATACTGGATAACTCCAGCACATACAAGTAGTTTTTGCTTTATTAGTTTTATCCTATGATTAGCCCATAAATAATTGCCAATTATTGCTACACATAGAGAGAGGTTTCTTGTTTGGACTGCAACACCCATGACATGGTTAAAGATGAATGTTCCTTGGACTGATGGGTGTAATTGGGAGCGTCTAGAGCAGGGTTGTCAAATTCTGGCTCGCAGGCCAAATCTAGCCTGGCACCTTCTTTTTTCGGCCCCACAAAAGAATTCCTAATTTATATTGCAGCTGGCCCGCCGCTACTGCAATCCGTAGTAAATGTTCTATAGACGCGAGTACAATGCCACTACTACAATTCTCAGCATCACTCGCGTCTCTAGACCAGCGGCCTCTGTGCCTATGCATGGCCCCGCATTTTATAGATGCAAGTGATGCTGGGAATTGTATTAGCGGCATTACTCGTGTCTTTTGAACAGCAGCCTATGGACCCCGCAGAGTTTATACTGACAGGTAAACTCAATATTCAAGAATTATTAGGATTATTATTATCAGGAATTATCATAGAGCTATTGTTATAATAATTGTTTTACTGTGCCAGAGAATGCAATTTGAAACCAAATTAATACAGCAATTCATTTGGTTTCACATTGCATTCTCTGGCAAAGTAAAACAATTAATCTTAATAAGAAGAAACAAGAACACATGAGAAGAACATGCAGTAATATGCAGTGGATTGATCTAAATTCCACTGCATTTTACTGCATGCTCTTCTCATGTGTTCTTCTTTCTTCTTATTGAGAATAATTATTTTTTCAATAAATTTGAAGTTTGGCCCTCGACTTGGTCTAAGTTTTTAAGTTTTTTTGGTCCCTCTGTGCATTTGAGTTTGACACCCCTGGTCTAGAGGTCCCCTCAAATGAAGGGTCATGTTATGGTTTCTGCCATTATCTGCCTCTCCTGCTGGTGGCACCGTATACCTGGGTATGATGAACTTTCACTGGCCACCAGCAGATGGCCACATTCAAGAATAACTTGTATGCACACAGCTGGGAGCTCCCTATTTAAGGTTGTTCCCTTCCCTGAGTCCTTGCCAGATCCTCAATGCCATTTTGGCCTGCTCTCTGCTGTGCCCTCTGGCTCTGATCCTGGTTCCTGACCTAAAACCTGTTGATCCTGACCTGCTATGTACCTGACCTGAGTTTGTTGGTACCGTTATATTCATATTAGTTAGTTGTTTCAGTGGTGTTTGTTATTTTCTGGGTTTGTCACATTGTTTGTTTACATGTATATGTTTGCACCATTCTTTAAATAAACTTGATTTCACCCATTAGTGATCACCTGCCTCACCGCTTGTGTAGTTCGTAACAAAAGGGCTGCCCACAACCATTATGGCTGTGACCAATGACCCTCCACCATCATCATAACTGCTCTACCATATTTGCCTCTGGAGCACAAGCTACCTGGCCTAGGGGACAAAAAAGTACAAATCTGGCCTAATATGTAGCTTTATGCACCCCCTGTTTATTGTACATCATATGTTGGAGCTTTATTAAATCGTACTTAAACTCATAATTTTTACTTTACATAAAAAAAAAATGCCAATCTCACACATGCGCAGTGCGAGATCGGGTCATGTATGAAGAAGAACACAGAAAAAGAGAGGAGAAGATGGCTCCCTCTGCGCTGAGCCGAAGACATATACCGGGATGACGTGGGACCCGATGGAAGAAACCTCCCGACGGACAGACTGATCTTCGGGATTGAAGGTAAGTATGATTTTTTTGTTTTGGGTTTACTTACGCTTTAATAAGGGGTAATAATAGCACAGTCCCTTATTGTATATAGATCATTAGTGCCTAATGAAGTGGAAGTTATTGGTGATATTTTAATACATGCAAATGTATTTTAAATATGTACAGCAGGGCACCATTCTCTCCCATTTTTCACTCCATTGGTGGACAGTCCTTGCTCCTGGTGCCGCTCAGTACAGCAGTATTGAATATTTAGATGACGTGGTGTAGTGGGCATGTCTTTAATTCCCGTGGCACCATTCAGCCCATAGAAGTGGCACTCCTTTGGTGGACATACTGGATTGACAGTACCTGTAGGCAAGTCTACAGCTGAAGCTTTTGGAATCCATTGGAAGCCACTCATGGGGGCCCAAGTGGTATTGGAAAGGTTTTGAAGAAAGTTGGCATGCGTAGATGGGTATGGTCCCTGTTGCACCTCAGTGTCGGTGACAGGGTGCCAATGCAGGAGACCAATTGGAAAACAAACCAGACTGTTGTCATCCTACAACAGCTGCCAGCTGCAATCCACTTCATTTGATTGGCTGCCATAGGCGACAATAATTTTACGAGTTGGCACACTATTCATACCTTCAGGTCAGAGCAGAATGTGTATTGCACACGGCTTTCCCATCTACAAGAAACATTGTAAAGAGTGTGAATTCCTGAAAAGCTGCTGTGTATGGTAGGGACGCTATGCCGGGATTTCAAGGTTTTACCAGTTTCCTAGCAACAGACTAAAAAGTGCAGCACACATAGTACAGAGCAATAAATTCAGCGCATTCTGCTGTATGCTGCAAATCCTGACACTAATACGTCCCACCGTTCACATGTATTTCCTGCACAGCATCTTTAAATTTAATTATGATCACCCTGTTTTCTTTCATAGATACATTTTTAAAGAAGACCAGCCATGTCTCGGCTTATGTGATCATCTAAATGGTAATTTATAAATTATACTTGCACAGGATTACTCAAGAGAGCCCAAGATCATGTGATGTCTAATTGGTGCTGTCACCCAGCTCTTGAATGCCACTGTCCCATAGCAGATCCCCATGGGATGAATTTATATATTTAAAAATATGATTAATTAAAGAATTTTGTGAATATTCAGATTTTACGTAAACCTGGTTATGAGTAGTTCTCTATAAAGGACCTCATGTTTGGCGCATGTCTCCAGGAGAACAAAGGTTGTGAGAGCTCTGACCATTCTCAAACCTGTCTACCTTTGTCATGATGAATCTTTTCACTAGGTAAGAAAAAGGAGCAGCTCATGGCTGGTGAAAAACTTCCATCTCTATATTATGAAGAAAAGAGGGATAGGTGAACCTCACAGAGGGATACTCCAAATGATATGGAAAATGTAAGTGCCATTAGCCCTTTGGAGGTCCCTACAGCTGATCCTCAATTAGATGTCATGTATGATGAATAAAGAAAGCAAGGACTGAGCTTTAGGTGTAGACATCACTACAAATGAGGGGTATTTGTCAGCTTCATCCAATTATTGAGACCATTATTTGGTGAGGTGGGCTGGAGGGAAGCAATAAATACCTGGAGACAACCGTGTTGAGAATAAGAGAGCACCTTGTGCAAGTAGCAAGGAGGACCTGTCTGGTGGATGGTAATCCTACCAGGATCCAGCACATGGCACTGACCCAAAGGTCCTCATCTGGACCTACTCAAAGCCTGTTGAGAAAGTTCATGGCTTTAGTCTACTTTAGATTGGGGCCAGACTGGAAAATTGTGTTGTAGGGTATCAAAAATTGGGCCCTACCCCCAACAGAAGAGATAGATACCTTGACATGGTGTGTCAAAACCACCTCGGAAACAGTATGGGTATTATTGAGAAGTGTTGCTTGAAAGGAGAAGTCTGGAGAAGAAAAGAAGAGAAGAGAAGAAAAGGAGGAGTCTGGAGAAGAGAGGAGAGCCTGGAGGAGAAGACAGGAGAAGTCTACAGCTACTCAATGTGAAGAAAGTGCATAGAGAATTGGGGATTCAGAGCTAGAGGAGCCTCCACCCTTCTAGTACTTGGTACCCTATCTTCCTATAAACCCCTAATCATCACATATTAGATATTTTTATCCTTCACATGACAACTTATAACCCATACCAGCTGCTCGTATAGAGGTAAGTGCTACATATAGATACAAACTGATTGAAGTGTTCTGGTGAATTGGAGCCAACTTAGATCTCTGTGTTTTCTTTATTTTGTTCTCTGGTTTTTGATAATTTCATTTTGAAAGAGTAATTGGCCATTTAAGGGTGTTTCCCTGTTACAAGGATATGGGTATTGCATGAAAAACATTACAAATGCACTAAATACATTTTCGTTAAAATGTACACAAAACAGACATGACCTATTTTTGAAAAAATGTAGTGCACTATTTTGAATATTCTGTACCATAAAAGCATATTCAAGCAAGCATCCTTTGTTCTCTGGGTATGTGAAGCACACTCCAGGGTCTTTGTTGTAATCTTTGAGAAGGAATCACTCCAGTTTAAAAGCAGCTAGATGGGTCATTGATGGCTTGTTTCAAAACATGTTTATTGCTTGTTTATAATTTGTAAATAGTGAAATGTCCACAAGTACGGCACATTTTAAAGCAGAAAGAACTAATTTGATAACTGAAGGCAACTTAGAAGCAAGTCACATAGCACAAAAGAAAAGTCTCCTGAGAGTAAAGCATGTTTGACATTTGGCTCACCCTAAGTAATGGAAATAAGCCTTTGATGCTTAAAAGAACTGATATCCAACTGGTGAAATGGGTAGTAGTCCAGGGACAGTCAGATAGAGAGTGATCTGGAATTTTGCCAAAATCCCTTTCCATTCTGCTTTCCCATCTTCCTCTCTCTCCATAGAAAAGGTAATAATCTTCGACCATTTAGAGATCTTTTAGCAAGCGGAAACATTTCTGTGTGCATTAAGAAACCTTTGTGGTAGTCGGAAGCAGCTAACAACCCCTAGAGGTTCTTCACCTCCCAGGTATCCATGAAATACGAACAATACGTTATGGAATGCATGTAAATGTGAAAAATCTCAGCAAGACAAAAGGCATAATAAAATAAAATACACAATAACGCTCCTGTACTTAGCCAGCTATATTGTTTCAGTCCATTTTCCTGTTGCTTATATTCACTCTTGGTGAATCATCTCTAGGTCAGGGCTATGCTGGTCTGGTAATTGCTTGTTAGATGTTGCATTAGACATTGATATTGTGTTTGTGGTGTGGTTAGCATTGTGTACAGACGGTGTCCCTGAGATGTCTCATCCCCAGATCTATGTCCTAATTTACTATTCATTGCTGCAGCAAGGTGAAGATCTGCCATGGTTATTTTACAGTACATGTGAATGCGCCCACACATTCCTGCTAGCTGTGGATGGACAGGCTACAACAGGCATCAAGGGACTCAGAGCTTTGCATATTTAAGGCAAACCTATCATGTGTGATAGGACTGCTTGTTTCCTATTCATCATTAAAAAATTTTTTTACAAATACTTATATAGAAGTAATAAATCCCCAACTTCCAGGTTTCTTGCAACTGGCAAAAAATGTTGTGGAAAGTTGACCAAAGGGATGCTCTTTTTGCAGGACAATGCATCTGCGCACATGTCCAACATTGTGGCTGCCAAATTGAACACCCTGGGTTTCCAATTGGTCCACTATCCCCCAATTGGTCCTTCAAAGATGCTGCTAAGGGCTGGTTTGTGGCCCAACCAAAGGACTTTTATTTGAAAGGTCCAGAAAAGCTGCAACTACGCTGCATCAGTGCATCAGTCTCGGGGGAATATGTTGAACAAATGTGTTATTTAATAACTCTGGGTCTTTTCTTTCTGGGCAAAGCCAGGAACTTCTCAGCAACCCCTCGTACATACTAAGATATTAGGCTGTCATATGCCCCCACACTATTCTATTTTATCTGGAAGGGGGCAAAGCCAGGAACTTCTCAGCACCCCCTCGTACATACTAAGATATTAGGCTGTCATATGCCCCCACACTATTTTATTTTATCTGGAAGGGGGCAAAGCCAGGAACTTCTCAGCATCCTCTCGTAAGTGATAGGTCCACTTTAATCCCTATTTAAAGTAAAGATGAGCACTGTGTATTATACCCAATTAAAAATACATATTTTTACACCCTTTGTTGAATCCTGTGTGAATCTCAATGCTGCTGATCACCTGCAAATACTTTGCAACTAATTAATGCCTACATGCATGTTGTGCAATCCACAGGGAAGTGGGGAAGGGTTTTGATGGTGATTATTTGGAAGCCAATGTGACAGGCACATAACACAACATCCTGATTGGGAGAAAGGGGCAGTATGTTATCACCCTGTAACACAAAGTGCCTTAATAAGGACCCAAATAGGAGGATCAATAAGTATAACCCTATTTCCATGTGCTTTTTGTTGTCTCAGACAGGTTTAAATTGTTTCCCACACGAGTCTATAGGAATGCAATGGTTTTCCACTAACCCGACTCTCTCCTCTGCAATCTATTATGAATGCTGCAGCCAGACTCATCCATCCTTCCCTCCGCTCCTCTTCTGCTCCATCTCTTTGTAGGTCTCTTCATTGGCTTCCATTTCACCTTAAAATCAAATCCAAGCTCCTGTGCTCAAATCCCTCCACAGTTCTTGTTCCACTTACCTTTCCGACCTGATAGAAAAATACTCCCCCTGCTGCTCTCTTTGTTCCCCCATTGATCTGCTAATGACTTCCTCACTCATAACCTTATCTTACGCACGGCTCCAAGACTTTTCTAGAGCTGCCCCAAATCTCTGGGTTGGTCTTCCTCATCCTATTTGGCTTGCTCCTACTTTCTGCTCCTTTCAAAAAGCTCCTAAAACCCATCTTTTCAAACTCACCTACCCGTCTTATTCTATCTTTTGAAACCCTCACTACTTCCATCACTACATATCTCCCCTCCTATTGTGTGTTGCTTCTCCTACATCCTAGATTGTAAGCTCTTCAGGGCAGGGTCCTCTCCTCTTCCTGGGTCACTGTCTGTATCTGTCATTTTCAACCCTTATTTATTGTACAGCGCTACGTAATAGGTCAGTGCTAAAAAAAATACTGTTTATTAATAATAATAATAATAATAATAATAATATTAAGGAGGTCCACTGCAGGTCACAGGCACCTATGAGTACATTTTTAATAATCTCGGAAGCATTTTATAATGATATCATAAAAACAAGCCCACAATTCATCATAACAGACCTCTAAAAACACTGAGAACATTCTTTGAAATTACATTTACATGTTAAAGCTTGGTGATGTGGTATACATATACTTTAAGGACATTGCCCCCCACCTGTTCTATCACAGGAAATGTGACAAACATGGCCAGCAGTTAATGAACTCTCCCCACTCCATGCAAAACAAAAAATATAAATGTAAGGAAACCTCCATTGTGGAGGTACAAAAGTCAGATATCAATGGCACCACCTGCTGGATAAATTTGGTATGGTGACACTAAACTCAATAATGATCCATGGTAACCCACAAATCTCAAAAAATCTGATATAAAATGTAAACTAAAGCATTGGATGCATTTTGGTTTATTATGAAAAGTGATCCCTCCCTCCTGTGCCCTGAAATGAAAATCTAATTTACTATAGAGAACATTTTTGTCCTTTTTGGATAGCATGGGGGGGGGGGGGGGGCTTTAGAACCCCTGTATGTGTCTGTGCTGGGGAGATTCACCAAAATTGTCTAATGATTAAAAATAAAGGAAAATCTAGAAGTTTATATTGTCACTGGTAGGGGGATGGAGGAGAAATCTTCCAATGGAGATACCTGTTGTCATGGCAACTGAGAGAGGATATCCCTTCCATTGTTGTTATTTCATTTCATTTTGTGTTGTGTCTATAAGAAGGAAATGGAGGGAAAACCCCCCAAATGCCACCCAGAACACACCGTTAAAAAAAGCCTTTATAACTCCCCCCTTTTATGGCAACTCTGCACTCTGCCAATAATGCTTTCTAGCTGCAGATCTAGGAGCTCCGGTGCTAAATTTTGACTAGGCCCCTACATCTAAGTACAAGCTATAAACCCCTTTTTATATTAATGTCCTCCATTTCCAATCAGGACACCCCTTTACATCAGCGTCCTCTTCATAATAAAAACGTTTCCTTCATATCTTCCCCCGACATTGTCACATCAGAGAACCCTTATTGTAATTGGAGCACTCCTTTACATCAGAGTCCCCTTTTACACATTTAAGTAACCCCCTTAACATTTGGACCTCTGCCCCTCTCAGAGTCCTCCTTTACATTAGATTCTCTAATTTTTGTTAAATTCCTTATTTATATCTGCCCCCTTTTACACCAGTCCCATTTTCACATTAGCGTCCCCTACATTATATCAGAGAATTCCCTTTCACATTACAGTCTTCCCCTTCACATTTAGACCACCATTTTCAAATTGAAGTTCCTCTCCTTCACATCTGGGGACCACTTTCACATAAGAATACTCCAATTTAAATCAGAGCCCCCTTTTTACATCAGCCTCCCTCTTCACATTAAAGTCCCCCCCCCCTCATTTGGACCACCATCCCCTCTAAAATCAGTGACCTCCTTTATATCAGAGCAACCCTTTTACATTGGATTCCCCCTTTACATTACAGCACCCATTTTTCACCAAAGTTCCCTTTTCACATTAGAGTCCTTCCCTTTACATCTAGACCCCCACCTCTACATAAGACTCCCCCTTTACCATTAGAGCACCCCCTTTCACATCTGATTCTCCCCTTCATATTAAAGTCCTCCCCCTTCTCATCTGGACCTCCCTTTTTATATCAGAGTATCCCCACTGTTATTAGAGCTCCCCTTTACATAGGACACCTCCCTTCACATTAAAGTCCCCCCCCCCTTCTCATCTGGACCACCACATTATTTCATATCAGAGTCACCCTTTACAATAGAGCACTCCTTTTACATTACAGTTCTCCTTTTCATATCTGGACCCCCTTTTATATCAGAGTCCTCTTTCACAATAAAAGTACTATCCTTTACATCTGTACCCTCCCCCCCCTATATCAGAGTCACCCTTTACAATAGAGCACCCCTTTTACATTACACCCCTTTAAATTAAAGTCCTCCCTTCACATCTGTGCCTATTCTTTTACATCTGAGTATTCCTATTTAGGCAAAGCACCATTTTACATCGCAAATTGCCCCTTTTCACTAAAGCCCCCCTTCTCATCTGAACCACCACCCCTTTCCCATCAGAGTCCCCCTATACAATAAAGCACCCCTTTTACATCAGAGACCCCATTTCACATTACAGTCCTCCTCTTCACATCTTCTTCCCTTTTTACAGAGTACCCCCATTTACACCAGAATCCCCCCTTTACTTTGGACCCCCACCAGACTTTCGCCTTTACATTAGAGTCCCCCCCAAACAAAAATGAATAATGTACATATACCCAATCCTGATTCCCAGTTGCTCTGCATTCCTCGATTCCATCACACAGCACACAGGTGGAGTTCTGCTCATTAACATGCTTTTCCTAAAGAACTTGTTTTATGATTCAATAAATCGGAGCACTTTATGTGAGCAAACTTCAATAATAGAAAATGCATTATTCATCGGGATTTATGCGGCGTGGCAGCCAAGGAGGTAATTGATGTTCTTGGGGGCCAAGACCACAATCTGCAACGTTCAATCAATACGCTTCTCTCCTGCCTGGCCTTCTATAGAATGTTCTATAGGTAATGGGATTTTCATAGAACTATAAAGATAGAAACATGACGCATAATTCAAAGTGACAAGAGAATAAATTGGCATCATGAGGACCTGTCATATATACTGCGTGTTACATGTAAAGGGAAAAATGTCACTTGTTCTTGCTAAAGGAAACACCAATGTATGTAAAGGATAATTGTTCCTTTTAATTCATGTGAATGTGATTAGCTTACAGGAAATCTAAGATTACAATCCTCATGTTAGGAATTTATAAGGAGCAATTAGCACACAATCATATATGAGTCATTTTATATTTCTTTTTAAATATGCTGGTGGTATCTGGTCGAATTCTAGAGAACAGCAATGTCAGCTACCTGCCTATAGAAAAACTACAAGTCCCATGATTCCTTGCATTGAGTATTATGGATGGGGTGTTTGCGTTTGTATTTACAGCTCTCCAAAGCACATTGGGGTGGCAACAAATCAGGCCCATCCAGGTCAAAGTGACAACATCTCTGCAATGCTTCCTTTAATACTTACCTTGCCTGTACTCCTTTAAAACTCCTACTTCATTGGTCGTATGAGAGTGGGAGTCATTGCGAGGGGGATCATATACCCCCAGTACTTGGAAATGTAAAGGGTTGAGTGGAACAATTTTCACCTGCGTAGGTAAAGCATCAATGGGGATGATTTATTAATATAGACCATTCATTTAACAAAGTGAATGATCACCTTTTAGGACTTATTATGTGACTTCAATCATTCAATTGTGCAAGCTAAAATCTTGTTTTTATATCTTTCTTTTTGTAAGGTATTCTTTGCAAAGAGATTTTTCCCCACATTCACAGAAATATCACTTGCAATAAGGTAATCCACCTAAAAAGCCTGTATTCCTTAAGAAAAAGACTGTTGTCTTTTTATTCTTGCCCATAATCAGAAAAATGCCAAATAAGGAATTCATAATTAGAGGGGGTCATTAAATTCTACATTTACATTTCTCATATAGGACGACAACTGCAGGTGATATCTTGTAATATACTGGTGGCTCTACTGTACACTTTAATGATATTCTGTGGGAGGCACAATAATATATCAGTCCCCAAAGTCCACAGGGATTGTGGGAGGGAAAAGCTCTTACACATTAGCAGCCATCACATAAGGAAGAGTATAGTTTTTTATATTAGGATTTGTATATTATGGTATAGAAAGCCTATAACAGAATATTAACATATATATATATATATATATATATATATATATATATATATATATATTATATTCTGACATACAAAACTATACTCACCCCTCCTTGTTCCATCTGCAACACTGATCTTTACCCAGTCTTGTTCTGGGTTTGGGTGTTTGGCCATTGGCCAGACTGGAATGGCATAGCTCCCCTTTGCACATGGGGGTTCATTCATTCCCAG
Source organism: Pyxicephalus adspersus (assembly GCF_032062135.1). Lineage (NCBI taxonomy): Eukaryota > Metazoa > Chordata > Amphibia > Anura > Pyxicephalidae > Pyxicephalus > Pyxicephalus adspersus. The sequence continues at coordinate 14,544,163 of NC_092861.1, forward strand.
CACCTGATTATGACCAAAATGATCATTACCTGCGCACATGCAACTCAGAATCCTTTAAATAGAAGAATATAAACAGACAGGGAAGTTGTTTTATTGCCTTCCCCTTCTGCAAGAGCTGCCTTTGTTTTAAAAGTTTAGTTTTGGTGTAATTTTTGGTAGCTGTTTATATTTTCATCCATATTTTATTGTACTAGTTATTAGAAATATTTTAAGTCTGTAGAATATGACAACAGATAACAAAAAAAACTTGATAGAGAACTGAAGAAAATGACCGAATAGACATGTTTCTCAAAGATGTTCTTCCATTTTTCATTCTCAGAAGGATAAGGAAAGAAAGCTCAGTGAAAACAATAAAGCAAAGGACAATTCATGAAAAAAGGAGGAGGGAGAGAAAATAAAGATAAAAATACATACATTTTAGACTTTTTTTTTAGTTGTCTGTGAATGTTCTCATTTATCCAGAACATTATATATCTAGTAGTAGTTGGTCATGTTCAAATAGATTTGTTCTCATCTTCCAACCTGCTTCATCAGTCAACTGATAAAGTGGCTGGGATAGGCTGTGAAACGTTTTTACCATTACAGTAAAAAGTCCAGTAAATTGTGACTAACTACTACCCCACCATAATTGGACAGCATATAATGAAAAGTAAGTCATTACTAACTTATCACACCCTTTGCTTTATTTATTTTACTAATTTCATTTACTCAAACACATCTATATAATAACACTCATATATTTATTACTATTTGTTTACATCCAGAGCAATGGATTAGTTCTTTTCTAGTTAATGGATCTTTACTTCAGTCACTTACTTTACTATATAGGCCAAGTGAAGAATTGTAATCATAATTCACCCTAGACAAATCACAATCAACAACTCAAGTTGTGAATAGCAGCCAACACTAAAGTAAGTGTTACCTTCTTGGTAAACTTTTGAGAGCAAAAAAAGATTTTTGCAGATCACATTCTGATTCCTTATTTATGTCTTTTATATCTAGAAATCCTTTATTCTTAGTTACTCAAATTCTCTTCATCTGAGTATTCTGTTCATTCTCCAATTCATCCACCTTCTTCTAAGTGATCCCATCATTACTTCAACATTAATGTAAGTTCAAAAAATCTTTTAGGAATATGTTTGTTACTTTGATGACTTTCTAAATGATACTTTTCCACTATCCGTTATAGATTTATATAGAATCATTAGTGTTAAGCTTCTTAAATTTTCATTTTGTAACTTATTACTTATTATAATTATTCTAAGTAATTTGATTAGTTTGTGTGTTACAAATAGTTTGTTCACTAAAAATCCCCTGATGTAGCCTGAGGGTGAAACGCGTCGGGTAAAGAGACAAAAGACAAATTTTTTTTTTTATTATTACATTTCTTTATTTCCCTTTGGATATAAATAAAAGACACATTTAATCTGTTTTGCCATAAAAAGCCTGCTCCCTCTTACTCCTCAACATATTTCCCTTATTTACAGGCTTGGCAAAAATATACCATTGGAGAACAACCCCCTATCTATAACTACTGCTAGATTTACCTTTACTTTTTCAGTTTTGTTTTTTATTGTTTTTGGCAGAGAAAATTTAGAACCCTTGTCAGCTACCATCACTGTTTATCTTTTTCTGTCTTTCCAAGTGACCATTGTTACTGAAAGAGAGTGTTGTGAAATCCAAACTTTTATAGTTTTGTGCTTGGAAAAAATTTAAACTGCGTATATCCCCAATTTTGAATAAAAAAAAAAATGGGACTTTTAAGGTAATGCAAAACCGTCTTTTATTGAAATAACATGTCAAGTAAAAAATAACACATTTCATAGCTCCCCCATGTCTCGGCTTGTTACGCTCTCAATTTCTTTATGAAAGTGAGGAATAAGAGTCTATAAATAGGCCAACTACAAAAACATGACATTTAACTATTAAACAGTATACATAAACTAAAAATGTAAAACAAAGTGTTATCATTTTGAAGCAATTTATTTATTTTGAAAACATCAAGGGCACCAAACAGGTCCCCAGTGTCACACACGGAGAGACAGGACCACTAGGGGGCACTACAGCTTGCATGGAGGTGGTGTGAGCCCTGAGAAAGGCCAAGGTGCGAGGCTAAGCAGTAACTAGGTTTTCTCTAGAGCCTCTGATGGTGAGGATGTTGCGCTGCTGGTTACTGCCAGGTAGTGGTCCTTGGGCACACCAAGGTCGGCAAAACATGGTACCAAATCACAAAGCAGAAGAATAGTCAAGGATAGCCGGGGTCGAGGCAGGCAGTAAGCAGGAGAGGTTAGGCCACACACCAGAGTCACAGTCAATAGCCATGGATCCAGGAGACAAACACCAGTGACACAGGGGCCACTGTGGGCACAGGGAACACAGGAGACACTGGAAGCAATAAGAAGCACAGGCAACACAGGAATATCCACAGACAGGCTGGACAACGAGGGGTCAATGCTGGAGCTGGACAGAGGAAACACTGAATTAAGCATCAGATGAACAGGAACTAGGTCACCGAACTAGGGGATCGGCAGATTGGAGACGCATTGCACGAACGCTGAGTGCAGGGTGTGAGCTAGCTAAATAGCCAGGGCTGATCAAGAGACTATTTTCTGATTGGCCAACAGATTAGACGGAATTGATAAAGCTTGGAAACAGAGGCATGCTCAGCTCCAGAACTGCCCGCATGCACAGGAGAGAGGCGTCTGCACTATAGTGAGGAAGAGGTGTGACACCCAGGGCTCCAGAGGGAACATATAGATTGCAAGGTGGTTCTATAAATGGGGAAAGGACTATCAATTAAATATAATAAAGAGTGGAAACACATCATTTTTTAATTTATGAAGCATCCAGTTTCAACCAAGTTTCCTAAAGAGATTGATAGAACTGAACTGTGGCTGACTTACCTCTCAATTGATTTAGTTCTGGGGCCAATACCGCTTGGTAGAGCCATCTGCATGATTCTAATGATGTTTTTCATGGTCTATAAAGTGGGTATTCTAGACACCAATTTAGGATGATTTTGTCTCTTTAATTTTAGCATGGGTTTCCCTAGACCCGAAAAGTCTTTACAAGGCTCCTCGAAAACAATTTCAGGAGTTCCCCAGGGGTAAAACATTTGAGAAGACTAAGCCTAACATAATGTATGCCTGAAGTATGTCTAGAGTGGAATATGCCTAGAAGAAAGTAAGTCCAGAGCAGCCTTTCCTAACCTTTTTATTATGGAGGTTTGTTTGGATTGTTTAAGGAACCCATAACTACCTTTGGAGGAACCCTGGTTAGGAAACACTGCTGTGAAGTAAAGTATGTCTAGAGTGTTTCTAGTGTAAAGTATGTCTAGGGTATGTATACAGTAAACTCTGCATAGAGTATGTCCAGTGTAAAGTAAAGGATTTCTAGGCTGTGTGTCTAGAATAAAGCATGACTGGGGTATTTATAGAGTAAAGTATGCCTAGAGTATGTTCATAGTAAAGTATGTCCAGGATATGTCTAGAGTAAAGTATGTTTAGGGTATGTATAGAGTAAAGTATGCCTAGAGAATATCTAGAATAAAGAGTAAAGCCTAGAGTAAAATATGTCTATAGCAAAGTTTGTCTAGAGTATGTCTAGGGTAAAGTATGTCCAGAGCATGCCTAGAGCAAAGTATGCCTAGTGTATGTCTAGAGTAAAGTTTGCCTGAAGTATGCCTAGAGTAAAGCGGTCAACAACCTTTTGGACCTCACGGACCACTAAATTTATGGACTCCGGACCACGAATGCGCGGGAAGCCGTGTGTCATTCAAAGGGGAAAAAGCTTCCCCCAGATTGACACCATGATGCCAGAACCCACCCACTTTCCCATCGCAAGTCATCTAGGGACACAACCCACCCACTGCACTGAGCCTGCGAGCCATACAGAAGTCATGTGTCTCTGGCCAGTGCGCCGGTGTACTGGCTAGAGCCACGGAGCACCAAAATTATCTAGTGGACCACTGGTGGGTTGGCAACCGCTGGCCTAAACTACGACTGGAGTAAAATATGTATAGAGTAAACTAGAGTAATTCTAATTTCACCACGCGATATGAAAAGTAATACCTGTTATACCATGCCATCCTGTCACACATAGCTAGCCACCTACCTTTTGTGAACCCTAAATTTTCAGGAATGGAGAGATGTCGGGACCTGAAGATGTAGTAGTAAGAATATGTACCCCTTGGCTATCTGTCACATGAATTGAATTTCTCTTGAAGTATCCATTGCAGAGATTTTGGGGTATAAAGAAAGTTAGTGGCCCCTATAACTGACAGGATGGTGTTGTATGGTGTAGTATAGTCTAGTATGGTGTATTATTCTGTAGTATGGTGTTGTATGGTGTAGTTTCTGCTCTTTGATATAGGAATGATAAGTGGGGAGCAATATATGACCCGCCAGCACTGTATGATAGCTTTAGTTTTGTATCTTTCATTAACAAAATGTCACATTAATAAAATGAGCATCAAATGATGGGTGCAGAAATTCTTGGTTTGTCATTTCTTTTATTTGGTGCATGCACGTTACAGTAACTAGAAACATTTCATTTTTAATTTCATTTTAAAATATAATTTATTATATTATATTATTATATTTAAACTATTCTAGTTTTAAACATTCATCCTCAATGTTTGTTTGCATTAAAGCCCACGAGTTTTATCCCAATGTCAACGGCGGCCCCCAGATAAACAAAGGTTGGGCACCACTGGTCTATATTAAAGTATAATATGTCTATGGTAATATATATCCTTATTGTATGTCTAGGGTAAAAGATGCAAGAGACAGCTTGTTATTGTTTCTAGTTTAGGTGTTCAGAATACTTCATTGTTGATAGGTAATATTCGTAGATCTCAACAATTAAACCATCAACCCAAAATAAGTTTTCCTATACACAGAAGTTCTTTAAGGACAACTTTTCTCACACTGTTTTTGGTTTTAGACTTGTGCATTCTTTGTAATATATTATTTATATGACAGTTACATTATGACAGTTACATTATCAGGTTCAGATTTACAGTATTGTGTGAACCATCTGCTGACAGGAAGACCTTTATGTGCATTTGCTCTTTCCCTAATTATGTTTTGATTTCAAGACATCCTGTGCATCAGCCATGAACTATGGCACATTTCTCAAATCACAAAATATTAAAGACATGTTTGTGAGGTATCCTGATGTGATTGTCGGTATTGGAATGCTAAATGTTTAATTGGTTTCACTATTTTGATACTACCAGCTGTGAAAGAAACAAGCCTTACACAGTGTTCCAACTAGCAGAGAGGTTGCGGTAAGGCTACTGCTTCCTCATGCCACTTTTATTGGCTTCTGTGGGTGAGATATTTCATGTCTTGGTGCAGGTAGCTGACGTTGTCAAGGTGCCAGCTTGTGACAACAGGCAAGAGACAACTCTGAGACGTACTGACCACATAGAACGCAGAGAAACACCACAACCCTTGAGAACTGAATTATGTAAAAAAGATTTTAGGTTCCCTCTTCTTCCCTCTTAAAACATATTTCGGTGTATTAAAAGGGTACAGGAAGGAGAATGGGATTACCTCTAGCAGAACGCCTCATCCATGTATTGGTATTTTAATGCATGATCATAGAAAGATTTAACAATTTGTGAAAAACATTTTTTAATGCCATTCTGAAACAAAAAAAAGAAAAGGAGGCTCCTTAATATTGTTCTACTGATGAACCCAAGCAGGTGAAATGCGTAAAGAACAGAGAGACCTATATTGACATAAATTGATTAGAGCAAAGATTTGTATGTAGCCATTGTATAGTGAGAATTAAAAAATTGATTGTACAAATGGTATGTTCTGATATGATTAACCCCAATATACAAACATTGTAGTAATTTTGGTTTAGATTTAAGATAACAGGAGATGTGGTACATTGATGTGTCACTCTCCACAAGATATCTGTAACACTTACCTCTTCCTCACTAAAGCGCAGTCACCTCTCTCCTGCACATGGGGGCAGTTCTGACTTTGGACATGCCTACGCTACCAAGCTTTATCAGTTTCATCCAAGCCACCAGTCAATCAGGAAACTGCCTCTTAATCATCCCTGGCTTTTTAACTAGCTCAGACACAGCATGTAGTGTTCGTGCAACATGTCTTCACCAGTGCCGAACCCTCTTGCTCTGCTGAGCATTTCCTGTACACCTGTTTGCCAATTCAGTGCTTCCCCTGTCCAGCTCATGTGTTATCCCCTTGTTGTCCAGTTTGTTGGTTTCCAGCTAATTTCCTTGTTCTGTTCCAGGGTTCCTCTCCATCTATGGTAACTCTGTGTCACCAGTGCTTCCTGTTGCTTCCAGTGTCTCCTGTGTTCCTGCATCTGCAGTGGTCCCTGTGTCACTGGTGTTTATTTCCTGGATCCCTGGTATTTGACCCGTGGCTTGTGACCTTGTGAGAATTCTTCTGCTTCATTTTGGTACCGTAAATCCTTCTGCCCACCTTGATGTGCCCAAAGGCTGCAACCTGGCAGTAACCAGCAGCATAGCATCCTCACCACTAGAGGCTCTGGAGAAGACCTGGGTACTGCTTAGACTCTCACACCACTTCCGTACAAGCTGCAGCTCCCCCTAGTGGCCCTGTCACCCCAAGCATGACAATATCAAAAAGCATCCTATTTTGGATAATTTACAGACAATGCCTATTTACATGCTTTAATACATAAATAAACAAATATTTTTGATAAAAAAAATAACAAAAAATATAAAAATAATAAAAAAAAATATATTTTTTTTTTTTACTCCCAAACAGCAACTGACAACTGTCACTACTAATACAGTAGTTGTTTTTTGGGGGGATGGAAAAATACATTGTTTATCAGAAAAGTGAAATACTTGACCATCCATAACATTTTTAATGTTGTCTGTCTCCAGCTAAATTTCCAATCTTTTTTTGTCCCAATTACAGCAGAATAGGAAGTTAAAGAAAAGCAAACGGGCAATAAAAAAAACAGCATGACAGAAGCCCTCTTACTCTCACCACTAAAGTGATGATTCTTCTACATTTGAGCACCAAACTGAAATATTTCTATTTTCATCCATACAAGGATTTGTGTAATGCTATTATGTGTGTCATATATAGATCAATGTAGAGCTCATATAAAGCCCCCAAAAGTATACAGATTTAGAATTTAATCAATAATCGGAGGAACAGTTCTCCCCTGTCGTGTGCTGACATTTAGTTTTTGCCGCGCTGCATAAATATTATATCAATCCCACGCATTTCCCAGTGACAGCTCTAATAGGATTCTCAGGCTTTAACACATGCTTTTAATTATTACTTTAATGATTGTCATTTATAAAAGCAGCACACCTTTCATCAGCAATACAATTTCTTCTGCGTTTTATTTGCACTTCATATGTGAAGAGTTAAAGTAGAATGCTAGGCAGAAGATTCTAGAATAAGCTACAACTATTTGCCCTTGTGTTTCAAAACAAAAAGCATTGTATATTGTATCACATTAGTAATGAACAGAGAGATTGGTCCGCACTGAAATTAGACTTCAGATGGGGGCAATTCAAAGCAAATTTTTAACTACTTTTAACATGGTAGTAGCAACCAAAAAATAAGGATACAGTTTGTTCCCTCACAAGCTCCATGTCAGTATACAAATAGTTAAAACCTTCCCTACTAGGACTTCATAGGACTAAGTACCAATAACGTAGACCCTGACTAGTCCCCAGTGTTTTGTAAATGGCATCCACAAAATAAAGTATTGGAAGAATTCTGACAATATGTGGTCTCCAAAGATTTCTCATTGGAAGAATCAGCCAAAACTTTGGGCTTTTTGGATCATAAAAATATTTCAACTGTTTTTCAGTAGATGAGCAGCCTATGGAGACTAACTTTTCCCTCTCAGTAGCAAGACCATCGGGAATAACTAAGTGGAAGGTGGACAGTTTGAGCAGAAGAAGAGAAATTTAGTACCAACACCCAAATATAATTTGGGTCAACATTTCCCTAATGGGAACACATAAGCTGATTGGAAGCTACACTGCTTGAAATTATTATAAATTGTATTGTTCCCCTTTACTAAGAGCATGGGTGCACCCAGAACCTTTTTTTCTGTTGTTTTATAATTGCTATTTTTCACCAAAATGCAAGATAATCCTTAAGGTGTTATGCAGGTGAGATGAATCTTTTCCAGATTTACCATCCTTCCAAACTGTATAAGGGTTTTAAACATCCTAAACAGGTCCTGATGGGAAAGTATCAGGGGTTCAACAAAAGGCATGTCGTTCTAGTAATGACTCTTCTCTCTAAGGTGTGCAATGACCACCAAAGGGACCTTTGAGAAACTTCCGAAGAATATGGTCAGGTCAAAGAAGACATCTGATTTTAGGGATCCATCATGAAATCCCCCTTTCAAATAGATTTGTTGAGTAATGTTAAGTCTATCACAGGTCTCCTGTTTTCTTCTGAACCATAAAGCGAGATCAATAAATATTCTTAAGGTGTTATTATTTTTGATTGATGATATGATTTTTCAAATGAGAAAGTCTTCTTCTTATAGAACATTGGAATTTTGGTGGGAATATATTTTAGCTATGGAGTCTATGCATATTCTTATGACCTGGTTTTCAATAGCCATGATTATTTATTTAATGTTATCTGTCCAAAATCTGACAACGTGGACAACTCGGTTCCAACCTGACAGACCTGTGTGAGTTAACCCTAAAGAATTTTGACAATTTTGGTGCAGGTTGGAGTAAAACTTTATATATAAAAAGTATTTTTTGATTACGACAAACAGGAAGGTGCCTGAGGATGACTATAGTATCTAGAAACACAATATCTTCAGCTTAAAAGATTGTAACAGCAAGGTTTTTGGCATCAAATGTTTTTTTTTCATATACCACCATAATATAACTAATAAAAGAAAAAACCTCAAAATCTACATATGCTTTTCATACCATAGTCTTGACATGGTGTTTTAGTTTTTAGCAACCATGTGACATAGATTTTTGTTGTAGATCAAACGTATGAATGTTAAAAAACGTTAGACTGATAATGCGTTTTACAGATCAAGGTCTGCTTCATCAGATAATACTGCTCATGATTTTTGAGAACAGCAAGAAGAAATCAACTTTGTTGTTGTTGTTTCATTATTGCTTTTAATAATTTGAATTCTTAAGAGCTGTTATGAACTTATTTTAGGAGTCACAGCTGTCAAATGACAGCAAAAAAAAAAGTGTAAGGAACATATCGAGTTCAGTCTTGTACTTCGCCTGTTAAGGGAAATGCAGGAGAGACATGTCTCTAATGAGAACCTGTCAGTGCTTATTGCCCACCTTGTGAAAAAAAGTAAAAACAATAAAGCAGAATGTATAATAATAAAGCAAGAAGAAAACCCCCTAAATATGTCTGTATCTAAAATGATGTGCATATGTACATGAACGAGAATTGTCTAATATATGTTGATTATCACTGGCACATGCTGAAATTAGAGAAATAATTCAAGAACCTGAGTTTTGTTACTTAAAATGTTAAAGGCTAATAGCCTATGGATTATTTTGGGTACTAAAATTTTGCAATGTTTTATTAGCACACACTGTTTTGAGGCCTAAAATATTTTGTATCAATTTGCTTAACATAGTGTTCATATTTATTATTCTACATAAACAACTATTATTCCAATGACTTGGTGTCTAATACTGATGAATTTGTATGATTTTTTTACTCTATCATTAAAATCCATTTCTTCCTAGTTGAAGCCCCATTAGTTTATCTTTGTGGTATATCTAGAAGAGACAGCCTTTGTGGAGCCTCAAACACAAACAAATAGCTTTTTTCATGAGATTGCTTAAAGGTTATATCGTCTGTTTTTCCAGGAGACCTCATTCTGATTTATTTATGCATTTATATAGCACTGCTATATTTCCACAGAACTTTTCCAAAGTGTCATTTGTTTGTCTCTCAAAGGAGTTCACAAGCTAGTATCCCTATTATAGTCATATGTCATTACACAGTCCAAGGCCAATTAACTTAGTAAATGTCTTTGGGATGTGGGAGGAAACCCAAGAAAACACTGGGATAACATAGAAAGTCCAAACACATATTATACTGGCCAATACTCTAACCTGGGACTTTAGTGCTCCAAAGCCAGATTGCTCCTTAATGATGATGCAACCCTAATCCAAGTAATGACTTAAAAGAGAAAAAAGTTTGTACAAAAAGCACAGCCCTGGTGGACATTTATGGCAAAATCTGTCAGCTCTAAGTGATGTCACTACTGTACTGCTCGTGGTTCTCCTTGCAGCAGACTTTGACATGAGAAAGCAAAGCCCTGCCTTTTCCAAAATGACTTCCTCCACACAGAGGTATAGTCCAGAATAAGGAATGGTTATTCAGTAAGAAAGAAAGACCATAGACATCCATAGACGTCCCACAAATTCTGTGCATCTCTGTAAGTGACCTTCAGTTTAAAACCACTGTCCCCATCCAATTCAACCAAGTCTCTACTGAAAAGGCAAGTTACAAAAAGAAAGTACAATAAAAATGAGAACTTTGGCAACTTTGAGGATGAACTACTCCATAGTGTATGCAGTTAAATAGACCTGCCAACTCCTATCCTTCATACTAGTTCCACATCAGTGTCACAAGCGATAGCTCCTGTGCAAAATAAATATTTCAACAATTGTAGCTTCTGTGCTGATAAATTCTGCCACTGACTGAAGGTGCTGTAATTTAGGTACTCATTGACCTTTATGGAATTCTGTTACTTTAATTTTATTTTTTAAAGATTTCATACCAAAATCCTAAATGACACTTCTCTTCAATAACTGACACATGTTGCCAATTGACGACCAGAATAATATGCTCCACCTATGTCATCACCCTATACATACAATATCTACTAACATTCAAATAGTTAGGGCTTCAATACTTTTTTCATTTTGTACTAGTGCAGTGAAAACAGTATTTTTGATCTTCCAACGCTTCTGGTAGTGTTAGAGGCTCTAATTGCCTGCCAAATAGGCTCCTGGAAGTGATGCAGAAAGAAGACTGGAACTGTTGTTTGCAGTACATATCAGTATAAACAAAAAAAAAGGCAAGTACAATCACCAAAGTGTGAACATAACATTCTGAATGTAGCATGCATAGGGTGATGGTAGGGTCTCTTTAGTCAATATTAATGGTTTCAGTTATTGGGTTTTATATATATATATTTATATTTACTGTGCTACAACTAATGCTAATAAAACTTTATTTGGAAAGCTTGGATTAATCCTTGTTAACCTGTTGAAATACGGTGATTTCACTTCCCAGCTCAGCCTACAAAAAAAAAGACTGACTTTTTGACATAATCCTGTACATAGGAAAGCCTGAGTCAACAAGGGGTCAATGTATTAAAAGGTATATTTAGCAGTAGGAATGACACGGCTTAGCCTCCCTAGAAAGATTTCTGACCTTAAGTTAATGCAATGTAATTAGTTAAACCTTTCTTATAGCTGATGGGATGCTTATAAACTCCTCCCAGGATAAAAGTAAACATAGCAAAAGTATGCTCTAAACAGATTTACTAGCTAGAAGGGTAGCTGCTCACTTGCAAGGCACATTGTAAGTGTATTATTAATTGGAAGCAGTTGGAAAGTCGATTCTGACCTCATTTGTGTGGAACAGATGTTGATCTAGAACTTTGGCCCATTCTGTTGTGATACAAACATCACCAATGGATTTAGGAAAAGCAAAGCTCTTGAGGAACGGGGTCAATGCACTTCATCAAGCCATCCATCCTGTGCATGGTTTAGCCTGGACAGACGGCAAGCAAGTCATTCTGACCTCCTTACATTTACAAAGTGAAGAACCGGAACTTGGGGGCTCTGTTGTGATTGGCCAGTTTGAACACGTTCATGGCTTATACTGGGGTCCAGTGATGGATATCCCAGCTCTTCTGGCGGTTCAACACAAAAAACATGTCACGGTTTGGCAGTTGTATTATAATCCATTGGAAAAGAACAAACTTGTTGTATCTCAGACCTGTGCTTATGGCGAACCCCTACCCATTCTTCCACAAGGGTGTGTTTGGCACCCAAACAAGGACATCCTAATTGTTTTAACCAAACGGGACATAATTGTGCTGTACTCTGTGTGCCACAACAATACAAATGTTAAAGCAGACATTACAGGATGCAACGTAATTCGGTGCGCCTGCTGGACTAAAGACGGCAGTCGGGTTGTAGCAGCCATGGATGACTCCCTTTATTCTTACTTGTGGAATGATGACAACAAAACATTAAGCCCTTGCTCTTTTTGTCCTGTGTTTAACATTGACTCTACCATCATTTCCATTCAACCCACTGTGGATTACCAAGTTGTAGTGACTGCAGAAATTTCACCAAAAAGTTCTACCAACATCCATAAGGAACTGGATGAATCAAAAATTCAAATGTCCCTCCTAAAACTTGACGAGAATTTGTCAAGAAACAATAGAAGGTTGTCTGTTGATTCAGGGAAATCAGAGCCGGTGGACCTTTTGAAGGTCTCTTCATTGGTTCCAGCAGATATTTCACATATTCTTGCCAGACATCGAAAGTCTGATCCTAGTCCCCTACTTCACATGAAGCAAAAAAGCATCTCAATGGAAAGTAAGCCAGAATTATCCAACCTTGTAATAGTGACCTTTGAGAAGAATGCCACAACCACAAGGAAAGTATCTTTACCAGGTATCTCCACTCCAGATATACTGGTCCTAGACTCACACTGTGAAAGAGCTGCAGTAGCATCCAACACATCCAACCTGGTGTTGATCTATCCCATAGCTCCATCATGCATGCCTAACATTCAACAAATTAAGCTTGAAGAGACTGAGCGAGCCAAAGGTATATCTTTTATTACTGATACTCAGCTACTAATTATGGCTGGGAGGCAAAGATCTGGTGATATGGTGTTTCTACCAATCTCTGTTTCTGAAAAATACACAATTCAGTTATTGACAAGAAAAATAATGCCCATTGAATATATACCATCAAGGTTAAATAGTGATCAAAATTTCGACCATTGCAATAATACAGCTGACAGTAAACAACTTGGTGATGACCAAAGCGTAAGCAAAGAGTTCTGGATGCCGAACCATATAGGAAGTAAATCTCTACACATCAAACGGAAACTCAGAGAAATTACTCGGGGGACCAGCTGTGATCCGAGCCCAACATCAAGTCTAGATGACTATGATGAAAATAAATCAGTGGCAGAATCTTATAGTCCAGTAACACTTGAGAATTTTCAGACAGAGCCAACATCCCCAAGAGCATTGAAGGTCAATACAGCAACAATAAACAAGACTTTCTGCAGATCTGTGTCTCAGAAGCCTTACAAAAAAGAATCACAAGTGGAGGAGGACAGATCTCCAACGCTTAACAATGTTAGTGAGATAACTTTGAACTCTGGACTTGAGGCTCAAGAGATAGAATCAGAAGTTTCAAAAAACTGCATGAAAATAATGCCATATCCATCATCAGAAGATCCTCCTTATGTTTCAGTTACTCTTCAGGTATGCATAGTGTCCATATTGTATAATGTATCTTTACAATGAAATCCAAATCCAGCACCTGACCCTGTCCATACTAATGTTTTCTTATTGTTTGTTCTAATAAGTCATCAGACGTAGAAGGAAGTGACTTCAGACGTGTTCTTTTGTGTCATGGAAAACTTCACCTAAGGACTGTGCGAGAGATTTTTCACCTCCAGGCCATTGAAATGATGTTTGGTAATATTTCTATTTATGCATATACCTTTCTTCTTTTTATATAATGATAGAGTGTTGCAGATATATACTGATGACTGATTTTTATATAGAAAGTTCATAAATTTCACAAACAACAAAATGTATCTGTAGCTCAATGTCCTCTATTGCACGGTACATTAGTGTTGGTAGCAGCCATTGTGCATTGTTAGGTCATATCCAGTTTAAAAGGAGAGCGGTACATTGGTGGGGAAAAAAGCATTTTGTTTGTTACATCAGTTCATTAGTCACACAAACTCATCCTATGTTGTTTTCCTAACAATTAGAAGATTATCTCCAGATTAGGGCTAAGAAAGGCACACGTGCTGTTGATGCCTGCTCCAGCTGAAAGTAGGAAAAACTCGGTTTACCTATTTCGGGCACCTATTTTAAGTGTCTGTTTCTGCAATTGTTATTGGAGTGGTAAACCTATTGAAGCAGAAAGGAAACTTGACTTTAATTTGGCTTTACCCGATACAAAAAAGTAAAAGGAAGCAATTAAAGAAGTTGTGTTCTACCTACAAATAAATGACTTTCATTTTGGACAGATTAGGTGAGGATTAAAATTTCTGTTTCTACAAGTCCATCTGTGGCAGTTGATTGATTCTAAAAACTCCAGTTTAATTGTTTTAAGCAAAAACATTGGTTCAAGCGAAAGTAAACCCTAAAATAGAAAAAAACTGCTATCAAGCAAGTATGTTTTATTTTATTGGACATCGCCCTGCAATAAAATAAACATGCCTGCCCAAACTCATTTTTTTATTTACACTCACCTGTCCTTTCTCAGTCATGGGTGCCCCCATCTTCATCTGGTCCTCCTCCATGTTTTGAATGCTATGCCATCATGATTACCCAGGTTGGGATGATGTACCTTTCAGTCTTTTCAGTCTTTGTTGCCCCAGGGGATGCCAGCATATGCCATCATCCTACACTGAGCTGCGCACATGCAACTCATTGTTTTTGCAAAAGAAGATTGCAAACAGGCAGGTAGGGCGATGTCCCTACTGGAACAGAAATCCAACCTGCTTGCAGTTTTTGAATGCAGAACTATAGTTCCTCTTTAAAAAAATATATATTGTAATTTGTACCATTCAGAACTATAATTACCTGGGCCACATCCCAAATTGTGAACCACAAACAAAAAAGGTTTCCTTTCAAATACCCAACTAAATAACGGTACTTTATAGGCCAAAATGAACTATTTTCTTCAAAAGTTAAAATGTATAAAAAAAGACAACTTTATTACAAATCACATATTAAAATGTACAACAAAGAATAAAAAATGAATAACACCACCGATATAGATCTCCTTATGGAAACTCTCTTTAAATGAGATATTCCAAACTTCTACACGCTTCGCAGAAACTCAGTCTGCTTCCTCAGGAAAGGGAGGTCTACAATTGCAACAACAGTTCATTGTATAAAATATCCACTTATTAAACAAATCAATGATGTTATATTGCTTCAATTCAGCAGCAGGTGGTAGCTGCTACAGCAAATCATTGCCCTAGAATCTCCAAAAGTTTTAACACTTTGTTGTAGGCAAGGTTGATCCCATGCCACATTTAATGCTAAGTGCCCATGGTCATATCAGATTTCCATCACTGGGTCCTGCCTCTGCTAGGATGACCGTTTCACACAAAATATCTTTTTGTGCTGCTGAATTAACCCTGGCTTAGACATTGTATAGCTTGCAAGGTAAACTTGGCCTTGCTTGTGCTTAAGTTATGCATGAGCAGGGCAGGCAAAGGTCACAAAGGGGTTTCTGGGTGCATCAATGCTCATTTGGTAATAGTGAATTTGCAAAAATTGCCATTTGCTTACCTAAGTCTGTTTGGGTGTGACTAAGGGCAGACTAATGTCACCATGGGGCATGCCAAAACTACAACTAAAGACATGGAAATGGATTTTTGTATACCAATCTCCCTGAGCCCATAGTCTCATGTGGATAAACAAAGGTACGTTTGTACAGGGACATCTAAATGCATGCTTTTTGTGATATATTTATGTCTAGTTCTATAAAAATGTGGTAAATATCCTAAAAACCCCAAGATCTATATGGCCACCATGATTGGTCTAATATTTCTCTTTTATGTTGTATCTTGAATCGTTTTTTCCAGACACAAAATGGGTTGTCCTTACAGAAGATGGAGAGGGCTTTGCCCCAATAATCTTCAGAGCCAATCAAGATGTTGTCATTCGTGAGGCAAAAGATAGATGCACATCTTCAACTCCCTGCACCGATTCTTCTGGACCCACAGAGAAAAAACAGTAAAGGAAACTTGACAAAATTGGATGCTGCCTATGGCTGTGAGCAGACCTAGAATACATGTGCTGTCCATGGTACTTGAAGAACAACCATGTACAATATATAATTAGTAGAAAAGTAATTTAGCTCCTCATTTGCCACAGCAAAAAAATAAAAATAAATGTCCATTAGAGGTCATGTAGTGGTTACCTGTGCTCAAGGAAACCAAGGAAAGGTTGTTATCACGAAGATATTTTAGAACTTTTAACGAGTACTGTGGACATTTTGGTTGTGTGATGGTTTTACCCAACTGGGGAAAGGCCCTTTTCTGTTCCAGCATGTCTGTGCTCTTGTATGTAAAGCCAGGTTCAAAGACATGGTTTATGAGTTTCATGTGGAGGAAATAAAGGTGACCTGCACAGAGCTCTGATCACAACCTAAACATTGTAAGGATGAACCCATCCGTGGGAGTATTTGCGTGCAAGGACTTCATGCCCAATACCAGTAGATTACAGATCCATGTTTAACAACATGGGCGAAAATTCCCCAAAACACATTCAAAAATAATGTGGAAATCCTTCCCCAGTGGAGGGTATTATTACCACCAAGTGTGTGTGGGAACAGTGAAGGTAGCATCGTACCAGCCTTGGTTATCAAGCTCATATGAATGTGTCTACAAATTCTGGTTATCAATGTTTTCACAAAACTTTCTCCAAAAATTCACACGTTTTTAAATAAAGAACATGTGAAAATGTGTGAATTTTGTGTGGAAGAACCTGTGGGTTTCAGAAATCTTGGGTTATTTGTTGTAGGTGGCCTTGGCAGGAACAAGTTGACTCCTAAGCTGAGACTCTAAACTTTTACCTCTCTACTAAAGAAAAAAAGAATTTTATATCTGTATTCGTCAGGCACTTCATTAGTGACCACTATCATTTAGACAGCAAATCAGGGAAAGCCTCCCCACTATGCATACAAGTAGCAATAAAAGCCTGACAGATCATCTAGCCATTTTTAACTTTATCCAACGGAAAGCATTGTATGCAAATCTACTTTAAATTTAAAGACTGGTATTGTGCACAAAGATTTTGCGGCCTTGTGTTTTAGGAGAAATGAGTGTAAGATGATATGGTTACATTCTAGGATCATGTTATCATGCTTCAATTATTTGTACAGAAAATGGTAACAGGATTCCCTATGGGAAAAAGGGTGGCAAGTGGAGGCAGAGGTGGGTATAGGGAGGTGCAAAGTATGCTACTGTATGAGAGCCCAGATCCTCCTCAGCCAACAGGGAAAATCCGTGCAAGCCTCCCCAGTAGGCATACAAGTAGCAATTTAAACCGGACTAATCATCTAGTCATTTTAACTCAACAAAAAAACATTGTATGCAATTCTACCTTAAATATAAAGACTGTTGTTGTGCTTGCATATAGATGTTTTGACCTTGTGTTTTAGGAATGATGAGTGCAAAATATCAAAACTATGGCATCCACGGGAACCAGCTCGAGGAGCCAAGAATGCAAAACCATTAGGATTTTAAAATAGCCTTCCTGTAAAAGACTGTGTGATAGGATTGCCTTCTATGAGATTAGCATTAAGTGGCAGCAATCTTAGCTTAACAGTTCAAGCACCTGCAAAGACATAAATGACAGGTGGGACCACAGGAAATTTCAAAGGTTTCTTATTATTTTTCTAAACAGTCACCAAAAACTTTCCCTAACATCATACTTTAAAAACTCTGATGCTGTAAATTCTGGCATACAGGGGTTCCAAGGCTGTACCATCTGCCCACCTCTTTTAAATGCTGAAGGACCTCATTATCTATCAAGCCCCAGTCAGGTTCTGAAATTCAAGATGAAGTCCTTGGGTCAGGTAGGGTAAAAGGCTTGGCAATACAAATTTTATTCATAGTGTTAACCTAGGACCATTTGTGACCAGGAAAGTGACCAGGTCTGATAACTTGTGTTTTATTTTAGATAATATGGATGGCTGGGTCCAGCTGCTTCAATTACTTCCATATGATGTACTTTGGGAAAAAGGTAGTAGAGGCAGGGCAGAAAAAGGAGGTGCAAAATATGATACTGCATGAGGGCCCAGGACCCTCCTCAACCAACAGGGCACCAGGGCATTTCAGTGGAAGGGGCCAAAGTCAGTTCTGCATAGGGACCCTCTGGTGACAGCCATAACCATGGTAAGTCTTCCATTATGTGCCAGTATGATCTATAGCAGAACTACATTTGCATTAATTTGCATCTTATCTGGCCTGAGTTCAGCTTTAACTTCCAATTATTTTAAAATTTCTCTGTCTTGTGAGCCTCATTAGCAGGTTCACTCTCCTGCAAAAAGATGACAACTTGCATTCTTTAGATAGCACGGTATGTTAGAATAATATTCTGTATTACCTTATTGGCCCCTCTGAAGAGAGTCTGTCATCAAAATCCCTTCCTTCTTCCAGAAAAGCCATTGCCATGAACTTTCTTAAAGATCTTTGGTCTTAAATGTCCTTGGGTGTGAAGAACCGGAGAGCTGTTGGAAAAAATGTTGTTAGGTCTCCAGGCCACAGTTCTGTAAATATGTTTTATTCACAGGGAGAAATCATTTTTACTAGATTGCCCTTATATTCAGCAAAATCAATATGCTTCTCATTGGCATTCAATAATATTGGGCTTGGTTTATTAAAGCTCTCCAAGGCAGGAGAAGGTAGACTGTTATGGAAGTGCCAGTGAAATCCAGCAATTCTGGAATAGATTAAAAAATGATTGGCTATTAAGTTTAAATGTGTTTATTTCTGGACCAGATCCATTCAGGGTTTGCTGGAATAAGTTACTATTACATTTAGCTAATTTATGCTAATAAAGGAAACAAGAACAATTACATAAAAAATTAAATGAGCTTCCTTAACTGTCATAAACCATCTAAATCCCATTTCAACTTTACAAGCCTCCAAAAGCCACCCTTAGTTTTCCTTTCCTCCGGCTTCAATGCAATTCTCAAAATAAGCAACAGAAATAAAAGAGATTGTTTTCAAGAATTGTGCTATAGGGTATGAGGTAAGTACCTGATGTCCTCTTCCAGCAGATATCTTCATACAACTCCATTGTGCCGGCAGGTTTTCCTTAATTGTGTGTCCGTTGAGAGGGTAAACTTGTCATATCTCCACTGATAAATCTGCTGAAAATCTGTGCAAATCTGTCTAAGTTGGTTGCCCAGAATTGCACATATAGGGGTCACAAATATTCAGAAAAACAAAGACTTTGCTAACTGACAGGCAGCCTTGCATGTAAATGTAAGAAATAAGTTTGAGAAATCTCCATTAATAAATTGGTAAATGATTCAACTGTTTGATGTTTAATGTACAGACGTTTTCTGACACATACTATTCTGCCCTTGGAAACATTTTTTTTACCTTTATTCAATTCTAAATATAAAAAATTCACATTCGTTTTTTTTAAAATAAAAATCTAAAACTCTTTGGCATATAAATTTATAAAACTGCATTATATCAAGTTCAGTAATCCAATGACAAGTTTAGTATATTCTCATCACACTTTTATCTTTGAAAGGTCCAGGTTGCAGGAGGGATATGGAAGACACATAATAATGCAGATCTGTATCCATAAATACATCATTCATTGTAATATATTAAATGCAACCAGTATTATTTACAGACGTTGACTAGACTAATAATAATTCTTTACTCTGAATTATCAGATATGTCCTGCAAATGTCTCTACTACCGCAATCCTTTGCATGCATAAAGATACCCAATATGTCTATACATGTCCTGTAAAATATCTAACCATGGCAGGTAAATGGATTACTGAAGGCCACTGGTCATTGACCACATGGCTATGGAATGGACACATGGTGCCCAATAATGTATCGGTTCCATACATCCTTCAAGTTACCAATCAGATTGCAACTTGGCCTGGATATTTAAATCTGATAGGTAACAGTGAGGAATTATTTTAGGATGGTCTGATGGTTGATAGTCTTTTATACTGATTTTTCTCAAATTTCTTTTGCATTTGATGTTTTACATTTTTTACATATTTTACTGAATTACAGCTTCTACGAAAGTCAAATTTTTATGTTTCTTTGTAGAACTGTTGATAGGTTTTTGGAGAAGATATGACCCCCTTTATTGCATTTTTGATCCTTAAAGTAAAACTACAGGTAGTCCCCGAGTTACATATGAGATAGGGACTGTAGGTTTGTTCTTAAGTTGAATTTGTATGTAAGTCAGAACAGATACATTATTTAATAAATGCAATTAGGACAAATGTTTGTCTCAACATATTATTAGGCTGCATGGTGTCAGTTACTGTATAAAATCCTTACTGTGAGTTATTCACAAACAAAGCAAAAAAAAAATTATGAAGCTGTGCTTTGATATGCAAAAATAAACAACTGCAGAGTTTGTCTTGGTCATTAAAGAGTTACAAGAGCTTGCAGAACAGCAAAACATTTCTTCTGCAAGTGATGTAAACCACCCTCCTCCCCCATCAAGCCTCCATCCTGCACAGGAGCAGGAAAGTCCCATTCCTATCTAGGAGTCGTCCATATGTCAGATGTCCTTAACTCGGGGACCACCTGTAAACCCATGGTATTCACCTGCCCCATCCTATCACAGGACGCTGTCATCTTCATCAACCTTTTCTTTTGCAAAACTGATGATTTAGTTTAATCCCAGCACACAGAAGGGAACCCTGGCAACAAAACCACTGACAGCTGAGTGATGATCAGGTAGGTAAGAACAGTTATTGCAGAAATGACATCATCTGTCCCTTTCTCCAATAAAAATCTGCCCAATTGCCATTTGTTCTTAAGTGGGACCTTAGTTCCAGACAGTGTCACACTTGTTCCTTACTAAAGCACAGGCATCTCTCCTCTGCACATGTGGCCAGTTCTGATGCTGGGTGTGCCTCTGTTTCCAAGCATTATCAACTCCGTCCATGCCGCTGGCCAATCAGCCTCTTGACCAGCCCCGGATATTTAGCTGGCTCACAGACTTCATTTTGTGTTTGTGCAACAAGTCGTGTCTCCTTTGTGTCTCCATTGTGCCGAGCCCTTAGTTCTGTGAACTAGTTCCTGTACACCTGCATCCAGTGTTTCCTGTGTCTAGCTCCTATGTTAACCCCTCGTTGTCCAGTCTGTGGGTTCCCAGCCAACTTCCCTATGCTGTACCTGTGTTCCTCTCTGTCTGTGGATATCCCTGCTTCTTCTGTGCCTCCTGCTGTTTCCATTGTCTCCTGTGTTCCCTGTGCCACTGCTGTCTGTCTCCTGGATCCCTGGCAGTTGACCCCTGGCGTGTGACCTGACCTCTCTTGCTTGCTGCCTGTCCCAACCCTGGCTTTCTTTGACTATCCTCCTGCCTGGTGATTTGGTACCGTGCTTGCCCATGTTGGTGTGCCCAAGGACCACAACCTGGACCAGTAACCAGCAGTGCAACATCCTCACCATCAGAGGCTCTGGATAAAACCTGGTTATGGCTAGACTCTGTGCCTTGGCCCTTCTCAGGGATCGCACCACCTCCATAGGCCCCCTAATAGTCCTGTCTCTCTGTGCGTGACAAAACATATATGCCTGATTGCAGTTTTTTTTTGTTTACTCAATTGTGCCCACTGGCATCTTAATCCAGTCCTCGTCTGGATTCAGGATCTTCAGCCATCTTGACTGGCAAGATCAGAATGATATAAATCCTACATATGTGCAGTGGAGCTCAGTCATTCCCAGTACTCTGGGTATGCACAGCCTAATGTACTCTATAGTTAAGATTGCGATCAGGTAAGTTTGTTTTATCTCAGAAAGACATGGTTTTGTGCATATGGATTACCAAGCTTCATACCAAAAAAGTGATGTCCCATCATTATTATGAACTGGAATCCCTATAGAAATTAATTTTGCCAGCTGTATTTCTTTCTTTTTAGGATGTATTTACCAGGATCTGTCGTAGCTTGGAGTAATAGTTGTGAAGCAGGTCAGACACTTTACAGTTTGAACCCACAACCTGCAAAATCTTTTTAGATTTAATAACAACGTACAACAATGTAAAGCATGGAGGTCCAATTCCACCCCTCAAGGGCCACAGGCAGGCCAAGTTTTCATATAAAGCCCCTGATTCATCAATAAAATCCGCGCTCGCTGGAAGCGCGAAAGTACGCGCGGCCATCGATCGCGGATTACCGCGGTCCGGACTCGAGTGTGCGCGTACACTCGCCTCACTGCCAGCCGGATTCCTGCCTTCATAATAATGAGCAA
>NC_092861.1:14569231-14621578 GCF_032062135.1 Pyxicephalus adspersus
CTTAGCGCACATAAATGTTAAAAACATTTAAACAGCGCAAACATTTTTTTTTAGGGCTATGGGTAATGTGTGTGCCATTAGGAAGAATGATTTTTTAGGGGAACAGTGACTTTTAATACAAGCTCGCCAGTGTAAAGCTGCCGGAGATGCGCGGCTCCGGCCGCGATCTTTTTTAGTTGCTGAATAGCGCAATCGCGTACGATTTCGGATCGCGAATACGAATGCGCGACCGATAATCCGATTCTGCTTGATGAATCAGGGGCAAAGAGTCAATTATTTCATATTTGTTAAACTATAGCATACTATATTGCCTGGTATCCATTTCTGCCTCCTTATAAAATCCTTTTACTCCTTCTAACCTTACCGTGACTGTGGGTGTACCATAAATGTTACACTCTTGATCAAAAAAATGTATGTACGTCATACCTACTAACTTTTTACTGCTAGGTAGAAGGACACTTTTGGGCTTAAAGTAGGAAAATGACCACACCTCTATATTGCAGCCCATAAAAAAAGGAATGCACAAAAATGATTGCTAAAACCAACAAATGCTACATTTTATTTATATATTTACTTTCAGACTAACAAATATTAATATTAAGAGGTAAGATGATGGTTTAGTGCAGATTAACAGTTTTTATTCAATAAATAATAAATTATTTATGGAGGAATATTTATTTTTCCAGAAAGAGGGACAACTGAGGTGGAAAGGGACAGATAGGATGACCTGTATATGTACATCTAAAATATTCTCTCATTTGGAAGACATGCATACCACGGTGTTATAAATTGCTTTGGGGCACAAAAACGATTCACCCGTAATAACCTGGTTTATTAGGCACACATATTTACTGGTTGATTTTATTGATTAATAACTGCTTTTCTGAACAGGAGGAAAAAATTTAAGCTGTGCCATTTAAGTGGTTGCAGTGTATACCTGCACAGAAAATCAAAATACCAGCACCATCTATGCACACACAGAGTTTTAAATGCAAGTAGGTTCCTGAAAAAAGGTTTCTTTTTTGGGCTATATACATTTTCAGTACAATACAGAATAAAGTCCTTTTGATCCCTCCAGTATTCCAATGTCTGTGGAAGTCACTCGGTATTGAAATGAAATTGTAAGCAATCTTATGAGCTTTCTTGGTCAGAGCTGAATCATCCACAAAGCAATCAATGCAGATGTCTAGGGAGACCAAATACAAATTTAATTCTCCCAAAGTAAAGTTATGTACACACATTAGATTTTTTGTCATTGGAAAGGATCTTTCATGATAAAAAGATGCATGAACAAGAGCTGTACATACAGCACAATTCTGCTCTATGGAGAGGGGAGGGGGGAGAATGATGGAGCGGCACCCTGCCAGGACAGATCCATAAATGACGCAGATTTACGTCTGATAGCCAGGGTTGTAGTGGGGCAGGAACAGGTGAGAACGCCTTACCCTCACTTTTTTGGGGAATGGGCACTCGTGCCCAGTCTTATTTTGCAAAGGATTCTTTGGGGGTCCGTGGCTCTGGCCAGTCCGCCCCCCAGCTGGGGGGGGGGGGGCACCAGCCAGAGCCATGGACCAGTTGGTCCTGCCGAATGGAATTGCAGGCTCAGGGCGGTGGGCCGGTTGTCTCCCTGAATAGTGTGTGGGTTCAGGTATCATGACATCACTTTGGGGGAGGTTTCTTCCCCTTTGAGTGACACATAGGCAGGGGTGTAGTGGGGCGGGCACATACTGTGTCCCCTCTTCTTTTTTTACCACTACACTCCTGCCCTGTGTGCGTAGCCTAAATTTGGGAATAGCCCATTTGGTAAAAACTGCGCCCTTCTCTGTTTCTTTCAAAGGGAGTTTCAATATATGTGAATTTTCTGGCTGATGGGGATGGGGGCTATACCAGCCTAGACCAAATGAGCAAAATACCTAACACTCCATCTCAAAGCCAACCAAAGAAATGGTGACAAAGATGCTATTTTATCCAGGGACCATTCTGCTACATTAAAACTTCTTATGATATGGTAGTGAAAAGTTGTCCCTGCTCAAATCAGGAGCAAGTATCTTAGGGTTTCAAAGCTACTACTCCATAGATCCAATGCTACTATTCAATGATACAATAGGTGTTGTTACCCCAGGACAAGAAGTATATTGCTAGCAGAATCACCAGGGGTAAACTATACGAAAACTAAACTAGCAACCACATCTAAGATTTGGGATATTCCATTTTTGTTTTTGCGTGTGGAATTCTCTTACTTTCTGATAAAATATTGGAAAGTATAAAGTATTTTTCCCCAGAGCATACCTAGCTACATTGATTCTGTTTTTTGCTATGCTTCATTGTATTTATTTTTTTTTTCAATCATATTGCTGTTTTCAAGGTGATAAAAAGTAAAAAATGTGTATTTATCCATTTAAAGATTAAGTTTTACATAATAGATACCAATTCATCCCTTGTGGCAGAATGACAAATATTAAAAGGAATGTCTGACGTCTAGGAGTTTTTGCAGACGCCAGACCTTTCAGCTCTGAACATTATGAAGCTCCATCTTTGACCTCTCTTATATATGATCTGAACTGTTTATAGCAGAATGCAGAGAATGCAAACTCCGGCCTTTAGGCCGAATTGGGCCAAGCCAGTATTCCAGTCTGGCCTAACGCCCCCCCCCCCCCCAGTTATTTATTGTTGGATCCAGCCTAATTGAAATCTCACATTATCGTGAGTTCCCACGATATCACCGAGTTCCTGCACAGTAACCCCAATTACTATGCCTAAAGAGCAGAAGCAACGCGCAGCTACCAGTCTCCAGAAGGTTGACCTCTAACGTCATGTCTTCAACCCCAATTGGACTGACAAAATATTCTTGGCCCAACCCGGAAACAAAGCCCTGTGTTTAGTGCCCAAAGACACCAACAACACTTTCAAACGGTTGAATCTCAAGGGGCATTTTGATGCCAAGCACGCGCACACGTACAGGGACTTCACCGCGGATGAGCGGAAGACTGAGGCTGTTCGCTTGCAGTCTTGGAAAAAAACTTTTCTTTGGACATCTTGTTTCTTCTGGCCCAGTGTGCCTTCTTGACCTCCTGAAATGGACTAGTAGTCCAAAAAGTTTGCCGACCTGTGGTGTAAACCATATATATCATTGCATGCGAAAAAACAAATTACATTATCTAAAATGCATTGTCATGAAAGTAAGCAGCTGAGTACATTCAAAAACTCCTGGCTGGATGTCAGAAAAAGGGGATAATGTTTGACATTTTTAATTAACAGTCAACACTGGTATACAACGTCATGAAATTTTCTAGCAGCTTAAGAAAATTCTAGGGGAAAGGGGCCGACACAAGACCAGTCACCCTGCACCTTAAGAACGAGCAGCTGTAAGCAGCCTTTATCATAGGGAACATTTTTTGCTTTGCACTGAATTGGACTACTTTGCATACTTAAAACCCTTCAGGGTGTGAGCCCCAAAATCTTAGGTAATCAAGCCAATAAGGACAAAAAGCCAAATCCCAAGAAAATATGGAAAAATGTTTTAGAAAAGCAAAGTTCAAAACAAAGGGACTTTCAGGAGCTTACTTAAAAATAAAATCACATAGGGACATTTTTTTTCAACAATTTAAAACATGGTGTTACAATAAAAACAAATCAGCATCAAGATAGTTATGGTTGATAGATCTCAACATTGTCAACAAATTGTAAAGCAATAAATCACCCCTCCAAAGGGAAAATCTATCACAAATTCATTACCCAAACTCATTATACATTTATTACGCGTTTCACAGAAAATTTAGCTGCTTCCTCAGGAATGATAGGGGAGATCATGCCCCTGATTCATCAAGCAGAATCGGATTATCGGTCGCACATTCGTATTCGCGATCCGAAATCGTACGCCATCACGCTATTCAGCAACTGAAAAAGCTCGCGGCCGGAGCCGCGCATCTCCGGCAGCTTTACACTGGCGAGCTTTATTGTGAATGCAGGAATCCGGCTGGCAGTGAGGCGAGTGTACGCGCACACTCGAGTCCGGACCGCGAGTACTTTCGATCAATGGCCGCGCGTACTTTCGCGCTTCCAGCGAGCACGGATTTTATTGATGAATCAGGGGCCATATCTCCATATACAACAGTAAAGGTTAAATCACACATTGGAACCTGTAGTTTCAGGATCACACACCACATATGTAGCAATGCCAGAGGTGCAGGTACAACAGGACAATAATGGGCTGCATGAAAATGAGCCACTTTTGTATGCAAAGAAATCATCCAAGTAGGGTTAATTCCTGGGTTACAGAATCCCTGGAAGCCCAGCCAAATGAATATGGAAAACAAAAAAGGAAAGGAAGCCCAGATGATGAATCGTCTAAATTGAATTGAAATTTGGGTCCTAAAGGAGAATTTCTGTCCTGAAACTACAGGTTCCAATATGTGATTCAACCTGTACTGTTGTATATGGTGATATGATCTCTCCTATCATTCCTGAGGAAGCAGCTAAAATTGTCGACAATATTGGGATCTATAAACCATAACTATCTTGATGTTGATTTATTTTTATTGTAACACCATGTTTTAAATTGTTGAAAAAAAATGTTCGTATGTGATTTTATTTTTAAGTAAGCCCTTGAAAGTCTCTCTTTTTTAACTTCTTTGTTCTTCAAAAACATTTTTCCATAAAACTCTTTACAGCGCAAAAAAATTAGGGGTATGGGTAAATAATGACTTCTAAATCAAAAAGTGTGCCAATACCTAAATGCTGCACAATCAACATTTATGTATGCATGTGTGCAGGGTCCAACAGGGGATCTGGGGCCCATCAGAAGAAGTGTGGAGAGCCTAACAGAATGCACAACTTTCCTGGTACAGTGGTATCTTTATGCAAGGTAGAAAAAGCCAGGAGCCTACCAGAGGGCACAAATTTAGTGGACCTATACCTGGTGCCCACCAAAGGCTTTTTTCAGTCCTTCTATAGGCCAGTCCAACCCTGTACATTCACTTTTCCTTTATATATGTGCATGCACAGGATCCCCTAAATTTCTGAAGTATTGGGATATGTCATTTTTTTTTACAGTTACCCTTTTTGCATTACATATGGTTTTTACACTATGGTATACAAACCCTTTATGCAATAACATTGAAAATGTAACAGGTGGTCTTTCTGGAGACCTCAGAGTCTAATACTTTGAGTTTACCCCCAATTGGAAAGAAGTAGTTTATGTATGGATATTTTTTTGGTAACCTGTAGTGCAGGTACTGATCTGAAAAACTGTTATTTTTATTTTCCTTGCATGTGATTAGGTATTCTTAGCAAAGTGAAATATAACCACAGGCTAAGTGTGTTTTTCTTTGCAAACTGGTCATTCAGCTTGGTAAGTGAACAGCCAAAATTCCGTTAGTAAGTCACCTCAATTGTATCCCGTTCTGCCGTAATATATCAGGTAATAAGCACTTGAAATGATCCCCTAGACGGTAATTATAATAGCAGTACCACGTCTGTAGATCCTGCTGTGGAATGGCGAACTTTTATGCACAGTAAGAATACCATACAGCTCCAACATTTGCTCAGTACAGAGCTTCATTAATTCAATAAATTAGAAAAAAAAGCTCCATATGAAACAAAAGTACAGCAAAACCCCAGCGTGCCCCCACACTACAAATATGCCATGGTGATCTTGCCAGGATTTCAGGCTCGTACAGTATGTGGGTGTATCAGGAACAGGAAATACATATCACTTGTCTCTGTGTCAGTGAATCTGTCAGTTTTAGGCAGCTCTGAAAGAAACACAAGGACAAGCAGACCCAGATTGGAAATTACAAGTCGTTCTATGTCTCAGTCAAACAAGCTTTCATTTAAAAATCCAGAAAAACTGAATGACAACTTGGTAAGAAATCAATGATCATCAAACTGCAGTGCGTTTCATTGAGTTTTTACGTGGAGTTTTTATGGTCCTTTCATGAAACTTTTCTCTGCTATATTTCTATTGTGACATTATATATATATATTTATATATATTGATTTTTGTATTATCTATCTTGTGTTAGGAAGCTTTTTTAACTTGACTAGGGTAGCTCGTATCCTGCCCTTCAACCTTCCCCCCCTTTACCCCACTACAAACCTTTTCCTTCTTGCCAGCCCAACTCCCCCCCCCCTTCCAATAAAAACTCCACACCTGTATGCATTTAAAATTGGCTGGCAAGCAGCCGTTTATTTAACAAAATGTAACCATTTAACAATATCATAAATTAACCTTTCACGTAAACAATTCAATTAAGATAACAAACCAACAAATAAATAAATTTAAATAACATTTAAACAACATTTAAAGGAACATTTAACATATATATAGCTAACACTTTTAACATTAACCCTTAACTAACCAATCTATCACCCAAAACCACTAGGTTGCCGGTCCGGAAGGCAAAGTCCGCCACCACCACTTTTCCTTGATCACAAACCATCATACCATTCTGGCCCCCTAGCAGCACAGCACCACCTCAGGGGCCTCCAACATTCCACTTAACCGAAGGGGAGGGTGGTTCACCACCACCTTGGGTCCCCCCCTCCCCAACCGTAATTAAACCAGACTCTTACCTTCCACCAACCTCAACCGCCCCCACGCACCAAAATAACAGGGCTGGTGGGTGGGAATTTCTTTCTTCCAAAAAATGTGCTAAGGATCTGTTTCCCATTCCTTTTATCTTCTACACTCCTCCCCTTAAACTTTTGACTCCTGGTTCTTCTCCGACCCTCCCTGCCACTAAAATCTAATCTCACACCTGCTCCCCCCCCCCCTCCTTCCAAGCAGCACGTGCACCCTGTCATGTAGCCCCTCGCATATTCCCTGCTGCGGGCCTCTCTTTATTTAGGCAAGCTTAAAGAGGATTTTGTTCTAGTATATGTTACTTTGTCAGGTTGCAATAAAAGGAAGATTCTGAGAATTGGGGGAATGGTATAACTTCAGTGTACATGCACAGGAGTTGTACCAGCGTTCAACTAAAGTATAACTAAAGCGAAATTTTAAAACTTTTTTAAAAGCAGGACAGGTGATGTCATTCTGCAGAAAAACATTCTTACTTGTCTGTCTGCAGACTTATATATTGTACACTGAGATGTGCATGTGCAAATTCCAACATAGATGTGTGCATGCCGGTGAGCATGCACAGGATTTGTGTCAATCTGGCCTGGTCAATCAAAATGGCCAAAGATTGCCTGTCCCTTCTGCAATAAAGAACCTACTTGCTCACAGTTTTTAATATCTAAGTTTTTTTAACTTTATTGGCCAAAGATAGAAAATTCTGAACCCAGACATAGCTTTAAATAAGCAAAAATGCAACTATGCCAGACATGTTCTTTTATTCTAAATCCAACAAGAGAGTCTCTGGGATGGAGCTGGGTTTTATTGGTAAGGTAGTGTTTTTCTGCTGAGGATATTTTGGAGAGTGTTTGGATTATCACTAAAAGCAATGGACGTTCAAATGAAGCTCTACATCTTCATAAAAATGTGGTTTGTAACCTTGGCTTTTGCTGTCATATCCTTGGTCTGCCATGCTTACCATTCTGTGCAAGAACCACATTGCTGTCCTGAGTGCAATATCTGAGAACCACTGTAAAAATGTCTCACTGTTCCTGATGAAGCGGACAGTGTTCTGCGAAACGGGTAAAACATGCTAATATCACCAAGAAGTGAGACTTATACAGTGAATAGAGTTGTTTCAGACATTTTATTGATTGTTAAATAAATTGCATTTTTTTGATCTTTTACAAGTTGTCAATATAGTCAGTCTTTAAGAACACATAAAAAGTCCCAAGAAACTTTTGTGGTTACCTTATTTCCTAAAACAAAAAAAAATCCACTTTATGCAAATTAATCCACATTATACAAATAACAATGATACATGCAAAAATTAGAAAAAAAAGAAGCAAAATAAAACAAAAAAATTGCTAACTGAGCTCATTTATTTGCAAATTTTTACATAAGAAGTGATATTTGACCAATGATGACATTAAATCAGATTTTTTGTTGGCGAAATCAATTTTGGTATATACTATAATTATGACAAATAACTGGTGAATAACTACTGGAGTAAAATGAAGATCAGGTGTCTGGAGGTTGTCAGTGATACATATGACTGTAGATAAAGTCTAAACTCTATATTAATTCTATCCAAAAGTATGCTAAATATACAAAGGATAAAATTGCATGTCCATGAGGGATCCACACCCAAACATATAAATAGGGTTCCAGAGGGATACAAGACGTGACTCTTCCTTCACCTTTTGTATCCAATTTTTTTTGTTGCAGAATAGCCTCACCGCTCTCTTGCTTGGAATATTGGGCAGGTTCACACTCTTGGTCGTTGGCCGTGGCATGGAGATGTGGTTGGGTGGGTGAAGTCTGTGTAGGAGCCTAGAATGTATTTCAACAAGCTTTACTGCTGTCTTTATCATAGCCTAACATAGGGACATGCAGTAAGGATGATATGGGAAGCAAAGGAAGAAATACTGAAGGGAATTTGGTACCATGGCTCTTAGTCTCACCCTACTGCCAGCACAGACCCTCGCCTGCTCTCATCACATGACCATAGTCTTATGCCCACTCCTGCCATCACCTTTTAACCAGCCACAACCCCCACCACAACCACATCAGTATGCTGAATCACACAGACCCACCAACCCTTTCCCTCCAAGATTATGGAAACCATGCCCCCTCTTCCAAACTCTTACTAGCACATCTACCACCATGCCACCACCTCAATCTCCATGCATTCCTCAGTAAAGCTAGCACCATACTAAAAACCCCAGCACATTCAACCTCTCCCTCCCAATTCAACCTCTCCCTCCCACATCGGTACAAGTCATTGCTTCTCTGAAAGTTTTATTCCATACAGAGATGTTAGACGCTCAACTTCAAGGAGATGACTGTATCACTTGTTTTTGGCAACATTGGTACCAATTTATGATTCATACCTTCACGAGTTCGGAAAGTGCATCGATCCTTAATATGTTTCAACACTCTACGTGGTATATAACAAATATTACTGATACCGCACATGTGATTAGCTAATAGGTTATACACTATTGGTTTTCATGCCGGATTGTCTGCTGTTTAAACTTTTGGTCACTGTTTACATGATTATATGTACAAAAAACTTTGAGTGTTCCCCCTCCCCCACTTTACTGTTTTTTTCCCCCCTGTGATGTTTTGACCCCTTATTGGTTTCTGTTCTTATGATTGTCTCTGTTAACTGAAAAACCTAATAAAAACAGTTTGAAAAAAAAAAAAACCCCAGCACCACCAATGCCACATTACACCTGCAAGCCAACCCTCCTATTCATGACTACCAAAACTGTGCCCCCTCTCCTCACCACACCAACCACCACCTCAATCACTTCTATTCTTCACCACTGCTGGCATCATACCAACATCCCACCATTCCCATCTGTACTCATTATGAAATAGACAAACCTTTGTTAGTTTTTGATTACTACCACCAATTAATGGAGAATTCTAAAGAGGGGTATTCCTACTGCTGATACCAATAAACTTGGGTACTTATTGTAGACACTGTCAATACATGGTCAATAGACCATGCAAAAAGGCTTTTCCTGTGCCTATTTCAATCCTTGTGTCAGTTAAAAGGATAGGAGGCCAAAACAGTGACCTTGTCTAGGATCCCACTCTGCTTAAATCCATCTCTGATGTGAGAAAACACTGTCAGCATTTCACTTTCTTTAGAACAGCCTTGATGCGTTAAACTCAATAAGTACGCCACATTCAATTTACTGTTAATGCTAATCAGTCTGGGAGAGCAGGGGTTCCCTGAGACCTTAAAGGTATGTCAATGGTTCCTATGTGTTTAAAAGGTTGAGGTAGGCTGGTCTACACATTATAAGTAAAAGGCATGAATAATTCAATGCTGGCATTGGCATTCTATCACCATGTCTGAAATACAATTTGAAAGAGGAAATGTATATTGCGTCTTCTGCTGCTTCCAGATGGCTTTCTTACTGTCGGAGCTGCACAACATGACAGCACAAAAGAAGACCATCTTATCATATGAGAGGGAATTATGCAGCCTGGGTGTCTATATGTGTTGGTAAATCAGATTTCACAGCAGTCTATGCTAGTGGAAAGAAAATGAGTTACATAAATCCATTGTATACTATACTGAATAAATGAGAGCATCTTTTTATTCATTCAGGGGGCAAGATGGGGGGCTAAGTACCTACAACTGGGGATCAAGAAGTTCAAGGGGTAGGCTGCTCCCTACTGAATAAATGAGAGCATCTTTTTATTCATTCAGGGGGCAAGATGGGGGGCTAAGTACCTACAACTGGGGATCAAGAAGTTCAAGGGGTAGGCTGCTCCCTAGCCACTTCTTGTGAATTAAGCCCAAAGGAAACCTTTCTTAATTGAAACATGAAAGCTTCTGCTGCCAACTTATCATTTAGCAAATACCATATGCCTAGCTGTCATGCCAACTTTCTGGATTCTGTAGCTTGTGTCACATCACAAAGCATAGAAGCCTGGTGCACAGGGCAATATAGATGTGTTTGGCCATGTTATCATGGTCACATAGATGTGCATTGAGGAGCCTAACCCAAGAAAAACAAAAAGTCTCCAGGATGTAGAGAAGTGGCAGAAGCGACATTGAAAGTCTTGGAACTGTAGGCTGCACTTGACACTTTTAAATCATCCGTGTGGGTCAACTGACAGCTGCACAAGGCATATTGAACACAGCAACAGTAAGTACACATGTCTCGTCAGACCATTCATGTTTTCAGACCATTCCCTGACATATTGCCACGAGGGTAAGTACAAATTCCCCCCTTCTTGCCAATGCTGAAAATGGACCCAGATGTGCTGGTCAATGTATTTCCTGTGCATGCACAGAAGTTATATCATCAGTGGCTGTCCAAGGGCCAAAGAGAATCGCTGTGGACCTGGAAGTCCATCGTGGGGTTGTAAGAGAAGACGGCAGCTTTGGGGGATGCCACAATGGCAGGTTCCTGGATCTTTCATAACTGCAGGGTGCCTACAAAAAGATAAGTGTGTGCAATAATTGGTTATGGCACCAATGTCTGCTATGTAAGAAAAGGACCCCCCCAAAAAAAATAAAATCTAAAAAAAACTGATGCAGTTACAACATCTAATGACCACTTAGATACACAGACTATATTTTTAGGGTGGGTTTCTGCTAAAATACACTTTACAAATTAAAGACCAACTCTAGTTATAATTTTTTATGGTTTGGATAGAAAGAGGATAGCTTAGAATTCTCTACGGGATGATTTATCTTTCTTCTCTTTGTATCCCATGCTAAACAAGAAACATAGGATATAGGGACACAGAAATCTCGCTTAGGGGGGCACATATAACAATAATATCCTAATAAAGGTTCTGAAACCGGTTTTCAAATGTTGCATTGCAGTAACACACATTAAATTTTTGTACATTTTTTAACCATTCTTTCTGCATCCAAGGTGCACTCCACCCTACAGTGCAATGGGTTTCAATACACCACTGTATATTGCACCTCCAAAAAAAAATGTTCACTCTTTTTTGTGTATTTAAATAACACACCATTGAGATGGGCTCTTCCTCATTGAGCAAGCAAATGTATTTTATTTCTTCCAGTGCATCAGTTGGAGTAACTTTCTCTCCCATTTTGTCACCCAATGTCATTATGTCTGAGGGAGAAGGGAGATAGGGAGACACAGCAGGCAGCCATAACATCTTAGGGATAGTTTCCATGGGCGATTGGGCAGAGGTTCCCCGTTTCCAGTTCCTAATTTCCAAGAAGCTGCATCTGCCATGATTGATCAAAATAACAAATGTTAACTTTTTTTATTGTTGGTGGGTAGCTCCCTGTACTCAACCACCCCATTTATTTTCTATAGAGAACTACTGAGCTGCCCCCATTAATTGGCCATGAGATGCTGGGCTTGCAGCATCTACTGAAGTTTCTACATTTGATTCAACTAAATCACTAATGTTCAATTTTCTAAATACATTTCCAGCTGTTCTCATTTTGAGATGAATGTCTTTTTGAACTGGATGTAGCACTGTCACACCTATCCTAATGACATCTGCTGATAAGATTCATTTAGGCCTAACAAGGGTTTTCCCATTTTCCTTTAAAAAATTGGAAAAGCATCTTGACAAATGCAAGCAATCAGCAATATTGACGCCTCTAGGACATAAATGATCTTTTAATTTCCCAAACTTTCTCCTGGGGATCCTTTATTTCTACACATCAAATCAGAGGAATAAGGGGCTAAAATCACATTTCTCTGTTTATCAAGCCCTTTTCTAAATGCCTGAGGAGGGCATGTTTGGCAGAAGAATAAAACACTGTAGGTGTAATGATTGGGAGACGTGTGTCGGAATGTGTGCATGCCATTACTGGAGGTTGGGGGGTCTGGGTGCAAGAAGCAAGTAGAGGAAAAGATAAGGACATTAATCGAGGCATATTGCTGATTAATGCATGCTGGCTATGCTTAGCTGCGCATTGTATTGATTAAATAACACCAGGGAATAAAAGTCATATTTCTGTACTGATTTGTTGTGCAGCTTTGAATACATGAAGGTTTAGTTGCACATTATTTTCATGGTATGCTAGGAAAAATGATCATTGCTGTATACCAAATACAAATGTATGAGTTATGTATGGTGCCATTGGGTAGCAACTTTGTAAGGTTTGCACTTTTAAACTAAAGGCCTATGTAATGTTTTTAGCAGATCAGATGTTTGAATAATATATTGGTGTCACAAAGTTTCAGTACAAGGATAAGATTGTCTAAATTAGCCATGTGACTGTCATTTTCAAATGATATTGGCCTCAGCTGAAAATATCTGGCCTTTTTTTAATAAGTTTATTAATTCCAAACCATTGTGGCGTTCCACCACCAACCTATAACGCGCTTCGTCTCCTACTGGTGAAAAAACAAATTCAGTTTAACATACAAGTACATACATATAAGTTTATACTAAGTTTAGAAAAACTTTGTTAGCTGTACGTTATCTCTTTTTTTCAAATTTTATTTTAGGGATTTAATATAGAAATTTGTTATTAGGAAATGTATTTTTTGGATCACAGATGCACAGCTGTTGAAGCGTTATATTTATAGGGAACAGTTCTGCTTGAATACATTAATCGCTAACAATCTTTGCAGCAGTTCCAAAAAGAAATAATATGTTACAAAGTCAAATCGTTTACTAAATGAGCTGTTCCTCCGTCTCTAAACCCCTCTCTTTTTCTATTTGACCCCTTTCTCTCTCTTCCACTCTTTCTTCCATCTACCCCACCCCCTTTTTTTCTCTTTATCAACAATTTTTCCAACTTTTTTTCTTCGCCCTTTTTTCTTACTCCTATTCCTTCTCTCACTTTTCTCTCTTCCTATCTTTTGTTCCCTCCTTTTTTTTCTTTCCATTTTTAGCCCCTTCTTTCCCCCACCCTCCTTCTCTCTCCTTCCATCTTCCTTTCCATCTCCTTCATTCTCATTTATTTTTTCTCCCCTCTTTCTCTTTCTTTCCATCTTTCTTTCTCTCTCTCTTTTTCTTTCACTTCCTCTTCCCCCTCTCTTCTCTCCTCTTTCTATCTATTTCTCCCCCCGTTTTTCTCTCCCTCCCTCTTTGCTCTTCCCTCTTTTCATCTTCCGATCTTCCCTCATTTCTATATCTCTCTCTCTTGTCCCCACTTTTATTTCCTCTCCCTCCTACATCTTTCCTTCTCTCCCCCTTTTCTCTCTCTTTCTCTGTATCCATCTTTCTCTCTCTATCTCTCTTCTCTTTGTTTTTTTCATTTTTTCTTTTTCTATCCCTCCCATGTCTCTATCTTTTACTTTTTCTTCTTTCTCTGTTTTCTCTTTCTTTCCATTTTCTCCCTTCTGTCTTTCTCACCCTTTTCTCCTCTAGTTCCATCTTTCTCTCCCTCTCTACCTCTCTTCTCCTTGTGTTTCTCTCACCCTTTTTTTTTCTCTCTCCCTTTCATTCCATCTTGCTCTCCTCTTCTTTCGCTTTCCATTTTCTCTCTTTTCACGTTTCCTTTTCTCCCTCTTTTTTTATCTCTCTCCTCCTTCTTTCTCCATTTTCTCTCTCTCCCTCTCTTTCTTTATTCTCTTTCCAACTTTTTTTTACTTCCATCTTTTCTTTCCTCTTATTCTCTCTTCTGCCTTTTATTTCTGCATTACTGCCTTTCTTTTTCGGGGGACTGGAAGCCAAAAATGGGGGAAATATAATGTCAATCCAAAACACATTTATGTATTCTTGTACAGGTAAAAAAGCCATTCATACTCAAGTACTGATGTGGTGGACCTTTGTGATTCAAACTTGTGATTCAAAACACATTCATGTATTCTTGTACAGAGTTTAAAGCCATTCATACTCATGTACTGATGTGGTGGACCTTCGTGATTCAAACTGAAGAACCCAAAAATCTGGATTTCCAGTGGAAGATTTTTCAGCAAGACTCAATCAAACCTATAGAGACACAATGCATAAGCTCAACCAGAAATATTAGCCTTCATTAAAGGATCAACAGCTGCCATGGCAAGGAATTGGTTGGGGAAGGAATTTCAGGTTAGTTTAGGTAAAGTGGATAAATGCAATTTTTGCATTAATGCATTACAATAATTGTGTTCTTTGGAGGTTTTAGAAGCTTTCTAAATGGTTTAAAAAATTCTTGCTGTAGCTGATGATCTTCAGACAGAAAAATTAACTAATGTCCATGTGTTTAGGGTCTAAAATAACTGGTTGATATGAGTGGGTTATATATTTTTTTTGCTAATGTAAAATATAGAGTTTTTGTAGTTTAGCAATAAGCTGTTGAAATAGGCCTCTTTTCCCCTTCAGAAAACTTGGGCACAGTTCAGTTCTTTTTTACGATTAACCTAGGATTGCTCTGACAACAGTTTATTGCCAGGATGGATGCAACGAGAATAAAATGATATTACTGGCTGTAAATTGTTCCCAGGGTATTTGCATCTCCTGAATGAAAGATGATCATATCAAGCCTGAGAATTTTTTCCTTCATCTAGATAATGGGCTCGTGTGCATCTAATAAAGCCATACAACCACCTGACCATTGAAAGAATATGCTGACCACAGCCTATGAATTATAGATTATGCCAAATCATTTTCCTTTATGATACTGCTGCAGACCAGTGCAGGAACAAAGATGTGAAGAATAAAATAGTTGTTTCATCTTTTAAGGGTATGCAACAGTGAAACATAAGTGTGTTGTATTAAAATAAACTATCGGCAGCAAACACAACAAGGGGCCCTATTACTAATTTATATTGGACAGTAAGTAAATTAAACAATATCTAAAGCAAGTTTACTTTTGATTTTATTACAATATAAAAGGGTTTGGAACCTCTGCCAAACTTTCATTGCTCAATGGCTAGCAGTCTCCTCTTGCATCACTAACGTCTCAGGTTCAGTCTCAGCCATGATTAATCTATTATGTTTATGGTCTATTATGGTTTCCTGGGCACTCCAGCTTGCTTTCATATCCCCATACCTACTGGCCTTAGACTATGACCATGACCTATGACTTTGTAGATACATTAGATGGTAGGCTCCTCCGAGGAACAGTTATTAACGTGACTTTGGACTTTGTAAAGCACTGCAGAAGCCGCCAGCTCTATATATATAAATAGTGCTGTCTGTGAGATTCAGCCTTTTTATTTTTCCTGATGACCATTGGGACATTACTTAAAAGTTGATGAAAATTCACAATTTTTCACTGGTATAGGAACAGAGGGGGGATATTCCAATGAAAATATTCCCTTTCCTTGGAAAGATTTCCTCTCAATTCCATGGTATGGTTTAAGAAAAGAAATAAAGAAAATTCCACCGAATGGAAACAAAGAAAAAGAAACCTGACAAAATTGTGGGCCACCAAAAGGCCAAAATTGACCCTTCCAATGTTGCAGTGTCTTTGATCCATTTGGTTTCTGGCCCTTCCATCTCAGGGTCTTCAGTCATTAATATTAGCTGGGTTAGGAACCCATAACTTGAGAATTTACACCAGCTTCAGCACCTAATTATGCCAAAACCGTATACCAAGCCGCATATGCGCAGCTCACTATTTGTGAAAATCGGCAGGCAGGCAGGTTGGAACAGCTTTGACTTAAGATTTCATTTTGTAGCACCAGTAGTGCATGCACATTCTGCTTTTTCAGGTCTTTAACTTGTATTTCTTTCAGTTTTTTCTTCAGTGACCAACAATATATTCCTGATCTCTGATAGTATTATCAGCAAACATCTGTTTACAGGGTGGAGTCTAGTTAGGACTAAATGGTAGTATAAGTAGGTCATCACCAAAGTCTATGTTCTATGGGGCAGTTGGGTGTATTATAGAAAAACCCCGGAGTTTAAATGATACCTGGCCTCATATGCTCTTTTTCAACCCATAACATGAGCTGTATTCAATGGACATTTCAAGCCTTTTTTTCCTTGTTCTTTTTCTTTTTTTTTTTGTAGTGACCAAATTTTTTTGTGATTTTGTGATTTTTCTTACCATAAAATACCGTATTTTTCGGCGTATAAGACACACTTTTTCTTCCCCAAAACTGGGGGGGAAAAGTGGGTGCGTCTTATACACCGAATACATGGTAAAAAAAAAAAAAATCATACTCACCCGATACCCCCTTCTGATCACTCTGTGTCAGAGTGATTAGAAGGGGATACATTGACACAGAGTGATTTTTAAGTATTTTGTTCAGAATCTTTTTTTTCTAGGTTTTTCTTGTTTAAAATTGGGTGCGTCTTATAGGCCGGAGCGTCTTATACGCCGAAAATACGGTAACAATGGACAAACTGACAATAAACTTTGATGTGAGCCCCCTATTGTTAATATATGTCTACCCATGTATAGTGTATACTTGAAAACCCTGAAATAAAGAACGTTATAATGAGGTCACTGCACTTAAGTGATTGCATTTAGTTTTTTAAGTTGCTGGAAATGAAGAGTTGATAGTCAGGAATCAACAGTCATACTATGGATTTGGTCTGTGTGCAATAACAATTTTACATGCATCATAATTCAAGTGGTGTCATGATAAAAAAGCTAAAGGTCCTTCATTTGCCTCATGTATAGTTAAGATGTATGAAAACAAAAAAATACAGTACAGTATATAATTTATGAATATATTCTGCAATTTTCGAAATGTTTTCTAATAGTTTCTGACAAATATTGTATATACTTAAGTATAAAACCCCAAAATGCCATTAACAAGTTTATATTTGAGTCACTCCACTAGATGGCAATGTGTTTACATGTAAAGTGAATAACAAATTCTTGCTGTATGAGATATTTTTATAGTTTGTTACACCCTTTACATGAGGACCTAGTACTATCTGCTGGTGGCCAACAATCATGCACAAAAGATCATTTATGAATAAGTCACCTATTAATATCAACTCAAAAGTACAAAACTCTTTAATCTACAAAAGAGAAAAAATAAACAAACCAAGCCCTTTATAAATGTTTCAAAAATAACACACCATGGGTATATTTATTTACATTATTTTAACAGGCATTTCTGCATTTTACATTTTAAATGTTAGCAGTGATAATTGTATTTTGTGCCCTAGGTTTATACTCAAGTCACTGTAGTTTTCCCTGTTTTCTCGGGTAATAGTTACCTTGATTTATCTTTGAATTGGTTTATATTGGATAATATACAGTATTTTACCATAAACCTGACAAATCCCACAATTTGTAGGGTTGAAAATTGATATTTCAGCTTGTGAATGTTTGTCATTTTTTTAATCATTTTTTCCACTTTATAGCGAGTGCGATTTAACTGTGAAATGATAAAACAATTTTACCAGCTTTAGAAACATGCTCTAAAATTTAATGGGGCAGACTTTCACCTAAATTAAAATTACAGTAAGTTTAATCTCCATTTATGGCCTCTGAGAGAAGTTACATCCAAAGTCTGCTATGAAATAATTGCAACAAGACCTAATTATTCTGTTGTACAAATAAAACACCTACTGAGCAGAGAATACACAAAGTCAAGCACAAACATTACTCTCTCAAGCACTGGTTGCCCCAAGAGTGCCCTGGAATTTAAAATTAGCAGCAGAGTGCAGACGCTTTATTTTTTAGTGATTGCTCATTTAGGAGCATAACCAGAAGCCAGTAAAGAAAGAATTCTGAAGAGAAAGAATATTATTTATGTTTTACAGACTTCTTTTTAATGAATTGTATATTTATAGGCAGTTCACTTTGGGCAAGTGTTCCCATTGTGGTTGGCACCTTACCATCCACTTGGCTTCCACAAATGCTTCACTGGTTCATAATGAGTCAGTGTTTGAACCTTTTACAGTGGGACAGTTCCGCTTTAAAAAGGAACTAAAGCCGTCAGTACTTATTTTCTGTTCAGCAATGCAATGTCATTGAGCTCAATGGCTACCATTGATATCTTCCCTGGGTTTTCCGCTGGGTCAGCATCTTTGGCCATCTTGATTAGCTGATGATGTAACGCTCTTGCATGCACTTGTATAAAACCAGCTTGCTTTTATTTAAAACATATGTATAGCTAAAGACTTGAAGGCTTTAACTTGACTTTGTGGGGTGCCAATAATTAAATATGATATTACTATATACAAGCTAATGACAGTATATAGTATATACTATTACATATATACAAGCTAATGACATTGTACAGTGGAGTTTCAGTTACTATAATACAACCACTGGCAAAAATTATGGAACCACTACTTTTGGAGGATGTTCATTCTGCTCCGGGGTGGACATTGGGACGTGCAAACTGTACTACTGTATGGGGACGGGAAACCCTCCTCAGCTATCAGGGACTCCTATTAGTTTGTCAGTTATGCACAGGGACCCACTGTTGGTTATGTTCACCACTGATTCACCTGTTGCAAAAACCTCCTCTGGATTTTAGGACAAGCTTGAATTGTTTCAGGCATGGACCTCACTAATGAAATACAATATTCTTTATCAACCAAGTTCCAACTTTCATTTTTAGCAGGTAACAGATCAGCTTTGCAGGATGAAGCCTTCTCATTGTCATTTTTTTTTCCATTTCACCATAATTTTTCCATCAGATTTAGATTCAGACTATTTGTCAGTGTTGAAAATTCTTGTTGTCTAAACCATCCAATAAACACCATGACCTTCTCAATGAGTACTAACCCCGACAAACAAAACCATCCTTTCAACTGCACATAGCTGGGAAGAACATTCATAAATTTAGTGTCTGTGTCACCATATTGCATAGGGAAGCAACAGAAATATCACAGTAGCCGTCACCTCTTCTGTTACAACAATAGCCCTGTATTTTCCGAAGGCACCGTCTCAATTCATCTTATAGCCTTGCATTGTCTGAAGGCATTGTCCTAATTCATTTTAATCAAATTGTGGGAAAACAAAAACAAGAACTTATTGACAATTCTAATTCTGTATACTTCCCTGATAATACTTCTAAAAGTTATTACATAAAGTTTGTCTCTGGCTTGTTTTTTAATTTAACTTCCTGATATATTAGCTTACCCGCTCCATTGTATGGTATTGGATATATAATGGATTTTGTAGGCCACCTTGAAGAAACTTAAGTTACTTAAAAGCTGCTTTACAAAAAGTATTACAGAACATAGAGGAGTATCAGCATTTGCAGCAAGTTTTGGTTGCTATCCATGGTCCTGAAAAACAAGTTTATGTTTTGTTTTAAATTTCTGTATTTTACTTAATGTATTGCACCAAGAAAATTAATTTTATTTATATAAAGGACATCTTCAATCCACGCACAGAGCAATTAGATTGTAATAATACCAGTATCAGGGTCAAATTAACAAATGTCCTAATCACTATCTTCATTGGTGTGAGGTTTTTTTTTTTACCAACAGAGTTCATGTGTGTATCAGTTCTTGGTTGTCTCATAATAAACCTCGTGAAGACTAAACAAACTCTCTTCATATACTGTAATAACTATGGGGCTTTTGTGTGTGATTTATAAGAGCTATTTTTCTGTAATCAATCTATTTACTTTTCTAGCTTTTATCGTTGAGCAAAGTCTTCTTTAGCACATACCAAAGATTCTCAATGGGTTTCAGATTTGGATGTTGGCCAAGCCATGTGTGAAAATGATGTTTCATGCTTCTTGGACAACTCTTTTCACATGTGAGCCCATGCATTGGGCATTGCCATTTTGGAATGACTGTGACATCCATTGATGGAAAAACCTGTTCATTCAGTATATTCAGCTGACCTTATTTTCAAGCACATTGTTGAACCTAGACCTGACCAACTGAACCAACCCTAGATACCACTGCCCTCGCAGGCTTGGGGAATTTTTTGGCCTGGTGTAATAAATTAGCCAATGAAACTATCGCTAATTTCCTTTCTTTGCCTGTGGTTACTTATGTGAAAGAGGAAATGCTCCACTGATCCCACATTGCCAGTTCTTCCAAGTGACATCCGTGTTGGAACTTTGGGAAAGGCTTGGTTGGAAAAACCAATTATCTATGCAAAGAAATAGTTAAATAGGACTAACAAGAAACAGATTTGATGGCTCACATATATGACATATGATATGATGTGATAAATAAGATACCTTTTTTAAGAATAATAATTTCTATTGCATAAAAGCTCCCTTTAATGAATACAAAAATCCAAATTGAAAGATTACCTGTGACATATTTCTTTTATGAAGACATGCATCATCATGCAGTTTCTTTCTGTTTATTTGAGTCAGCTATCAATAATGTGCTGCAAGTCGTGTCAGCATTGATTAAATGATTATCCTGTTTATATTTCTCCTACATAAAACCATCTTTAAAACTTGTTGATCACTCTTGGGCTGAGTATTTGTGAAAACATGAATGACCCTCCTGACATTCATCTCCCGGGGACAGTGACAAATGCCTGGAGGGTTTGTGAGTGACAAATCTATATTAATTTGCATGTATGTAAGAAAGAAGAGGAGAAAAATCATTTCAGCCCGGTCCCCCCACTCACTGTATATAGAAATAATGTGTAGGACAAGTGACAAATATAAATTATGAAACAAATAAGTATGCATATACAATTTGAAGCAATGTGTCACCCGGAATTTCTCTGGCCATATTTATGGTTATTGATACAAGTAGCTGTGCTCAGGGATTAATCGGGATGTGATACCCTGACTTCAGTGAAGTTTGCTATTAAATTGGCAACTTAATATAAAATAAACCTGAAAAAGCTGTGTGAGTACAAGAATAAGCATTCTAGTACATTGTAATATAATAAAGCCAGCCTTTTGGCTATACAATGAACAGGTATTGACATAACAGAAATAGGCACTGAGATGTCTGTCTTGTTTACAATCCGAACCTGGCACAATAATGCCATGAAGCTGATAGTGAATCATATGTAATATCATGTAGATCTAAACTCAATCAAGTTCATAAAAGCTTTAACATCTTAATTCTACAGTTTTTTTTTTTCACTTCTTTATTTAATTCATATTTGGTGGAGCTGGCAGCCAATGAGGGAGGTATTCACTATCCTCTTTGATTCAGGCTATCACAGTACAACTGTCCTGTCCTACAAAAATTTGCCTGTCTGTTTTTCTCCCAACACCTTATATTAGTCAGCACAGCAAGTTAGATTAAAATTGACAAAAGATAATCAAGAGTGGACAAAATGGATTAAAATGGACAAAAGAGTCATCAAAATACATTCCTTATGCTAAAAAAAAAGGCCATGGCAATTTCAGCTTTTTGGTCTTGAATAGTGTTGGTCGAATATCTCACTATTCAATTCGATGGATATTCGATCAAATAGGCCGATATTAGTTGGGCAAACGAACGTCGAACTCAAACACCATTAAAGTCAATAAGGGGAAAATTCAGGATTTTTTGGGGACTGTGTAGAGCTTCCACAGCTTCCAAATACAATTAAAAAGACATGTCAAGACTCCCACAGCTCTGCACAACACTGTACAAGGCTAGAAAAAAAATCATATGACCTCTCAATGGAGAATCTCCATTGAGAGGTCATATGAATTCAGTATGACTGTGGTCACAGCTGATTGGAGGCACGTGCCCTGCACCCAGGTGCCTCCAATCAGCTGTGACCGCAGGTTCCCATGGTCCCATCAATTATTAATGATAAGTACAGCCTAGGGACCGTGGGAACCTTATTTCAGTTACTGTGAAAAAGGTAGGTACACACAAATCACATACATTTATTAAAGAATATGTTTCACAATAAAGTCTGGACTGGAATATTTGCACTTATTTTTAACCTTTCAAGGAACCAGTAAGGGGTATTATGTACCCCTGTACTTATTCCCCATGGTTGGACATCTGGGAGTTCCCTTGTTACAGAGGGCTTCCGGATTCCGGAATTCGGAGCGCCAAATCTGCGCCGTCGAGTCCTGTGTTTTTCGGGTCGGGTCTATCCGAATTAGAACAGCCATATTCGGGTGGAATATAAGGACAACCAGGAATTCGAACACCAACACTAGTCTTGAATATATTTGGTTGTAGAAAACTCACCACTTAAAGGACTGTTGTTTGGTCTCCAGATCAAAATGTCATACCAAAAAATTTGTCCCAGAATCACTTTTTACCCAGATACACTTTAACAC
This sequence comes from Pyxicephalus adspersus, assembly GCF_032062135.1. Lineage (NCBI taxonomy): Eukaryota > Metazoa > Chordata > Amphibia > Anura > Pyxicephalidae > Pyxicephalus > Pyxicephalus adspersus. Next base: position 14,591,825 of record NC_092861.1, read on the forward strand.
TTTGGATACACACAATATAAGTCACATATTATAATTTGATTTATGATGCTTCACTGTTGCAATGAGGAGGCCAGAGTCAACAATGCTTAAATCTAAATCATTAGTAAATTAGGAATACTCCAAAGCCAAAAATTACACCATGTCTCCCAGGCCCTTAATCCACAACCATATTTGTAAACTGACATCTGTAAGTTAAGAACATGAAGCTAATGAATGTTCTCTTGATGTTGTCATCCCCTCAGCAACCTTCTGGTTCTATACTGGTCAAATGGAGGTTATTTAATTTGATATATAAGTGAATACAGGTCTGGGTTCCTTGTTGGTTCTTTCTCTTCCATGTCCAGGCCATAACCTCCCACTGTCCTCCAAGGGGTGTTTCTGGAAGTGGATTTATCTAGAAAGATGTATCTGAGTCTCGTGTTCATATTGGAGAAACAATTACAACTTTTGGTGAAATTTGGACCTCTTTGTCTTAAGATCACTTATATCCCTTTAGTGGTTCAGATCATCAATCAAGCTATCATTTTCTCTCCTCCCCAATCCTTCTTCACAACATCTATCTTTATAGGGTTCATTGTCAACCACATTTGTTGGGTGGTCAGTATTGAGGCCCGGTAATCTAGTATTTGGTAAAGAAGTCTGATGCTCAAGTTCTCAATATGGTGCACGTAAATAATTTGAAAAGCTTGTCTTACTTTTATTCTAAGATCAAAATTTCTTTAATTTGTTGGTTTAATAAAAATACTTTATTTTGTTATAAAGGAAAATAAAGAGCTGCAGTCAGGTTTGGTCCAGTTTTCTGATATTTGTATTATTTCATATCACAGTTTGGTTTGTTGTAGGTGGGTGTTTTGGGGGCTGTACAATCCCATGTTATACTCTCTCTCATTGTGCTTCAATGGCAATCTGTAGCCAAGTTGTGCTGCAGGAAAACAAAGGCATTTACCCACTACATTACAACCACTCCAGTGTTTATTTCCAACGTTTAAAACAATTAACAATGATATTGTAATCTGATTTGCGGCTATACAGACTCAAGTCTGTTTTTTTTTATCTGCCCCATGGTGCATTATTCATAGACAAAATGTTCTGAATATGAATGATGGGAAATCGTATATTCTTAGAAAAACACTTGACATTCCACCAGCCCCGGCAGAGGAAAGAGATGAAAATTACATGAGCAGCTGATCTGTTTTCTCATATCTCGAAATTACTTGCCATTTATTATTTAATTGAATCCACTCATAAGCAGCCCCTGAGCCTTGAGTCATCTTAATCTGTCATCTCCCACTTCTGCAGCCTTGGTTTCATAATTCAATCTATGATTTGTGTCATTAACAAATTAGATCAGCTTTGCAGGCATTCCTTTATTACAAGTGTTATTAGCGGTGGTAATGTGTCTGCTTTCCGGAGCTCTAATGTTTAACCTCTGCTTGATGAAGGGCAGAGCTTTATTAATCACTGTTGCCAGGATTTCCAGGAAAATGCTGGAGGGACTCACTATAGAAGATGTTGTTATTGTTACTTCTCATTTATATAGCACCAGCATTTTCCCCGGCCCCCAAAGGCCAACTCTGTGCTGCAAAATCATCCACTATACAGCTATTGTTATCCAGCAAATAATGTAACACAGCTAAGGCAGAAAGTCCTATTCATTTACATTTAGGGAACAATAAATAAATGGAAAAAAAAATTGGAGGTATTCCTTATGCTTACTTGATTTTTGCTTAATATGAAAAGGTGGCCACCAAAAGAAGCATTTGGTTAAAGAGAATTTATGGGTTCTATTAAAAGAAAAATAGGGAGTCAGATGTTCTGTTATAAATTCCATCGTGGAATTTTCCACGTCCATGTGTTTCAATGGCAGTAATCGATTTTTACCAGGGAATGTTTTAGGGAATGTCAGATTATCTGTTATAAAAAAAGGAACCCAATAGGTCTCTTGCCAAAATAAAACTCCTTTACCTTTCAGATAGCAATATGCTGAACCCAAAAGAAGAGAAGAAGAACATGGCAGCAGCAAAGTGACCTCTCATAGCTCAATTTCACCAATGGTATGGCAATGGTAAGTGTGCTGTAATGTGCAAGTATGCTGTCTGTACTTGCACAGGATGGTGGGAGCTTATCTCCTATTGCTATTATTATATCCCAAAAACATTCCTAAAAATCATTCCTCTACAAGAAGAGTGTAGTCAGATTATTAGGAGTCAAAGCAGCAGCACTGCTTTGCTTGAAAAATAAAATTATTATAAGCCCATGGAGAGGGGTAAAATTCTGTAGATCAGTGGGCAGTTTATGTGAGTTGTCAGCTCAAGCAAGATGTTATTAGCACTCTAGATTTTTTAATGGATCAGTGGGTATTTTGCAGAGTTTTTAAAGTAATAAAACATGGGAAATATGTATTTACTGCAGTGGTACTGAAAATGATTTAGTATATTTTGCCCCAACATATGGTTAGTATGTTAGATAAAAATTTGTTTTAAACAAAATTCCATATACAATAATTTTCTCCCATATACTGTCAACATTTGCAATAAATGGTATATGGGGCAATATCCCTCAGCATCTCTCTGCTACCACATACACCTTTGTATGAACAAAAGGCTGCCAGCGAGGGTCTTCCTCTGTCAATGTTAGTTGCCTGGCTTTGTCTGGCTTTAGCAATTTCTCACAGACCTATAAAAAAGTACAGTAAATGAAAGATAGAGAAAAGTTTATCCTGATCTTTATTCTTACTTCAAATTGAGGTGGAGAGCAATGAACTCAGATCAGTATAACTGCAGCAATGGTTGTCTTCATAGCAGATTGACGAGTATACCTAGCTAGTATATGAGAAGGCCATACTGGTGATGAGATGTTGCATGGAGCAATAAATTCTACTCCACCCTACAGAAACAATTAAAGAAATAAATAGTGTTATGTATGTGTTCTAAGGGCATAGGGGTAGGGAAGACAAATCTATGGGGCCTTTAATTAAATCAGTTACTGTAACATTCTCTAAACATTCCCTAATTGAGAATCTTTCAGGTCCATGAGTCTTCATTGGCAGTGATTGATTCTCCATCAGAGAATGTTTGGTGTATAGATCCAATGCATCCTGGTCCAGGACCCACCAAAGCTTGCTGATTGGACAATGAGGGAGAACACTGTAAACTGAAGAGGTCACCCTTTTTCTGTCTCTGCTATGCATCGATTTTGCTGTTTAGATACTTGCACTAATTTTAATTTTGATAAATATAGAACTGGAACAAATGGTGTTATTTTATATCTGCCAGGAGTTCAGTTTTATGTGCAGCTGGCATTTAGGTGTTATTTAAAGGCAAACATAATTTGTTTCAGTGCGGATTATACAGCACTTGGAAAAAATATGAATACCTTTTACCGCAATGCCAAATTTTCACTGAGTCACCTCCTAAAATACTCAGAGGAACAGCTGTCAAGCTCATGATGTTTTTATGCTCTTCTGTTTTTTTTCTCCTCCTGTTCTGCATGACTTTCCATTGTTTTCATCCCTTTCATACGCCATGCAGCATAACTATTACCTTCCAATACTTCTGAATTATTCTGTGTAGGCCAGAGTCTATAGTGAGAACATCTCATGAAAATTATTTTTGATTAATTTGGACTCAACCAGTTTTCATTACGTTGGGATTCACTAATAAACGCCACATTACTGTAAACCCTTTCATTCTAATAGGAGTAATACGTACTAAGTGATAGGGAGTGATGGTTCTACAGATAGAGGATGGAAATGGTATTTCATATACACTTACATACTTTATATTAATATTTATTCCTTATTTTATCCTTACAGATAGCCGCATGGCGGTAAAGACAGAATGAGAGGGCAGAACCTCTGTGGATACCCATGTCACACATATTACGAGGCTTCTCCTGAGCATCCCCAGACCCAGGCATGCACAGAAGGGATTTTTTCCTACAAATGCCAATCACGCATGTGCAGTAAGATTGGCACTATTTTTTTCCCATTTACAGCAGGCTACATCACCCAATCTTGCACCTGCGCAGTGTTAGATCAGGTGACGTGGCCAGAATAAGAAAGAAGACAGATGCAGATGGCGGCACCCAGCACGTTCTCCACACTGAGAGGAAGGATGATTGAAAGACAATATGGGTCCCAAAGGAGAACATCTCTGGAGGAATCTGCAGAAGTAAAGGTAAGTGAATTTTTTTTCTGTTTGAAAATTTTAGTTCAACTAGAAACCCCTTATAACATCAGGATTACATTATTTGGTGAGATATAATGGGAATATGGATGCACAAAAATGCTATCTTTGTTTAGACCTCAAGGTCAACATGGACTTCTGAGATGCTGAGCCATTGATGTGAAAGTTATTTTAATCTTGTTGCCTGCAGAATGTTTATGTCCTGAGCTGTGGGTGTCTATGTGTCTATATCATACATGCAAATTCCATTACTGACTTAGCTTTGACTTTCTATAAAGTTACAACATCCTATGGGGTGATTACTGAGTAAGGATAGACTAAGGAATTACTTCCAGTCTAAAGCCAGCCAATATCATACTCCAAGCCTTTTGGATTCTGCTCGAGTTTGACAGACTCCTAGGCTTCATCACTTGACTGGAGCCTGGAGACAAATAATGCTACAAGGAACGTTTGCTCTATATTGTGAATTATCAGCAATATATACCAGTATTTATGCAGATTTGCATTGTAATTGAGAAGTCCACTTGAAAATGCAGCCTTGCCACTGTTTATACCGCTAGAGCTAAGTTTAACTTTATATTGTTGCTGTGACAATGAAGAGGGAAAAAATTGAGTTGTCACTGCAAAATATGACATCTGATGAAGCACCATCTGCAAGTCAGTTTAAGCCAAGTACGCCCACCAAAGATGTACCAGGACATGTAACACATGCATGCCCAGATAGTATCATGTAAGAAACCACATTTCATAAGCTGCAAAATAGCAAAAAGTGGACCTTTCAACACAATTTACACTTTTGCTTAAAAAGCTTCCTTCCCCTCAATTAGGAAAACATTATTGGTTTTATTTTGTTCTTAATATACATACCTATTTGAGAGTTTTCTTTTTTTCTTGCCTTGCCAAAGGTAATTGACAGCTTTCTCTAGTATTTAATATATATATGTTTTGAATTTTTGGATTCATATTTCTAATAAAATAGTTTAAAAGATCTGAGCTATGATTGATGTTTTTTCATTTATGCAATATACTGAAAGATAAAAAAAGGATACTAAATGGAATCTGGAAGTAATATTAAAGGGGGAACTACCTTTATTAACTGGTCCTTGCTGGGAAGAGCCACTTATCAGGCCAGCAATCTGACACTGTGCACCACTGCAGTATGTTACGCCCAGTTTATTCTCTCTAGCGGTGTCACAGCAGCAAAGGTGACCAAAGAATTAGTTCGCCCTTCGCTCAGCAGCTTGCAGCATCCCCAGATTCCCTTTAGCTGTGCAGCTTCCACCTATGCAGTGTGCGAATAAGGGGATTTTAGAATATATGCTGCAGCCAAAAAGCAAAATAGTTCTTGGCTTTAATCTTGCCCTGGCATTAGTTGCTAGGACTTTATAACCTTTCTGTTCACAGTCACCAGTTGCCTGTTGCAGCATTTAGCTTGTCTGACCTGTTGCTGGTGTAATTACCTACTAGGTTTACTGTCTCAGCTTTTTACCTTTGGATACCTTTTTGGGCAGACTGACTACCTTTCTATGACCTTTATATTCTCCCTAGACATGTCTTTGCTGGACCCTCCTGAGCTGCGTTGTCTGCGGATCACCTGGTGACTGACCCTGGACTGTCTAAAGCTACGTACACACTTTCAATTATTATTGTTGGAAAACGAACGACGAACGATCCTGCACGATATCTACGAACGATCGTATAGCACCGATCCGGCACATAGAGATAACGACACGATCGTTCGTAGATATTGTACACACAATAGGTACGATCGTTTGAGCGATAGAGGAACTATGTGCACGACAGGAAAGTGAACGAACGTTCGTTCATTACGCATGCTCTGAACATGGACGATCAACGAACGACCGTACACACGAACGATGTTCAACGATCGTCGTCCAATCCGATCCGCCGGTCCGGTCGTTCGTTTCCAACGAGTTTCCTCGTTCGTCGGCGTCGTTGGTTACTTTTTTACGAACGATTTTTTGCCCAATCGATCGTTCGTCGTTCGATTGGAACGTGTGTACGCACCTTAACACTCTTTGGGTCCCCTGTCCTGCTCGGTGGGCTCCTGGTCCTCCATCAGTCTTTCCCCCATATGCTGTCCTTTGCACACAGAAGTTCTGGGAACAACCTTGTGATGAGATGGCACAACTGGTTTCTGGAGACTGAACAGGGGCTTGATATAGGCGAAGAGTGCAGGGTTAGATTGGGGGATCGGCATCTTGTGATGGACCAGGACTTTACAGTCACTGGAGGCAGAAATACAGGGGAACAATTCAAATAGGGGCACTTGCTTTGATGATGACTGCCCTGAATTGGATATCATCTCATACTTCCAGTTAGGACGGGAAGTGAAGGATAACTAAGCCAATGCTAGAGGAACGAGAATAAAAAAACTTTACAAGGGTCCTAACTATTCTTATCTCATTTTGCATAAGTATATTGTGAAGTGATTTTGCAGATTTTCTGTAGCTTATTTTTTTATGCTGTTTTAGATTCCCTGATTAGGCATGTCTGTACAATGTAACATTTCAAGGTTCTACTTCTGAAAAGGCAATATTTTAATGCTCCAATTAACACTTCAAAGAGCAAATTAAACTCACCAGGGTGCACGGTACAAAAGGCAGAACTGGAACGAATAATACTGTAGAATGGCACAGCTTGTAAGAACGCTGAACCGTTGTCCTCTTTATTCCATGGGAAAAATTATCACCTTTTTGCAAACATTGGTAATTAAATGCGGTACAGTATGAAGAGAGTTACCATGACACTGTTCTCTGAAAAATCAGCACAGAAGAAAGTGCACTTTTGTAAAAGCATTGAAATGAAATTACAGTGTTACAAGTGTTACAATTTCCATTTGCATAACCCCCTTTTCAGCTTATTGTCCTCACGGTTATTATCATTTTTAAGGCAAGGTCCTGCTTTTAGGATCTGGAGCTTATATTATGTCTGAAAAAAACAATTTATCTCTCAAGGCTGTCTTTTTCAACAACACCTAGACACCTAACCAGATTTGTGACTACTAATGTGTGTGACAACCAGACATGTCACATTAGATTGCAACAGTATCAATAAATATAGGAAAAAGGTTCTATTTTCATTAAGAAATAATAAAGAAAAGCAAGCACACATCCATATATGAGTAATATACAGTATGTGTCCCATATGGCCATGTACCTACTTGGTGGATGTCTGAGATGGTATGGGTGGCCTCTTTTACTTCTCCAGCACAGATATACCTGATAATAATGACAGGTGGCCTTATGAGCACCCAAGGGGCACAACTATTGGCATTTGTTTGTACAGCGCTGCGTAATATGTTGGCGCTATATAAATCCTGTTTAATAATAATAATAATAATTTGTACTGTGGCCTGAACCTCAGGACTGGAACAGGCTCAAAGGCAACTTTCAACTGAACTATGTGGATGGTCCATGGAAGATGTTCCGGAACAAAAGCCACAGGAACGTCTTCTAAGACAAGCTGGTTCAGAAGCCAATGATCTGGAAAGTGCAGAAACAGGAAACACATTTTAAGAATGATTAAAAAGCAACAAGCAATTGGTTATATTTCAGTGTTATATGTGTATCACTTGGCCATGTACCTGGTGGATGCCTGAAATAGGGAGGATAGCCTCTCTGACATCTTCAGCACAGATGAATCTGAATGTGATGATATGGGCACCAGAGGGGCATGACTGCTGACATTTTAGTGTGGGCCGCTCGCCTGGTACAGGATAGCATTCAGCTTCCAGATCAGTTAGGTGGATTGTAGTTGAAAGGTGTGCAGGAACAAAATCCATAGGAACATCTTCTGGGACAAGCCAGAAACCAGAGATCAGCAAAGTGGAAAGACAGAAAACAAAAGCAGTGTCAAAAATTAGTTAGTCCAAACATAGGGGTAATGTAAATGTCACAACTGGAACATGAGTTGGGTGAATCAAAATGTCAAGGTTATAAATCATATCGAGCAACAAACAGCTGTAGATCACTCAGGCAAGAAGCGGTGGAATGCTGAACCAAAAATTGGCTAACAAGTGCATGCATTAGCGCACATGGGTGTCTATACATGCTCTGAAACACATATGGGAACAAGTATACCCATGCATCACTATGCAAGTACATAGTACAGTGTACCAGTAAAATGCACTAATCCAAAGGTGCAAAAGTATGCCCGCCAACTTGCTGATTCTCCACTTACAAAGTGTTGGTGTATGCAGTCAGCCTGTGTAGAGGCTGCTGGAATTCTTTATCTTTTCTGCTAAAAATATTCACAGCCCTGGCTTTAGGTGTTTGGAAGTGGCATCAATACCGTTTCAATTATTTAAAAGGGAGCAGGGGCAGCAAACCTCCTTGATGGTAATTGTTGCAAAAAACTTCTATTCCTAACTATGGTATGTATTTTATCAGTAGTGTCAACATCGTTATTATAATCTAATGACCATAAAAAAAGGTTACATATTTTTGTAGCTGTAAGTATTTATCAGCGTTTTCAGGGTATCTGGTAATTCAGCTCTAACACAGCATTGATTCGGAATGATCATACTGCCCTCTATCATCAAACTAAATAAAACCTTTAATAACATATAAGGTAAAGTGAAATCCCAGGTTTGACAGTCATCTAAATATATGCAACAGCTTGCATTCTTAAAAGGGAAAGCAGGACCTGGGCAAAGCAGGCCTGCAGATCATGATATGAGTGGAGTCCTGGTATAATCTACATTTTGACAGCCAAGTCCTGCAAGGTATAGGGGAAGGCCATGGTAATACAGATCCAGGTGAATTTCCCTACTAGGACTCTTTTAGGTATGACTCCGCTTTTGTGGAGATATAAACAATCCTGAAGATTGCAGGGGTTTTAACAAACTATGTTGCATATTTCCACCTGTTCTTGTTCCAAAGAAATACCTGTTTATTTTGACATTGTTCCAAATTAATTAGTTTTATTCACCTAGTGCACTTTGTTAGTTTTCTGATGGAGAAAGTAGTGGTATCCACATGCCAGAATTATTAAACACTTGGAAAGGATTTCACCAGAACTGAAATGTCTACTTCCTAACAATTTAGGAAATTTTAGGAAAATAAAACAATAAATCAATAAACCTATCACAAAAGCAGTATATAGAACACCTGCATGATGGCAAATTGCATTATTTTCTTAATATTTAGAAAACTGCAGCAGCTGTATATTAAAACTAAAATGTAACAATAAATTACAGATTTACGTGTATTGCAATTGTAAATATTATATTTTTTAAATGAAAGTGAAGGTTCTCATTATCTTCTCTGCATAAGGTTAATGCATAGCTAAATAGAATTTCCAAATGCTGAGTTGGAAAAAGTCCCACTGGAGAAAAGGGTGTTTCTGTCCTGGAACATTGGCACTGACTAATGAAGTTCAAACTCAAAAACTGCAGAATATCCTTAACTTGCCAGTATAAAAGAGCTAGAAAGAACAGCAAAGAAATCAAATTCGGTGTTTGTTGATTTTTTCCATGTTTTTGTTGGGCTTATTAGTATATAGCATTAGAACATGCAATTTCTTGGAATTGTCCCACAAGATAAATGGTACCTGATCTCCTGATTCCATACATTTATACATCTGCTGATTAGTGACGGATTATATACAGTGGCATTGGTAGGTGTGACAGCTGGTACATGCTATTCAATATGACGATGGAGATTGTGATCATTAACTGATTTATATTTAAATATAGTTTGGCTATGTACACACGACAGATGATTCTCCCCCAATATGAATGGTTCTGTTTGTCAGCCAGAATCTGACATATGTACAGTGGTCGCCCAATGTTGTTCATAGAGACATCAGGACGGGGACAACCACTATAAAGGTTAAGAGAGGAGAACACAGCAGGATGCTGCTTGCTCATTTTTTCGACCCAGTTCTGATTGAAGATGAACATGCTAAAGCTTGGTAATTACAACCACCAGACTTAAAAAAAAGAAAAAAAGAAAGTTAGAAAAAAAGCAGAGTTGCAGGAAAACTGGAAAAAAAAGACCCACCTGGGGATGAGCTTTCATGACAGTCAGGACCTCTGAAATAATGATAACAATATAGAACTTGCTCATATTTAAAGCTACATTCCACAATGTAATGATTTTAAAATTTGTGGTAACATAGTCACATCAATTTTTGTTTCCCTGTGGAGCACAGCATCCTCTACATTTTCTTCCTGCATCTTGGTGTTCATCCTTCTAATGAGAGATATGTCCACATTCCTTGCACAGCAAAAGAATGTCTGTAAATACCACTTTGCCCTAAACCTAACATAAAGTACATTTAAAGCATAACTAAACCTAAAAAACAAACAAAATGTCAAACAGGCAACTCTTTATTAAAGAATTGACAGGCTTTGCCTCTCCTGCAATACACATACCTACTTACCTGCTCAGTGTACAATGTTGACATACCTGGGTACCGGAAATGAATGAAGTTCCATGCACCTGTGCAGGAGTTACGTTACTGCACCCTGGCTAATCAAAGCCAGGTCGAAAATCCCAAACCCAGAAAATGATTTAAAAGTTCAGTTCTACTTTACCATTTCCCTGTATGCTGAATATAATTCTCAGTATTTTATTTCCCGCATGGATGCTGCATGTAACCACTTTATCTCTCATGCATGCAAGGGTATGTAGGAGGGGAGGTCGTTGGCGTTTTTCTTAATGTCCTCTGAATTCTAAAGGCTCTATTTTTAAAACAGGGAATCTGACATTCCCTCAAACATTCCTTAGTGGAAATCAATTACTGCCATTGAAATACATGGACCTGGAAGATTCCCATGAGTACATGTTTGAGGGAATGTTTGAAAAACTTTTTAGGAAACAAAGAACTCTATTTTTCGTGATATAATGTAGTTTTCACACCTGCTGCTTGAATGCCCAATTTTGTGCAGCAAGGTGCCAACTGCTCGAGAGCACACATGGCAACGCTATATAATATGTTGGCGCTAAATAAATCCTGTTTACTAATAATAGTGGCAGCGGTGGTTCAAAAAGCACCAGCGTCTGCACATGTGACATTGGCTGGCTGTGAGTGGTACAAGTACTACCATTATCATCCACTTATTCATTCGCTAAAGGGCTGCTGCAGAGAGACCTCACATGTCGCATCTACCCATGTTGCAGCAACTCTATTATTATTATTATTAATATTAATAATAATAATAAACAGGATTTATATAGCGCCAACATATAACGCAGCGCTGTACGTTAAATAGGGGTTGCAAATGACAGACAAATACAGACAGTGACACAAGAGGAGGAGAGGACCCTGAAGAGTTTACAATCTAGGAATATTTAATCAGATACCAATGTACATAAATATAAAAACACATTTAATAAACTTGTCAGCATTTATTATAAAAACATATACAACACAAAACATAATACTGCAACTGTTACTTTGTTAAATGCAGGTTTGTCAATAAAGCTCAGTGAAAAAGGGCACTGTTGCTAAGACGCAGACAGGAGCACGCTGTTGTACGAAATATGTGTGGGTGAAGAAATGAGCAGCCAATCAGGAGGCAGTGTGCGGCCGGTGACGTCAGTGCCCGGGAAGGAATTGTACGGACGGTGGTAGGTGAGTCGGGGTTATGGCCGGGCCTGAGTATGTCAGTGGGAGATGGCGATGTCCTTAGCGGTCAAAGGGAATCTGTGTCACCGGGTTCGGTTTCATAGAACACAGCACGCTGTGTATATCCATTGCTGTGTAAATAGCAGGCGGTCTGTTCTGTGACTCCGCTCCTGAGCATCTGTAACCATGATAGATTTACATTATATACATACATTATATAGGCCTGACATTATTTGTATAGTTTATTCCATATCTGTGGTGGTCATGCTGTAAAAAATAAACACATCCTAGTGACAGGAAGCCCTTAGCTCATAGTGTTCTGCAAAATGCTGAATCTCTGTGATTTATAGATCATTTCCTTGTAAGAATGAACTGCTGTGTTTGTGTGCAGAAATTTCCTGTAATGCAGACCAGTCACTGCAGCTCTATTAGTATGTCTAGAATGACAGGTCTTGTATACACCCCCTCCCTGCTAGGCTCCTCCCACAGCTCTGCTTAAGCTATATACTGCCCAGTTATACAATCTAGGCATATAGTGGATATTATATCCTACTCAGCTATTTAAATAATAAATCTAATTAAGCATTTTGGTGACATATCTATACCTAAAATTGGATAGTTCAAAGTTTTTAACCCCAACATGCACGTTTGCATAAGGGATTTGTACCTATGGCAGACATGGAACCCCTCCAGTACTGCACAGGTTCTGGTGCCACTTTCTTCTTCCAGATCCAGTCCGGCTACCTTTTTTGACCTGATTAATTGGCTTACCCCCCAAATTGTTCTTAAGCTGCGTACACACTTCCAATTTTTATCGTTGGAAATGAACGACGAACGACCGATTGACCAACGATAAAAATTGGAAGTGTGTACGTAGCTTTAGTCTGTATTAAAGACATATGACTATGGTAGGGACATTGTGAGCTCCTTTAAGAGACCGCTAGTGACATGACTATGGACTTTGTACAGTGCTGCGTAATATGTCGGTGCTATAAAAATACAAGTTAATAATAATAATGAAAGATTAGGTTTACGTTAGAACCAAAACTTTCCAACATCTCCCATCCCTGATGGTAAAGCTAAAACCCCCCACCTTGTACGTGCCTACTTTCCTGCCCCTTCTGAATGGTCACAAATGTTGCTGCCACTAATGTTTCCATTGCATATAAATCCTTACACATTTTATTTGTTGTGTTTTTTTGTTTTGTTTTTTGTAATATTTTGTTAATCTTGTATTGTTCACATCCCCTCCCTTCCATGATAGGAAAATCCCCAGATGGCTTAATAAGCTTAGTGCATCCTCCTTGTCAAGTGATGCTAATGCAGAAGGACTTATCTCCTGCCATGATAACCGGCCTGCATCTCTCTCCACAGGTGACAGCGTGAACAACGCACAATTTTACTTCAAGGTATCATCAGTCCGCGCTCTCTAATAGGTGAGTATTTCTTTCATAACCACGTATGTTCCAAGTAAAGATCCTGCACAGCTTACCAGGACTGGTCTTACATTTCCTTATAATTTAATTACTGTATGACACAACGATGATTGGCTGCTTTGTAAATTTCACTTTCATGCCCTTCCACCTACGTCCTGATTATAAGACATTACAATGAAGATCTTCAGGACTCTTGAAAATGATGCTTGAGTTTTTCTTATAAAAACAAAAAACTTGATAAAGCTGTCTATTGCACTGATGGGCTTTTATTGGGGTGCAGGGCAGAGGAAGTCAAACTTCTTAGTTCCTAACAGGTATAATAGAGCACCCCAGAGACCGCTCATGAAGAGTTGTAAAAGAAGAAATATATTTTTGGATTCCTGCAGTTTTTTATTTTGTTTTGTTTTTGTAGTTGTAGAATGTTAACTTTTTAATCACTATAAGAACACTTTGAGCATACAAATCCTATATCTGACATTGCAGGGACACTGCACTTCGATGATTTTCTGTAGTAAATACTAAAGAACTACTTTAGCATGTTGTTGTAATGCTGACCAGAATTTTTATTATAAGAGAAGAAGCACCTTAGGTTGGCAGTGAAGGTTTCAGTACTGACCTCTGCATTCTTCTCTTCTGCTGACTTCTTGTGTATGAATAGTGGGCCTATTTTTATCAAACTGCCCAGAAGAAGCACTGTCTGTGTTACACAAAGTAACCAAATACACTCTATGAAAGGAACAACATTGCTACTAAAAGCACCATAAGTTGTTGCTTCTGAATCTATAAGCCGTCAGAATATCTCATAGAATGAATGATGGAAACTATAGGCACCAAGGGTATGTTTAAAGTGCAATTACCCTGTGTTACTCTCCCGTTCCGTCACAAGGTGCCGCCATTTTTTTTTTTCTTTGTCTACTCCATTTTGGTTGGCTGAGCTAGTACAATGGAACTTCATTCATGAGATTCATTTATACCTGGCATGCGTAGAGAAAGCCAAGAATGCCAAGTATCCTGGCATCCTGTTATCCTGACAGCTCATGCGCAGATCAGCTTTTTGGCCAGAAACCTGGAGTGATCAGATAGGTAAGAGGGCTTATTGCAGAAGGGACATCGCCTGTTCCTTTCTATGATAATGACCTGCCCAATCATGAATTCTTAAAGGTGGTTGTACTTATGATAGAATCCTAAAATTTGAATCTGTTATTATACATGTACAAGATTTCTTTTTTGAATGACTTATACTCCATGACCTGGGAGTTAGAGGAAATGTGAACAGTTACTGCTGTGCCAGTGCCGTCTGAAGTCATGATATGCATAACCATAGAACATACCAGGCCTTGTAGTTTAAGTGGAATGTAAATTACAACAGGGCTGTGTATCCGTCAATGTTATGGTTACTTGTGAGCTAGAAGACAGAGTGTGTTATCAGAATGAGTTCCAACACCAGAGCAACAATTATCAGACTGCCATACTTGGCAAAAAACAGTTTGTCTAAAAATGTAAAATTTTTTTAAGATATATTCATGCATTGACTTATTGATTTTTTTTGTTTACATCTGCAGATGTCCTGTGTAAAGAAGTATGGAGTTAGGAAAGGGTAAGCTTCTGAGAAGTGGCCTCAACGCCTTGTACCAAGCCATTCACCCAGTACATGGCTTAGCCTGGACTGATGGCAAGCAAGTCATCCTAACTGCCTTGCACCTACAAAATGAGGACCCAAAGTTTGGCAGTTCTGTAGTAATTGGCCAGTTTGAGCACGTTCATGGCTTGTACTGGGGACCAGCTCATGGCAATGATATTCCATCTCTGTTGGCTGTCCAGCACAAGAAACACGTCACTGTTTGGCAGCTGTATTATAACAACGTGGAAAAGAACAAGCTGGTAGTTTCCCAGACCTGTGAGGTTGGGGATCCTCTTCCTGTCCTTCCACAAGGCTGCATTTGGCATCCGAGTAAAGATGTTTTGGTCACATTAACCAAGCGAGATGTGTCAGTCTTATATTCTGTTCGCACTGACAATACCAGTGTTAAAGCTGATATCAAGAGCACCGGAGTTGTGCACTGTGCTTGCTGGACTAAAGATGGAAGCCGTTTAGTTGTTGCCATTAGCAGCGCTCTTCATTCCTACATATGGGACAGCAAACAGAAATTGCTTAACCCTTGTACTTTTTGCCCCATCTTTGATGTTGGTGGATATATTTGCGCTATTGAATCCACTGTTGACTCCCAGGTGGCAGTAGCCACGGAGCTTCCTCTAGATAGGATATGTGCGTTAAATGCTGGAATTGCTTTTGATGTACCAGCTGCTGCTGAGATTTCCTTTACTGCTCAGCCTGGGCTTCTCCTAATGGATGAGGAGTTTTCTCTAGATGTTGCAAGAAAATCAACAGACTCTGGGACCTCTCTGTCCTTAGATTCTCCAGCAACTTCTCCAGGTACTGTAGATCTAACTCATATTTTGGTCAACCATTCAAAATCTGAACTGAGTCCACTTCTGAACCTCAAACCCAAGGATTACATCACAGGCAGCGGTCAGGACTCCTCTCACCTAATACTTGTGAACTTTGAGAAGAAAGTAACTTCCACACGGAAAGTAAGCATCCCAGGAATTCTGGTTCCAGACATCTTGGCCTTTGATCCCGGGGCTCATATTGTAGCCGTTGCCTCCAACACATGTAGTCATGTCCTCGTGTATTCATTAACATCAACAAACATGCCTAATATACAGCAGATCCAGTTGGAGAAAAATGAGCGGCCTAAAGGCTTGTATTTCCTGACAGATAAAATGTTGCTGGTGTTAGTTGGGAGGCAGAAAACCTGCGACCCAGCTTTTCTGCCCTCCTCAAGTTCTGATAAGTACATCATCCGCTTAATGGTGAAGGAGGTAATGTTTGATGAAGATTCCTCCACATCATCAGCAGCAGATATAGCAAGTGCTCATACAAGCTACAATTCTTCTGTACTCCTACATGGGAAGAAAAAGTATGCGGATAGCCTTTATAAAGAGGAACAACCCCTTGCTTGCCGGGAGCTGTTGATTCCTGGAAGTAGTACCGGGCGCCAGGGCTTTAGTAAGAAACAACTGATTGAGGAAATTCGCAGTTATAACTATGACCAAAGTCCAAGTTCAAGCGCAAGCGACTTTGAGGAGAAAAAGAACACTTTGACTGTACATAATCTGGACAGAGAGCCAAAAAACCGCTCTGTAACACTTGGTTTGGAAGCACACCAGAAGCCTTCCAGCAGGCCAAACTCCCCAAAAGCAGAGCGCAGGACAAGCCATCACCCACCTAACACCACGCCACTTTCAGAACACGACATTCTGTACATGTCCCGCAACCTGGAACGCTTGTGCAGCAATGTATCAAATCTACAGCAGCGCCTCTCAGATCTTACAGAGTTTGCGCAGAATGGAAAAAAATCTTATTTCTCATACCCATCATCTAAAGACGCTCCATTTGTCACCATCATATGTCAGGTAATTCCACAATGTCAACTCTGCTTCAGTATGTGAAATAGATTGCTGGAATGTGTGAGCAACTTTTATCCAATGAATGGATTACTTGAGAAAACTGGAAAGTGAGGTAATGAGATTGTAAACTCAAAGATTGTAACTAACAGGCTGCATATATCTTACCAGACATTTTACAGACACAAGAACAGAAGGTGCAATGTTCCCTATAGTCAAATATTAAATGCAAGGATTTCTTGGGTGACCCCTATATAGACAATTTTGGTTTCAGTAATTTTTTTCTGAAAGATGTGGAAGCAACTTGCAATCCACTATAAAGCATAATATAGAACAGTGTTGTTCAACCAGGGTTCTTTCAAAGGTTGTTTGAGCAATGAGCAATTTGGATCTCCTAGATCAATTACCATTGACACCAATAATTGTTTTTGGCTATCTGTAAGTGTGACATTCTTCCCACTTGCCAGCCAGCCAATCCCTCTCCTAGAATCTGGGGTCTACTAAGTAGAGCAGTGTTTCTCAACTAAGGTTCCAATGAACCATAGTTTCCTCCAGAGGTTGCTAAGGGTTCCTTGAGCAATGATCATTTCGGATCGTCAGGTCAGTTACCATTGACCTTTTTAGGGTTTCATTTATGTTTCTAAGGATGTTTAGATTTCAGGATTGGATAGGCAGGATGTTTTTGGCAGGAAAATGGCATACATATATTTCATCTGTGCTTTTTGATCTGATAAGAGTGACTTTTTTTCTACTGATCACCAGGCTGTATGTACTGCAAGCTCTGAATTTAGTAATTGTAGCAGGGAATCCCTGAGATCTGAAAATTATCTCAAGGTTGGGAAAGGGTGATTTAGACTCAGAAGTGAAACCAGTGATGAGTAGATATACTGAAATGAAACCTTAAAACAGGAGGAGTGATTAGAGAGGTGACTTCATTGCTATGCTGCACCTCTTTGACTGGCCAGTCAGCAAGCTAGAGGAGAGCAGAGGACACGTCTGTATTTTATTACTGTAACCGAGAAAGCGGCGCCATCCATTTGATTGGACTGTGTGTTAGGCAATTAGAAATCAACAAAACATGGGCATGACTTGAAGGAAAATTCAAAACTAACCTTAGTCCTATTTTACTAAAGAGTAGTGGAAGCTGAAAACAGACTTCCAACAAAGGTAGCGAGTTTATAAACAGTTAAAGCCTGGCTAAAAAAAAAAAAGGCAGAGTTCATGGACTGCTTGGTTACTTTCTGCCATAGTTCTTTTATGTTTATAAGGATGTTTAAATCTCAGGATTTAATAGGCAGGATTTATTTATACATTGGCAGGAAAATGGCATACATATATTTCATTAAGCCTATTGCCTGGTCTTCAGCTATAAATGATGTCTTAACTCAGAATACTTTTGTGCTTTCTCATGAACATGCAAAGGTAGTAACACCACGGGCACAGCTAATCTTGTTAGGTGTTAATCTTACAGCAGCTTCTTTTGAATCAGCTGTAACCTCTTTTGAACCTGCACCTCTTAGATCGGTGAACATGCATAAAACTATCGAGACAAAAGACTTTACCACCAGGTCCAGATCATTTCAGTGTCACATTATTGATGTATGGGCTCTTTCATACCAGAGATCCCTGATCATTAGGTAAAAGTTGGCCATATGTTACTGTTTTTCCAAGCCACGTACACACATTCAATAATTGTTGAAAAAAGACTGAACTTGTACTGTACATACAGCGCCGTTCTGCTCTATGGAGAGGGGAGGGTGGAGAATGATGGAGCGCCACCCTACTGTGCTCTCTCCCCTTCACTTGTATTACGATCATTCGTAAATCTGCCAGGATAGATGCTTGAACGATGTTGGATGAGCGCTGTACACACGCCAGATTCTCGTCCAATACTAGCCGTAAAAAATAAATATCGCACGAGAATCATCTGACGTGTCTGCATAGCCTTAGTCTTCTCAAGGGGTCCGAGATATGTGTACCTTAGTGATGGTAATTTTCAGAATTTTCTTAAGCTGGGTGGGAAGCTGTAAACCAGTGGTGGCCCCTGCATTGTGACCAAACTTTTCAGTGCAAAAATGGCCGGGTGGTTGCTAAAAAATGCTGGGTGGTGCACCCAGCTAAAAGGGCCTGCAAAGAACAAAGTCTATAATCCAATCTGTCCCAAACAGAACATTTTTGCTGGACTATGTTTATACCTCTACATCTAATGTCTATAGCCATAAATGGGTGACCCTTGATATTACATAGATTATAAAATACAATTAGAAATGGCTGCACTATTGTTATCACTACACTGCCTGAACATTGTGGTTACCTGGCTTGGGTGAATCATGGTCATGTCCAATTTCTTAAACCCTAGTTAACATTTCAAGTCCAACCTACACCTTAGCTAATACTAGTGCTTATGAGCCACTCTTATTTATTTATGGGTATACACTTACCCTTAGAATTAGCTAGCGTTTTGGCTGCATTAAAGATACCATAAGAATGTGAACCCCAGCACTGCAAAATATCCAAAATAGACACCTATAATATTATTAATTTATATAATTTACACTTTTAGTAATTGCAATTTTATAGGAATCTTCTATGTGGACAATAACAGCATTTTGTCCTTGGTTTTAGTAACATATGGTAGTTTTTAGCATCAGTGTATTGAAATGAATGAGCTACATCAGCAGTTTGATCAGTGAGGTGCATATTAATGTCCGGTGCAATATTTCCATAGACAGTGGGTTTTACATTTTAAATTCAGGGTCTAATATGAATATATTATTACATTACACTGACAATAGTGACTTAGTACCTAGAGCAAACTGAAATATGGTTGGTAGGAATTGGCTACTGAATTTTGAGATTTTTTTTTTCCAGTTGGTTGCATATTAAGGCCGAGGAGTAAAAGCTGTAAACCACAGTTTCTCAAACTTTTTAACTTGGGGTAACCCCTTGAAATAACTTTCAGGGAACCCCTCTTATAACTACTAAATTCACAGCTCATTAGTGTGGTGGTCAGTAAGAAGAATGTCTCTTATATTACTGGTCAGTAGGAAGAATGTTACCCATACAGATAGCCAAAAAGATGAATGGCGTCTAATAAACTGACCTGAAAGTCACAAACTGCTTATTACTCAAGGAACTCCTAGCAAGCTCCTGAGGAACCCTGGTCGAGAACTTCTGCTGTAAACAAACCACTTCTGGGCTTGTAACAATTAATTATATCCAAATTTCTTGTCCTATGGTCCTCCTTTGGTTTGTAGAAGTAAAGAAAGTATTTTCCTTGCTAACAATGTATGTGGAGACATCTGTAACTCTCCCTAATAGCATAGCTGTACTTTTACAAAATATAAGAATAAAGATTATTCCAGCAATACAAGTTTTCTATCTATGCTGAGAAAGAAGAATGCAGAAATCAGAAGTTTACTGATGCGTTTCAGATTATAAACCAATCTGTAGTCATAGTAACTGTATGTTAACCTTGAGCCTAGCATTATTTCCAGCATTCTAAGGACTGATGTATGGAAATTTGATGCAATAGATTCCATTTCTGTCGTCACTGTTTTGTGTTTCATTTGTTATTCTCTATTCTACTTTTTGCAACAGTGACAGCTGAAATTTGTTTAGATATGGTTTGTATACATGTAAAGACTTCTTTAATAATAGCAAATCTTTGGCATGTACACAGGTAAGTAGAATATATCCAATTATCACCTTAGTCCAGGAGATGTCGTCATTGTTTTTACACAAGACCCTAACTAGACATAACGGCTCGTGTGGCCATGGAGCTCCAGGATATGTTAGCGCTGATCACCTACCCTTCACTGTACAGATTTGATTCACTCATATCATTTATCGGGGTATCCACCGCATAGGAGTATAACAATTGTGTATGTATATATGGGGAATACTGTGGGGGCATTTAAATGTTTCATTTAGAAACAGAAACAGCATGGTTGTTGTCTTAGAGAACAGTTGACAGAACAAACCCAACACCAGACAGACCAGCACTTGTCTTCTAAATATAATTTAGGAGAGATGGTCATCAAACACATGTAAGGAGGGGGGTGATTATTGCTTTTTGCTTCACTTAAAATCCCCTTGGGTCCATGCAATACAGTGGTTGTTATAAGGGGTCCAAACGCCAATTTCTCGTTTACGTGTTGCCTGAACAATAACACCGGACCCTATTCTCCTCTGATAATTTTCAGCAGTAAGAGAAAATTAAATTTACCGTAACTTTGTGTCCCAGACATATAAATGGCAGGATGTTATTTAAAAAAAAATCACTGCTTTATTCTACATTATTCAGCACACATTGGCTGCTGGAATGGGACATTACCTCTATCTGAAAAGATCAGTGGAGGATAATGCTTTTAACTTTAAAGTGGGTCTCCTCTTGTGAATAATGCTTATGTGTAGCTAGTAGAGGAATTACAATGTTTGTCAGGGTTTTATTGTGTGCTTGGGGTTCTATTTGGAAGTTTAGTTGTCGCCTTTTGCCTCGGTTACTTTTGACATCCAAGAGCAGCAGTATAGAAATGGGAAACACTTTATTAATTGTCAAATTAAGAATTTTACTGACTTTGGGAAGATTTCTTATTGTGTTTCTGGGACAGAAGGGGAAAGATAACCTCCTCAGGGGGACACAGACAGCAATAAAAACTTGACAGAGGTTCTCATCCTTCCCAGTTCAGACATAGAAAGTTTTAAAAACTTCAGTTGATGGCAGAAAAAAACCAAGTGGTCCATCCAAGTTGGCCCTGCTTTCTTTGGAATCATTGGTGGAAGTCTAACACACAGGTGTTTGCATTGTACCTATTTTTTTCCCCATTAAAGTGTACCTACCTATTTAGCTAATATATGTGCAGAGTCACTGTCGCTGGAACTTGGAGAAGGAATTAGTGTCAGAAGTCAGTGATTGTGAGAATGCACGATTATCATTTCACTGGTAGTCTTGTCATTAAAAGATACATTTGTTTTTTTTCTCTTGTGTCACGGCTGCAGAAGTACAACACGGACAACCCACCGGTGAAGAGGTGTGTTCTACTATGTGACAACAAACTGCGTCTGCACATCATCCAGGAGCTCTTCTGCCTACCGCTTATAGAGATGCAGATGGGTGAGTTGTCTGTTTTATATCATTTCCTTACAAAGGTTTCATCATCTTCTTTTTCCATTCACATTCCTCACTAGAATACAAAATCCATACAATCCTTATAGCTGAAGGGATACTGTCGCTCATTTGTTATGTAAACATATTTTAGAGGATATTGAGTTGTGTGCTTTACACATTCATGGGACACACCATGGGTGACACCCTATTACAAATTCCTATAGTGAAGTAACGCATTTAATGGCGACACTAGGGGTGAAAACCATAAATGAAAGCTAACTATAGATTATTTTGGATGTGTAAGCGTATGTATGTGGTCGCCTTTAAGTCCTCTCTATCCCCCAAGAATTATGCAGTTTGTGTAACCGGATAACGCATGCTAAAGTATTATAGTGAAAGAATTAATTCACTTCTGTTCCTGTAATCATTGTTAAGAAATTGATTTGGAAAGTTCAAAATACAGGCATAGAAATCATGGCTGTTCTATGGATCAAAGATTTCGGCACCCTGTCAGCTCTCTAATGTCAACAGTCAGCAAGTTTTTCTAATCTGTTAGGAATGGACTGAAATCCACTTTTAAGTCTTTATTGTAAGAGAGGTAAGTGGGGGTAATTAGAAGGCCTTTTACAGCTTTTTAGGAAGATGTAAATAGTTTATTGTCCATGGTCTGGCCACAGGTACAATATTGTGTGATACTTCCCCCACCTCCTAGATTGTAAGCTCCTGGGGGCAGGGTCCTCTCCTCCTCCTGTGTCACTTTCAGTATTCGTCTGTCATTTGCAACCCCTATTTATTGTACAGCGCTGCGTAATATGTTGACGTTATATAAATACTCTTTATTAATAATAATGGGACACTGCCACATGGTTGGGGCCATTCATTCACTAGAATTCACCAGAAATAATCTGTGCTCCCCTAGGTGAATGAAGTGACCTCCCCTTCCATGTGACAGTGTTCAATCTACACATACAGAGGTCACATTCCTCCACATACAAAAAATTAGTGTTTTTTCCTGGCAATGGAGCAGGTAAACACTGAGAGTGTGGTTTGGTAAAAACCATACTGTGGGGCTGAGCTATCATATATCACAATTTCTTTGCAAAGTGACAATGTCTCTTAAATGTTTCTTATTATTGTATTACAATCTGCTATTTATATGATTTCAGGTTCTTCTTGTTGGATCACTCTGACTGCTGACAATGACGGTTTCGTCCCATTAACATTTTTAGCCAATCAGGAGCTGTACATTAGAGATGCCCGGAGCTCCCCTCTGTCTGTGAGTGTAGATGGTGGAAATCATATGGAGCCCCCGAGCAGTATCACCTAACCAATGCTATCTCCTCCCAGACCTCTCAGGACTATTGGCATCCAGCTCTACAGGAATACACACAGGTCCTATACACAGAATGCTCTGTTACAGAGCCCACACCATACAAGGATTGCTTCCTTACCTCCGGTGCTGCTGGCATGTTTCTTCCAGGGTTTAGTGCAATACATATTCTGAATCAAATGGGCTTTTAGCCTGAAAACCAGCCCAGTGATAATCATTTCAGTATGTGGAGATTTCTACTGAGCAATGAACAGTTCTGTTTGAATTTGCTCATAATCTTATTAAACTGAGTGTTTGTGAAGTGGTGATTGTACAGTATTAGATATTGAACTTCTGGTTAGCATGCATGAAGAATGTATTGCATGTTATAGCACTGATTGTATTTTTCATGTTACTGCTAAGTGACTGCCACATGAAAGCTGGGTCTGTTTAGATGCCCCTGTTATGTTCAACGAAAGGCAGCGGCCATCCGAACAGCCTAAAGTGCACCTGTCTGCGTAGTAAACATGATGGTTTAACCCGCCTAGCGGTAATCCTGAGTCACACTTGGGGTAGTTTTTAACTAAAAAAAGCTTGGGTGTTGTCCCCTGTCATCCTGCTGATCCCCTCAGGTCCTGGGGACACGTCCTTCCTCCTCGATCCCCAGCCGTGCAATGCAGATACGATCTCCGGGGTTTCCAGGTGACGTCGGTACATGCGTCAGTGCTGACGTGTGGATCGGCGGGAAATTCAAATCATTTTGTATTGGATTCAATACAAAATAGCTG
The DNA here is from genome assembly GCF_032062135.1 of Pyxicephalus adspersus. Lineage (NCBI taxonomy): Eukaryota > Metazoa > Chordata > Amphibia > Anura > Pyxicephalidae > Pyxicephalus > Pyxicephalus adspersus. The sequence goes on from NC_092861.1 coordinate 14,615,719, forward strand.
TATTGAGTCCAATACAAAGAAATATTTATATAATAAATATATATATATATATATTTATATTATATATGCTACTGTACACTTACATGTTTAAATGTTTTTTTTATTTTTTTTAACAGGTTTTGTGTTTTGTTAATAAAAAGTTTATTGTTAAATTTATTAAATATCGGTGAGTTATGCCTAAGAATTGCAGCCTATAGCGAAAAATACATTTCCATGCAAAAAATTGTACTGCTTTTTGCATTGAAATTTGGATGGAATTAGACCACTAGGGAGGTTAAGTAAGCAAGATGAGAGACATAAATGCTGCACTTGGTTCTTACAGTGGTTTTAGTGTTTTTTAGGGTCAGAATTTAAAGTGCACCTAAACTCTTACAGGGAGTAAGAGTTATTGCAGGAGGGACAGACAATGTCCCTCTTGCAATAAAATGAACAAACCTGCCTGCAGTTTTTTTTTAAAGTAAACTTGCCTGTCCTTGTTGCAGGCACCACAGTCTTTTGCTTCTCTCCTGGGTTTCTGATCTGCAGCCATGTTGATTGGACAGCCTGGGATGACGTATGCACGCAGCAGTTCAATCATCTAATCTATCATCTAATTGTAGACCTCACAAATGTGTTCCAATCTGTAACTAACACAGCTTCCAGCAGTGAAGCAAATAACATCCTCCAGCAGTGAGTGGAAGTCCTTCTAGCATTCCAATGTCTGCTATTCAGTTGCCAGTGCTAAAGAAAATTTAATATAGGAAGGAGAGAGGAGTATGAACCCAGTTGCTTCTGTTTCCCCAGTTACACAAAAGCCTTAGTCCAGTGCATAGAGATATTGGGCCTGATTATAAAAGCTCTCCAAGGCTGGAGAGGATACATTTTCATCAGTGAAGCCGGGTGATCCAGCAAACCTGGAATGGATCTGGTCCAAGATTAAAAAAAACATTTGCTAACAGATAGCAAATCAGTTTTTAGATATCCATTCCAGGTTTTCTGGATTAGCCAGCTTCACTGATTAAAGTGTTTCCAGCATTGGAGAGCTTTAATAAATCGGGCCCAATGTGTAATTCCTTTATCTGGGATGTTTATAAGACAATAATAAGCCAGACAAACAGTGTTTTAATTATATCTTTCAGGCAGGGGGATGTCTGAATGGATAATTGCCAGGATGGCAGAACATAGAAGGGGGTGTCATTGGTGGATGTATGTGATTCTAGAACAACCACTGCTGGGGGTATTTTCATTAGTCAGGTAAAGAATGGAGGATGTGAAGACACTGGGGTTAAATAATGAGAGTTAACATAAACATTGTGAACCTTTTATTGGAAAAACATGGGAGCTGCCATTGGTCTCCTCCTGTGGAAATACCAGTTTCTTGGCTTTTGAATAGTATGACATTTCCTCAAGGAGGTCATCAATAGAAATGTAAGAGCAGCACATGATTAAACTGAAGCTGTGCCCGGACTGTACACATGTAAGGGATTGTGTATTGTGAACAAGCAGTAAAAGCCCTTCGTCATCTCTGTACCGCCTAGGCTCCAGCTAGATGATCTGCCGGAAATGATTTTTCGTAATTATTTCAGTGACAGACAAATAAACGAGCACCGAATAATGAACAGCGTTAGAGGACTGACAATATAATTCATGAGGTTTTTTGTTTATAAGAGCAGAGGCTTGGCAGCGAGCCAGCCCTCTAATTTAAGCACAGAATAGATGCTTCTAAACTGTTAGAAACCAACACTAAAGTCTTTTTTGTGATCTTTTCAGGATGTAAGAATGCAGATAGAGGTCAGGGATTACATTTAAAATCTTTTACTACTTGTTAAGAAAAACTGAATGGTTTAATAACTGCAGTCTGGACACATGTACAGTTAGGTCCATAAATATTTGGACAGAGACAACTTTTTTTTCTAATTTTGGTTCTGTACATTACCACAATTCATTTTAAATGAAACAACTCAGATGCAGTTGAACTGCAGACTTTCAGCTTTAATTCAGTGGGTTGAACAAAAAGATTGCAAAAAATTGTGAGGAACTAAAGCCTTTTGTATACAATCACTTCATTTCAGGGGCTCAAAAGAAATTGGACAAATTTTAGAGCTGAAAATAAAATGTTCATATCCAATACTTGGTTGAAAACCCTTTGCTGGCAATGACAGCCTGTAGTCTTGAACTCATGGACATCACCAAATGCTGGGTTTCCTCCTTTTTAATGCTCTGCCAGGTCTTTACTGCAGCAGCTTTCAGTTGCTGTGTGTTTGTGGGCCTTTCTGTCTGAAGTTTAGTCTTCAATAAGTGAAATGCATGCTCAATTGGGTTCAGATCAGGTGACTGGCTTGGCCATTCAAGAATATTCTGCTTCTTTGCTTTAATAAACTTCTGGGTTGCTTTAGCTGTATGTTTTGGGTCATTGTCCATCTGTATTATGAAACGCCCCCCAATCAATGTGACTTCATTTAGCTGGAATTGAGCAGACAGTATGTCTCTGAACACCTCAGAATTCATTCGGCTGCTTCTGTCCTGTGTCACATCATGGATAAACACTAGTGTCCCAGTGCCATGGCAGCCATGCACGCCCAAGCCATCACACTGCCTGCGCCATGTTTTACAGATGATGTGGTATGCTTTGGATCATGAGCTGTTCCACGCCTTCTCCATACTTTTTTCTTGCCATCATTCTGGTAAAGGTTGATCCTGGTTTCATCTGTCCAAAGAATGTTTTTCCAGAACTGTGCTGGCTTTTTTAGATGTTTTTGAGCAAAGTCCAATCTAGCCTTTCTATTCTTGAGGCTTATGAGTGGCTTGCACCTTGCAGTGCACCCTCTGTATTTACTTTCATGCAGTCTTCTCTTTATGGTAGACTTGGATATCGGTGCGCCTACTTCCTGGAGAGTGTTGTTCACTTGGTTGGTTGTTGTGAACGGATTTCTCTTCACCATGGAAATGATTCTGCCATCATCCACCACTGTTGTCTTCCGTGGATTTCCAGGTCTTTTGGCGTTGCGGAGTTCACCAGTGCTTTGTTTCTTTCTCATGATGTACCAAACTGTAGATTTTGCCACTCCTAATATTGTAGCAATTTCTCGGATGGGTTTTTTTTGTTTTTGCAGCTTAAGGATGGCTTGTTTCACCTGCATGGAGAGCTCCTATGACCGCATGTTGTCTGTTCACAGCAAAATCTTCCAAATACAAGCAACCTCCCCTCAAATCAACTCCAGGCCTAATTGATAATGACATAACAAAGGAATTTCACACACCAGCCCATGAAATAGCTTTTGAGTCAATGTCCAATTACTTTAAGCCCCTCAAATGAAATGATTGTGTAAAAAAAGCAAAAAAAAAACACTGAATTAAAGCCGAAAGTCTGCAGTTCAACTGCATCTGAGTTGTTTCATTTAAAAATAATTGTGGTAATGTACAGAACCAAAATAAGAAAAAAAGTTGTCTCTGTCCAAATATTTATGGACCTAACTGTATAGCTTTTAAGGGCTTAGACACACATTGGATGTGGATTGTGCAATGCAACTTACCTGCATTGGAAGACGGCAAGGAAATAGTGAGCCATTATGACTTTACCAATTCCATCGGCAAGCAAAAAGATTGGTAAAGAGAACACTCATTTGTTCCTACAATGCCTCTCCAGGGCACAGACTGCAGAATCTCATTCTCCAAGGAGGAAGCAGTTGCAAAGCAGCAACACATGGATTTGCCTAAGATGGGGAAAACCTGTAGCAACAGATGATTATTTGGTTACCAATCCTGGGACTGGCTAACTAGTGTGACAGAGTGGCTAGTGTGACATGACCATTACCCACCGCTGTGCCCACAATGTCATCATTTTCACACGCAGCAGACTGTGGTTTCCTGGTATAATGGATGGATCATTTCATTCATTAGCTTGCAAGAGCAATGGGAATTGCTGCTAGTTGTCCGCATTATTTGGAGGAGAATAAAACACTGGGCCTCAAATATGAAAGTATTTTGTTTTCATGATTGAAACCAATCAGAGCCATCCTTTATTTTTCGCCGCAGTTGCACTAGGTAAATGAAAGCTTGCAGAATTTGGATGCAGTTGGCAGTATAAACACTTCACTTTTTGAAAGGTGTGATATCTAAGGACCAGTGTATATGACTCTCAATGTTAATGCTGCTATTCTTTCTATTTGTAAATGTACCGACAGTGGGAATGCAGCTGATCTGAATGTACTAAGTTATGTGATGATCTTATGGACTGTTTACATTGCTTGTCTTGGGGTCAATTATCACTCCAGACATTTGACCTCTATTATATCAGAACGTCATGATTGCAGCTCATGACTATAAGATTGTTAAATAAAAATGATCCAGAAATATTATAGTTGATTAAAACTTGTATTTGTGTGATTTTTATTTTCAGTGGCTATTAAAGACTTTGTTTTTTTTTTTAGTTAGACTAGTGTGATATTAAACCCTGCTGACATTCTGTATATTCTAAAGAGACCCTGCTGGATTGTATTATCATTATTCATTGTCTAGGACGGGGACTACTGTAACATCCTCCTCTCTGGTATTCCACTAACCTGACTCTCTCCTCTACAATCTATTATGAATGCTGCAGCCAGACTCATCCATCTTCCCCTCTGCTCCTCTTCTGCTGCATCTCTTTGTAGTTCTCTTCATTGGCTTCCATTTCACCTTAGAATCAAATCCAAGCTCCTGTGCTTTGCCTTCAAATCCCTCCACAGTTCTTTTCCTACTTACATTTCTGACCTGATAGAAAAATACTCCCCTAGCTGCTCTCTTTGCTCCTTCAATGACCTACTAATGACTTCCTCTCTCATAACCTCATCACACGTATGACTCCAAGACTTTTCTAGAGCTGCCCCGATTCTCTGGAATGGTCTTCCTCATCCTATTCGGCTTGCTTCTACTTTCTGCTCATTTAAAAGAGCACTCGAAACCTGTTTTTCCAATCTTGCCTACCCATCTTCTTCTGTCCTATAAACCAGTGTTTCCCAACCTTTCCTAAATCGTGGCATATATTTTACATTAGAAAAATCCCACGGAACACCACTAAACAAAAATGTCACAGATTAATTAGCTACCTGCTGCCATCTAGTGGAAGAGTACTTCTTTGTTCTGCCTATCACTATACATTGCTGGTATAGCCAAATGAAGACAAATTATTTGCAGTAAATAAATAATTTTCACACCAATTAACCAACATTGGATAATTTCTCACGGTACACCTGAAGATCTCTCATGGCACACTAGTGTGCCGCGGCACAGTGGTTGAAAATCACTGCTATAAACCACTAATTACTCACCATTCCATATATCCCCTCCTATTGTTTGCTACTTCCCCAACCCCGTAGATTGTAAGCTCTTCAGGGCAAGGTTCTCCTCCTGTGTCACTGTCTGTCATTTGCAACCCCTATTTACTATACAGTGCTGCGTAATATGTTGATGCTACATAAATCCTCTTTATTAATAATAGTTTAAGCGGGACGTTTACAAGAAAAAAATCACTTACCTTTTACTTGTGAAAATCTCTCGATCCATCAATAAACCAGCAAGTCCTGCTCGGTCTTGGATTTCCTCTTCTGTCCCTTGTCCATTGCCACAATTTTCTTTCTTCTGAGTTCATGTCACTTGAACTTGCACTAGAGTGACGTGGCTTCCTCCAAATAACTTTCAGATCTTAGGGAACCCCTGCTATAATTACTACCATGTTTCCCCGAAAATAAGACACTGTCTTATATTTTTTTGGGCTTCCAAAAACACACTAGGTCTTATTTTCATATACTTATATACTTTTCATATACTTATATACTAGGTCTTATATACTTTTTTTAATGAAAAAAACACCATATTCATGTATGAATATGGCCATAAAAAA